>NW_020188069.1:0-377 GCF_900000015.1 Plasmopara halstedii | reverse complement strand
AGGTTCAGCGTGTACGCCAGGCCCCGTTTGGCCACAACCTTAAACGGTCCGATAAACCATGGATGAAGCTTCGACCAGAAGATAGCAGAGGCTGCATGTGTAGGCAGGTATTTTTATATCAATAAAACCAGGTCCCTTACCTTAAAAATTTCCACTTTGCCTATTCCTTTTTCATCTACATATTGTTCCTACAGGTCTTGGCTTTTCGCCATCGCATCGCAAACGTGTCGTAGGACACTCAGTCTAGAAGACAAGAAGTCATCGACTTCTTTACGGATGGTGAGGGGGCTGACATCAGCTAGCTGTTCGGCCATTCCTTCCCCACCAAGCCCTGAGCCATGGGATGGCGGCGTCAGCGGGACGCGAGGGTGAATCAG
>NW_020188068.1:0-322 GCF_900000015.1 Plasmopara halstedii | reverse complement strand
ACACCATGTTTCCGTATTTAGTCACTCTTGCAGATGCGATAGTAAGGAGCAGTGCGAAACACAAGTCATGAGCTTATAGGTTGTGCAAATACGTAGATTGTAGGTTTCCGCTAGCTAGACATCGACACGTTTGCTTCGGCGAGTAATTGCTATCGCCAATGTACGTGGAATTCACATCCACGATGTCAATGATTTCAAAGCAAACACGAACGACTGTCATCGACTCTGTCATTCTTCAGCTTATTCGATCCGGTGCTGCACGCTTCTCACTTTCCAGCTCACCTCGACGTCACACCAGTGTTCTACCACCTCAATCTTTTTC
>NW_020188067.1:893-1082 GCF_900000015.1 Plasmopara halstedii | reverse complement strand
GCTTCTCTCGATTTCAGCTTTATCGGAGAAAGGGCTCAACGTCACGTTCAACACCAACAGCTGCACGATCAAGAACGGCGAAGAAATTATAACCAAGCTACCCCAAAAGGGTAAGTTGTTCATCCTGGAATGTATTCCAGCAGAATTAGCAAATATCAGCGAAAATACTGGTCTGATTTCGAAACCAGA
>NW_020188067.1:0-185 GCF_900000015.1 Plasmopara halstedii | reverse complement strand
GACTACAAGTCAATGATGGAGAACCAACTCAATGCAAAGATCAAGTGTATTCGAACCGTCAACGGCGGCTAATACGACATCTGCCGCAAAGCCGGCATCGTCCATCAAGCCACGGTCCCATATTCATCCCAACAAAACGGACTTGCGGAACGGATGAACCGCACGTTGACCGAACGCGCAAGGTC
>NW_020188066.1:0-480 GCF_900000015.1 Plasmopara halstedii | reverse complement strand
GGCCACTGTCTTAGGCAAACCATGTTGGCAAAAGTCATATTGAAACCCAGCATTGATGTATTCCCACCGTTAGCGGGTCGTTGGCAGCAGCAGGTTGAACATATAGCTCTGGGAGCACATTTGCGATACTCATCTACGTCGTGGCCGTCTACTGGTGCTGCATCTGCCACCACTGCCATTGCTAATCAGCCTGGGCGTGGTGCGTTCGTAGCAGGTGCTGGTACAGCTGGCTTTATTATGGGTACATGAATTTACATGCTCAAGATTAGGCTTACAGATTTACATCCGATTTTCAAGAAGATGATCTTATGGCTTGCCCACATATTTATCTGCATTACCGTATAAATCAGGGTACTTCAGCTATTGGTGTTGGTAGCTCCAGCAGAATGATGCCAACAAGTACTACACTTTCGAGTGGTAATGTATGTCCGGTGATGATTGCTTCTGCGGTCAGTCCAAACCCTATGTATAGTGTAATTT
>NW_020188065.1:0-300 GCF_900000015.1 Plasmopara halstedii | reverse complement strand
CATTTCCTGTACGATGAATTTCGTCCGATTTACCCTCGTCACCGCCGCGGTCGTCGATCTGCTCGCATGTACTTACATTCGCACGGCTTATGAAGAGACTCAACAAGGAATTCGAAATTTGAATGCTAATCCTATGGACGTGATTGAACGCGATGCCTCTCGATTGAGTAGCGGTACCAAAATAGATGACGCGCGCGACGATGCAGCTAGCCGGGGTCCTTAACCGTGATTCTTATCAGAAGGAGGTGACTATGCTGTTTTTTAATTCTGACTTGAGAATAATGAAACCGCTACATGATA
>NW_020188064.1:0-983 GCF_900000015.1 Plasmopara halstedii | reverse complement strand
GACCACGTCTGACTACTCCATCAAGTGGGGCGACGCCTGCTCCCATAAGGCCACGACCCTCTAACTTAGGACGAGCTTCAGAATATGTTCTAGCTTTCATCTGATAGACTGCTTTAGTAGCTCGGACTGCTGCGTGTGTAGCTTTCAAAGCTGTTCTCAAGATTTTTGAGTTTGACCCCTTGACAGCTTCCTTTGCTGCTTCATAACGTTTCTGGGCCTCTCCATATACCTGAAAAGAAGCTTCAGCATCATCAAGAATTTTCTGTAGATCTTCGTCATGATATTCCCATGCACTTTGCCTCTTGATATGATGAGCAGTTCTTGTGATAGCTTTGTTTAGAACTGTCAAATTCTGATCGAGATTTTTGCGGCGGTCTTCATTCAGTTTCTTCTCCTGAACCAATCTCGCTGCTTCGATATCATTCGAAGGAAAATCATACTCAATATTAGAGAGGTATGTTTCTTGTTCGTCAAAGTATTGTAACATCGATGTAAAAGTCTCCATCCACTGGATTGTCTTCATTAACCCATTCCAAGCAACACCGGAAACTCTCTTGTGTTTTCTATCGCTACCAATCGTGATGATATTAAAAGGCCGAGAGGGTGTCGGCTGACCGAAATAGTAATCTGCGTGGGGTCTGATTCCTTTTTTTGACTGAACAATCGGAGGCATCCGGAATGGAATAGCAATGTGCTTGCTCGCCAATTGAGTGTAATAATCGAATAGTATCCGTTTAGCGTCGTTGTCGGGGATTGATAGATTTTCATCTCTGTCTTCATTCAACCCGCTTTTGATACCATGTCGCGCCTCTCGATCTTCATCGTCGGTTGACTGAAATTGTTTGATAGACCTTTCAACATCAGGCGTCCCGACCATTGAGAGTTCTAATCCTCTGTTTTTAACCATGC
Source organism: Plasmopara halstedii (assembly GCF_900000015.1). Lineage (NCBI taxonomy): Eukaryota > Oomycota > Peronosporomycetes > Peronosporales > Peronosporaceae > Plasmopara > Plasmopara halstedii. The sequence continues at coordinate 74 of NW_020188064.1, read as the reverse complement.
TTAGAAATGTGCTAAGAGTCGATTGCCAATCAACTTTATCGATCGCCGATGCATGCTTCAAATTTGATTTTTTT
>NW_020188063.1:444-1372 GCF_900000015.1 Plasmopara halstedii | reverse complement strand
GCGGACGCGCAACTGTGGCACGCCCGGCTTGGTCATATTTCAGCAGCAAGAATGACAAGTGTGGTGCATGCGGTAAGTGGAGTGCCTGTTGTGAATAATGCAGCGAGCGAGGACGATTTATGCGAGGGATGTGCTATGGGGAAGCTTTCGGTGAGTGCATTTGCACGTCAGTCAGGAAGCACGGTCAAGACGACGAAATTGCTCGAACTAGTACACTCCGATGTGATGGGACCAATGCGGACAACTTCCAAAGGTATAACACGTTTTGTTGTTACGTTTATCGACGATTTTTCGAGATACGTGCATGTATTTCTGCTGTCGTCGAAAGCACAAGTGTTTTAGAGCTTTGAGGAGTACAAGAATCTTGTAGAGAAGCAGACTGGTGAGCGACTACTATGAATCCGGAGCGACAACGGCACAGAATACATCAACAAGCAGTTTCGGAGTTTCTTCAGCGAACATGGTATCGTACAGCAAACCAGCGCCCCCTACAGTCCACAGCAAAATGGACTGGCAGAAAGGATGAACCGAACCATCGTGGAAATGGCCAGATCCATGGTGCACTGCATGAGGTTAGAATTGGAGTGGTGGGGAGAAACAGTACGCGCTGCGGTATATACGGTTAACAGGCTGCCGAACACTGCTCGACTTTCCATATCACCGTTCGAGATGTTTTACGGCAAGAAACCAGAGCTTTCACACTTTCGAGTGTTCGGGGCACGCGGGTTTGTGCACATTGACAAGAGCAAGAGATCGAAGTGGGACCCCAAGGCGCATAACTGTATCTTCCTAGGCTACTCGGAGACGTCTAAAGCATACCGCGTCTGGGGCTTGGATGCAGAACGCGCGGTTAAGACTCGTACAGTTCTTCTGGATGACCGTCCGCCCGCTTCTCACTGGAACGTGTACTCAGATGGGGAGGCAGGAA
>NW_020188063.1:0-241 GCF_900000015.1 Plasmopara halstedii | reverse complement strand
CCACGACAAGTTTTCCTTGAAACAGACTCGCTACCATTGCTCCCGCCAGCTTCCAGTGCGACTCGTACAACAAGATTAATCCCGTTGTCGAGATGGGGAGGACAGTTGGTTCCTGCTACTGAACCATTGCAAAGTGTGCAAAGACATGAACCTGTTCCTGGTGGCACATTAGAGGTCTCATTGCCAATTGTAGAGCTACCCGAACAAGGTAGACCAGCTCCTAACAAAAGGACGGCTTTGA
>NW_020188062.1:0-320 GCF_900000015.1 Plasmopara halstedii | reverse complement strand
GAGATAATCGCCTCCAAAGATGGCCGATCGATTTTCGTACCTATGGGAAGTCCTGAGAAAAACGCTGATTTCTGTTTTGAAAACTCGTACTGTCACTAAAGTGATCTCGATCTGCGGCTCACAACAAGATACCAGTGTCCCCGTTAAGAATGCCAGTTGACCAGCGCTCTCAGCAGTTCGGAGCCTCAGCCGCTGCGTGCCATCCAGCAGTTCCAGCCTCAACGACCACGCAAACCTCCGCGGATTCTTCGTGCGTGGGAACACCCAGCGTCCAGCCATCCTGCGCGAGCCCTGGCGCCTCTCAAGTTGCTAACGTTCAG
>NW_020188061.1:0-314 GCF_900000015.1 Plasmopara halstedii | reverse complement strand
GGCAAAGAAAGTTCCTTGGTCAAAATTAAGCGTCAGTGGCAGAAATCACACACCAAAAGTTGAAGCTTAAGGTTCTGAAATGCGTATAGCGTACCGAAGGACAGCTATTACAGCCGAGGCTACGGGAACAAATGTCATTTCTGAGTCTTGATGGACCCAGCCGCATCGAAAACGACAGACAGTTGATGTTAAATGGGACAGGTTTGTCAATGCCACTTGAGAGAAACAGAAGAACTAGTTCGTCTCGGTGAGACTAGCAAATAGAACGGAAGCGGAGATACCTGAGGCTTTATGGATATGGGGAATGAAACCAG
>NW_020188060.1:0-29888 GCF_900000015.1 Plasmopara halstedii | reverse complement strand
GAACCCTGGACCTCCCGGTCCTGAAGTGAGCGGCGAACCACTGCACCACAGGATCGGTATATTCTGGATTGTATACAAGTAGTAATATTAAACGCTATCTAAATGAACTAATATACAATCTTGTTGTGAGTATAGTAAAAAATGCGCGGGCAGCGCTTGAAAGGCAAACAGATAAACAACACGTTACCATCGTGGTCAATAACGAAGAGTTGATGTGTTGGAAGTATACACAAGAACGTGATGAGACCTTTGAATACGTTTTTGACGGATGGAGCAAAGTATGTGCTGAAAATGCGGTATACGGCATCAGACTTATCGTAGTACAGAAGTGATGCCGTTGCTCTGCTGAAGTGAATTCAAAGCGTATTACAAATCTCAGTGAGAGCATGTTGAAATGTCTACCGTCCTATGCGGAGCAAAGTTTGAATACAAAATGTTTGCTGAAATCCATAATCATGCATACCCGGTAGTTCGCAGTAGATTGAGTGTTGTAAAGATGAATGACACATCTATATAATCTACTAAAAGGACATAATTGCTGAAGATGTGAGTTGGCGGCTGCAGCTGGTTCGATTTTGTAATTTGAAAAGTGTTTAGCCAGAACCTTTAAATCGGACATTCTTCCGGCTTCAAGAAAAGTTTGACGCTTTACGTATTTGTTTACCAATGGTATGCTTAGAAGGACAAGATTTAAGTTTCAGAGGTCTCGGATTTAAGTTTCAGAGGTCTCGGTGTATATTTTTTCCGCGCCTCGAGATTTTGGTCAGAGCATACAGATGACTTTTTCTGTCGTGGAGCGTTGAGCAATTATGTTCGACGTCTCGGAGTTGATAAGGATCTTCAATAGCTTTTGAAAGCCCTTCATGGTCGCTTTCACGACCAGCAAGCCCGGCTTGCGAACACGTTCCGTGTGTAGAAGCACGAAGCTCTTCGGGCTGGGACCTCTTTGACGTTCAACAGAGCTCAGTTCTCCCCTAGTAGGGCGCCCCGCGCCTACTGGGTGTCGTCGTTTCCTGCGATAAACCAGACTAATTAGAAGCAGGACATCGGCTCGATGAACCTTGACGCGTCTTGCGCAGGGGACAACCAGTCCAAAGGTGACTGGCGTCCCCACAGACAAAACATTATCGGGTATTTATATGCTGCTCAACACCTCGAAACTCCCCACACTATTTCTCAGCATAGCTGAGCTCTATTGGCTCAGGCCCGCTCGACGAGCTCTGAGGATGTGCATTCCAACCATATCGTGCCGACTTAAAGTTGACTTCGCCATTTAATGGCACATTCACCGCTTCTTTATAGAAGACAACTTCAGTCGTGCTTATATAAGATGCCACAGACGAGCACTTGTGCACGGAAAAGTCGGATGCACCCAAAAGACTTCCATTCTGGCGACGCCAGTGCGGGTGCTCTCCATAAATACGGTTTCTGTGACCACCTCTGGGAGAGGATCGGCTGCTATCCCGGCAATGAGAGTACGCAACTCTTGGACAAAGCCCGCCAATTCCTTCTTCCCTGTCTGGTTGCAAAAAAACTCGATCGCGCGCGATATGCCTGGCTAATCGGCGAGAACACACGTGAAAGATGCAGCTTCAGCTCCGCCCAGAAGGGAAACGCGGCTTTAATTGAAGTACAGACATCAGTGCCCATCTCGTGCTCGGTCACCGAGCTTGGAGATAGCTAGTGCTACGCCCTGTTGCACAGTCCGGAGAATGGTGAACATCATAGCCATCTCGGTCTCTCTCACCCACAGCAGGAGATTCACTCCGTTCTTGCCCTCGAAGGTCTTAAAGCTCACCATGGGCGGCCTGGATCGGGTAGTCATCCGTCGTCGACGGTGGCGTCATGGACGCAGTCGACACCTACATCATCTGCCTTAAGTGCTCTTGTAGAGAATTTTTATGATCGAAACGCCACTAGGCGCGCGCTGATTGTTTCAGGCCCTTGTGAAGCTATGTGTTGCACGCCCTCAGGGCCTTGCAGAGACATCACCCTTTTAAGCCTGCCTGCATGCCCTGGGGCACATTTGAGAACTGCTCCATCCTCACAGAGGATCAGTCGTAACGCCTGGGGTGTAGATTGACTACAAGTGCCACGAAGTGCAGCGGAGCTGACGTAGCTTTTTTTTTGGGAAGCTAAGCTGAGACTGAAGACCATCGTTCTATACTTTGAGCCTGTACGAGTGTAGCGGATCGCAATTCGCCTACTTTAAGAGTAACAACAACCTTAGCCTAAGGCAAATAAACTCTTTCATTTGGAATGTAAACGTAATTAAAGTGCATAACTACTGGCAGTCCAGCTACGTTGTGACTTCATGTTAAGTTGTAGCCACAATGTTGTGTGATTACACTGTCTTTTGTATTCCACCCCATTGTAAAGTCAGACCATATGGGTCAAACGTGGTAAGAGAAGGATCAAAACGTGATAACAAACACCAATAATTTCTCGATATGCGCACGTCTCTGAACATCTTTTCCAGCCCAGAGGTGGGCCCCCTTGCTTCATACCAGGTACATGTAATTCGTTACAGCTATAGTGCAGGCAAACGATTGCCTAAATTAAGGATGACCAATATGGCTGAGAGTTGTGAGAAAAACGCGTAAGGTGGAGGCGGCAATAAGCCACGGTCTCAAGATGAGCCAAACAACAGCGATCTTGTGTCGCGGTCATTACAGAATATCACTGCTGTGACAAAATACAGGGATGTCACGTGTATTTTGTTGGGTTTCCTGTAACCGCATTAAAGTGGTGTCTTCTATGCCAAACCTGGTAATATGAGCAAGGAGATACTATATGATGGCCACCTGCGTCAGAGCCGGTGGAGACAGGTGACGGGTAGGCACAAGTAGAAGAATCAGGCGTTGAAGTTATCCGGAACGGTTTTTCTTGTCATAGTAGAACGATCATGACGGGACAGCATTGATCGGAGCAGTAAATTCGCGGTAGGGGTTATGCTACCGTGATTGAAGACCGGGCAATCCGAGGTATGCGCAATACCTCTAGAAGAATATCTCACTGAGCTTAAAGAGAAATCATCAAAATGCTTGCAAGACTATAACGTCACCAATATGGCGCGATAGATACCGGAAAAAGAGTGAATGTCCTCTTTTGTCATGGTTATGACCGTTATTGAAAAACTCGTAGATCGCCGAAAGCGGAGAATGAACGACTTTCGCAGAAAGATCAAGGATGATGTTATCGTTTGTTTAGCGATATCCTCAAGCAAAGAAAATATATTCACCGCGCGTGCAAAGTGTGTCATAAAATTATGCTAATCACTGGAATCAAATACCACGTCACACGTCAATGGGCATTACCAAAAAGCAGTGAACCACCATAAAATTTCGACATCTTGTCAAACACTAAGTAGGAGTAAAGTCTTTCTCCTTTTATTAGGAAGTGCCCGTCTGAATACACGTGCGTACTAAAGAAGACTTTAATCAGTTAAAAACGCCTCACTGCGTGTTGCTCACTTCCATCGATCCGTTGATTAGCGTGAGCGAGGGGGGAAGGTGATGTGGCATTAACTCGGTCAACAGGCCTTAAACTTTCCCAAACTGATAAGCTCCTTCACACAACATGTTTTATGGAAATCACCCATTGCACTACTCGTCGCCGTCTTTCTGTTTCGGAAAGGGTTACGAGAGTGACAAACTTTAGAGCCGTTGAATAAAGTAGATATAGCCCCATTTTGGCATAAACGCAGTCATGCGGTGCCGAGCAGCATGGCTGGCTGCGTCGTGCTCTGAGTTCTATGCCTTTTTGATGGTTGATATCAACTGCTTGCTAAAAACAGCACTGGCCTTTTTGATGCGGTGATAACTCCGAGCAGGTTGCTCTGGAAGTGGCTGCTGATAGCTACACGCACTAGCGGGGTTGACTGTTGACGTGGTTATTTAGGCCAGACCACGGAAATTTGGATGTGAAGCCTATCAAACACTTGGTAGCAGTACTCGCGTGTGTGAGCTAAAAACAGCCGTCCTTCATGTCGACAAGTGTGGACAGTCCCGACTTGGGGGAATAAGAACGACTTCATACCTTACAAGATAAATTTGCAGCTGAATTCAAATGAGTAATGTTTTCTAGCTACATTCATCATCCCAATTCCCCCCAGAAATTTTTAACTAATAAAACCTTGGGCTCCTGATTTAGATATCAAGGATGTACTGAGGTTGAACCTCATCTTAAACTAATAAAGATATCGGGAGTACGGAGCTTGAACTTTAAAAGCTTAAGCATCAACTTTCGTGGAGCCTATCCGGTAGAAGGGACTTCTAAAGACAGAGACACGTCGGTCTCGTCACCAGTACTAATCCCCTTGTTGGAACCATCATTCTGTCTCACACATAATGTTTGTGATTTCATATAAGAGATTATGTATGTATTTGGAAACACCATACTGTAATCTTCTTTTATAAATCTCTACAATACATACAGAAGGTGCATTACATTCATGTAATGGCTAAGTGTAGCCCATTACATGTAGGTGAAATCCTTGTCGAGGATAATCTTAGCTGTAATTTCAGCGGTGATACTATCGATGACTGCAGCACGATGAATCACCTTGCTCAGAAGGTCCACAAATTTCACTGGTATTATCGGACGCGTCATCTGGAAGACTGAGCATCAAGTCCATATTTGTGGACTAGTTGAACTGTGTTGGGGTTGAAGAATGGTCAAAGGAGACACTGCATGCAGGACGGAAGAAGCTTCTGGCACGTTATACATATGCGCACAATGCCCTTACCCACTTATACATAGAACCTGCAGCGGGGCTGTCGAAGCGCGTTGCTTACAGGAAGCTAAGATACGGTTTACCGACCTTACGTTCTATAAGAAACCAGCTCGAGTGTAGCGGATCGCAATCTGCTACACTCCAGAGTACTTAAAAATTTCAATCAAGGCAAAAACGCTCTTCCGTTCAAAAGTTAAAACTGTATTTATTTTTTATTTGCAGCAGAGCCGCCTAAAGTAAAAACCTTAGGTTTTCCTTATAAAATAGAAAGACCTAATTAATATGCATTACTACTGACAGTCCTGCCACGTAGTGGCTCCTTGTTACGGTGTAGCCACACTATTATATGATTACACCAACTTGTGTAGTCCACAACTATGTACGGTCACACCATCTTGCGTGACCCGCCCTTTCATACTAGGGTACGGGCAACTCCGTTATAGAGACCATCTTGCAGTATGCAGCTTTTCATACTAGCCACTTCCAAACAGTACCTTGTACCTCAAACAGTAATTGTAATGAATTTTTTTTATCGTGCGACACCACTGCAAGCTAAATGTCATGTAGGTCAGTGATGCAATACAACAAGCCTTGGGATAAGGCATGTCGGCGCAGGCGTAAACAGATTTTCTTCGTGGAAGCGACATCTAAAACTTAGTGCTATTCGAAGCTTTAGCAGCGCAACATATGCTGAGTCCGACCCGTGCACAGCACGTTTTGCTTCTCCAATTGTTCACATCAATATTGTGACATCGGTAATTAATAGTCGGGACGGTGCTAAACGCAACACACACCAAGCTGACCCGGCTTATACCTACTCTTAAAGGTATACTCGGCAAACGATAATGATCTTACTCTTTTCTGTGAGCGATGTAATGATGACGTCGGTGTACGCAACGAGTGTAAATAACAAAGATATCGGAGCCCAGCAGATGCACCATGATCGTGACGACTGTATACTTATTTTAAAACGCTCTTTGTCATGAACAGGGTTGATTTCACAGCAGCTTCAAGCTGTCGAGATCTACAAACGCGATCGTGCCCATTGACATCAGTTGAGAGTAAAGGGCAGCTCACTTTATGGGCTAAAAGCGTCACAGACGACATGAAATGGCCGTTATGGAGCCGGTAGAGCAATAATCAATGCACTCTTAGACCAGCCTTGAGAGTCGCCCATTCCGCCTCACTTCGATAATATTTACCATCCGTTTGAATGAGACTGGCAAGACGGCGTGACGTTTCGGCATAATTTTATTGTGCCTCTGCAAGCAGTTGGATAGCCAAGCCACTGACAAGCCATCGACAATGACCTTCATATTCGCGAGCCTACCCACAAGCCCTAATTCGCAGTTAAGCAACCAAGAAAGGAAATATTGTCGGCATTCAATGCATACATGTTTATCTTGGCGCATAGCTTTTTTGAGCGCATACACTCAAGCCCGATTCACTCCATTACGGGTGATTAATCTTTCTCTTAACTTACCCGTGAAATGGAGGGCCCATCGCACGGTAGTGCGAACTCAGAAGAATCGTCACATCATAACAAGAAAATCAGTAATTACAGTTGCCCTCCAGATTGTGTCACCCACATCTCTTAATGATGAGGTTATCAGCTTTCGTAGGTCAGCAATATTTTGACTAATATATGCGAAATAATATTGTCGGATGTAAAGTCGGATATCGGGTCCTCATTTGAAGTTGTAGTACAGATACCTGCTATAAGACTAAGAGTCGCGTCTTCTCTCCGTGCATTTGCTCCTCTTACTGATGCGCGTTCCTCATTTACACTATTTAAGTACCTGGCGGTGGCTTCTGCAGCTTCAGGCTCCAGCGCCATTTGTAATGCATCCATGGGGACTTTTAGCTGCATTATTGCGATCACCAAGTCGCCTTTTAGATGGCGTAACGGTCTCCCATCATCGCTATCTAGACCGTATCGCGGCTTCAATTACACAAAATCCTGTGTTGTTTCCCAATGGATTTTTCTCAGATGGATGGGGCGATTTAAACACGTTTCAACGAATACGTGAGCTTTTACAGACTCGACGCATGAGTGACGTTGTAATGCTAAAAGATGGCGAACTAGCGTGGGGTAAAGTTAAAAAGCTGTTGAATGCTAAAGTTTCTATAAGAGAAGGCAAGTTTCGAAGCACATTGGAGGATGCAAAGCAATTGCTACCTGTGGAAAGTCAAGATGCATTGTGTGAATTGGTCACGCCACTAGAGTGGATACAGGATGAAAGCATTCCACAAGGAGGACGTGATCGACCTTTAGTGGGTACGTTGATTGATGGATAACCTCAAAAGGCAAGAGTAATATTTATTTCGACTATAGTGTTACTACCAGGAACGGGAGAGCATGGGTTTCTACATCGAAGGACGTCCGTTGCCATTCCGCTGGCAAGACACGGGATTGCATGTTTGGTACGAACGTATTCATACGTAATAAGTCTATTCGACAGCTTATGACGCTTTGAAATGAAGATTCTGGAAGGCCCTTACTATGGAAAGCGCAAACCTTGCGATCAAAAAGGGTCAAAGTTACGCAAGTACGTTCTAGAGACACATGATTTGTTAACATGGATACTAAGCAGTGTGGTTGTTGAAGGGTCAGTGATTTACCAATTCTCGGTCAAGCAACAATCGAAGAAGCTAAGTCATTATTGGCATACTTTCGTGACTATCACGGGTTTTCGCAATTAGTAGTCGCGGGTAATAGTATGGGTGGATTGCATGCTGCGATGGTTGCATCAGTCTTTCCTGGAGACGTAGGAGCCACCGCTTGGTTGGCTCCACCATCAGCTGTACCTGTGTTTGCAGATGGGCTACTATCTGGATCTTGCAATTGGCGCTCGTTGTACAAGCAACACGAACTACAGTTGCTCGATAAAATGCTAACCGGACATTCTGTTGTCGAGTCCTATGTAAGACTAGTTACTTCTGGCTCAACCATCGAAAAAGAGCGAGATGCGGTAATTGATGCAAAGCTGGATCCGGTTCAGGAAGCCAAAAAACGAATGAGGCTATTCCTCTCGATCACGGACATCGATAATTTTAGACCTCCAAGACGTTCAGATGCTGTAGTCTTTGTATACGGATCGGAAGACGAATACATTGGCTTCACAGAGCCTCAGTGGCAGGTAAGTTTGCTTAAATAAGTATACGCACGAACACTTTTCAACATCATGTTTTAGCGCATGCGCGAGCGATGGAGACGAGCACATTTTCGAGCTATCAAAACGGGGCACATTAGTGGCATTCTGCTGGAGCAAGAAGCTTATCGCAAAACGATTTTAGAAGTCGTTCACCTCTTGAAAGAGAAAGGAGCAACAACGAATTACTCGTCGTAAATTGCTGCTACTTCACCTCTCTGAAAATTAACAAGGTGCCAATTTCTTAGGTAACGTTAGCTCAAACGTACGCTTTATTCAATATACGAACTGCTCGACGGTTGTTAACAAGACAACACTCGGCCGCAATGTAGTATTCCAACATCAAATTTGACGTAGCACAATGTATCTAAGAACAATACTAGGAAAATAACTTTATTCAGCTCTCACGAAATTATTAATGCAGATGGCTATCGCTGAATAGCGAGTAAGCTAAGAACTATAGCGATGAGGATATTAAATGACATTCATGATAAATTCTCAATGAATTCCGGCAGCTCCCGATCGGAAGTGCATTAATATACTTTTACACGACGCTTCTTCTCGTAGCAAGACAGCGAATTCTTGGTGCAAAAGTTATTTGCTGGCTATATATACGCTCCAACAAAACAGTACGATCTTTTTCAAACCACGATGAAGCGACGTTCTTTTCCAAAAACTAATATTGAAGAATCTCGACGATGTCGAATCGGGACATCATCTACGCGACGAGATCTTTCCAACAAAAGTCAAGCAAAGAAGTTGCTTCATAAACAAGATTCGTTATTGTCCATTCAAAGGAAACAGAATATGGATTTAGTATCACGAGCTAGTAGTGACAATGATGACACGTTCGATTATATAGCCGAATGTCAACGGCTTCGTAACCAACTGGAACGAGTCCTGTTAAATTATCAAAGACAAGAAGAAGAAGTGGAAGCATTGCGAACGCTGGCAAAGTCGCTGAAAAAAGAGGTCAAAGACATTTACGACCAACAACAGCTTCAAAGTCTTGCCAACAGCAGTGAGAGAGGTAAAGCACGACACGCTGAGTCTTCAAATCTTTTCACTCTTGATGTTCAAATCGAAGAGCTTCGAGAAGAGAATTTAGAGCTGCGCCACTTACTTAAAAAATGTCAAGAACAGTTAAAATCGGCTCGTATTTGCATTGCTCAGAAACTACCAGCTCACAAACTTGCTGCTATTAAAGCGAATGCAGAGCTTCAATGTGTGAAGAGCCAGCTGCAGCAAGAACGAGCACATTCGGATCTTCTTGAAAGACAACTCGTGCATTTTAAATCGAGACAAATGAACGACGTTGTGGTAAAGCATGCATTCGAGCTTAATAGCAATGAGATTGAAGTTTGTCCGACCGATGACAAGACTAAACATGAAAACGAATTATTTTTTCGAAAGTGTATGGAAGATCAAGATAGTGAGACTTCACTGTCACAAAAATCTAGTACTACCTTCGTCTCTGATTTTGATGATACTTTGAGGAAGAAACTAGGTGTCCGTAAGAAGGATGAATCGTTGTCTCCGATACTCTCCTCGTTAACATTAGATTCTACTAATTAATGTCCTGTCAGCCATAAAGTGCACACATAAAGCATAATTGAGAAATGTTTGGGATCAAAGGATGCATCTTACTCTGGCCTATGACACGAAAGGTGAGTGAACAGGCCGAAGACGATGCATAATCGACAACAAGAAATTTGTCGAGCAAGATTTCTCGAGTGAATGGACGAGATAGTGAACACGTCAAATTGTCTGTCGACAAGGGCACAGGAACGGCTGTGGTCACCAGTAAGTGCTACCTAGCTACTTTATCTTTTCAGATGATGGGCTAGGTATGAGTTTCACAATGCTGAATGACGAGCTTCGCTTCAATTCTTGCTCCGAACACAAATTGAGTGCGATTTTAGCGAGGTTGAATCAGAGCATTTTGCAAGATTACCGAGTTTGTGACAGATTTAGCGAGTCAAGCAAAACAGACGTTCGCTTACTTACTCTAATCTTTTTTATCGAACCACAAGTTTGCTACGGAGGTAATGTCTTCAACAAGAAAAACTTGTGTTTTCCAGCGCCGTTCAAAAATGTGCCATCACCTTTCGTTCCTTGCTGAAAAGCATAGCCTTGAATCGGCAGAAACCAGCTTTTGGACCTTGTACGACATTGGTGTAGATGCTGTCGCATGGTTAATTTCTGTCACAATATTTACGTCTAATAATCTAAGCAGACGACAAAGGGTTTTCTAAGGACATTTTTGCCAAACGACATTGACAAAGCCAGGAAGTTCTGTTTCCACCGCTAAATGCATTCAACGAGGTAAAGAAAATTTTTAACATGCCAAAGGCGTTTGTGCAAAATCTAGAGATACATTTGATAAGTAATGATGTATGTTTCACGGAACTGCTTTCCTTGTGCGAACCTCCTCGTTGAAAAGAGTGCAAAACCAAGCTCTGAGCAAATGAGCCAAAACGTTATCAGCAAGGAAGCAGACGAGAAATGAACTAGAAAACAACCTATTTCTAACAGATCAAACGGAATATATACGATTAATTTGAACTTGGAGCTAAAACACAAGAGATTTGCTGTCTAATCTGAATTGCTCGTCTCCTTCGATTTTTTTTTCTTCTTAGATTTCTTCTTTTCTGGAGATTGTCCGGTCTGCGCAACTTCAGCATCTTCGAGATCCCGCTTGGACTTCTTCTTTGCCTTTTTTTCCTTTTTTTCCTTTTTCTCCTTCTTGAGCTTCTTTTTTGTGGGTTCTTCCTCATTCACCTCTTCTTTCACTTCCGTGATAAGAGTTTGTTTGTCATCCTTGCTATACAAATCCGAAACTTCCGTCGGCGTATTCTCGTTAACTTTTCCATACTTGCCAATTTTTCCCTCTTTCACGAGTCCTTTCACCTTTTGCGCCATTGGCCCCAAGCCCCATCGACGTGGATATGTGTCTCTCTCCATAATGACACGCTTAATCTTGGCCACAACTCCATGATCACAAGTCGCCATCACAGCTGTCGTCATTTGAGCAATGGCAACAGCAATCGCTTCACCCTTTGTCGTCATCAAAACGACTTCTTCACCGACGTCAATGTCGTCAGCAAACCGCAAGAGACCAGGAACCATAAATTTGGCTCCATAACAAATAGCATTCACCGAGCTATCCTTCACAACAATGCGCTTGTATGTGGTCAGCAGCACTTCAAGTGGCCGCACAATACGACGGAGATATGACTCGTCTTTATATGTGTCGTATTGGAACTGTGCGTCCAAAACATCATGCATTGTCACCATGGAATCGTTCTCACCAAGAACACCCGAGCGTACGCGTCGTAGCTCTTGCATATGTCCACCCACACCAAGAACCAAGCCCAAATGCACACACAACGTTCGAATATAAGTACCAGCTTCACAACTCACGTGAAAAACACCAAGGTGACGATCTTCATCGTACTCGATGAGTTTCGACTCGTATATCGTACGAATACGAAGCTGGCGCTTCACTGCAGAAATTAGCGGTGGACGCTGAAACAGCGCGCCTGTCAGCGTCTCAATAGCGCGTGCAAGCTTCATCTGGCTTTCGATGGCACTGTGTAAGCGTACGACTGCTACATATTCCTTACCAGCACCTTGCTGAGCCTTCACTAGACGCGTGGCGCGGTCGACGCATACAATGAGGCAGCCTGTAACCTTAGGATCGAGAGTACCCGAGTGACCAGTCTTGTCTACCCGCAATATGCGACGAATCCAAGCCACAACCTCGTGAGATGAGGGATTGGCAGGTTTGTCTAGATTGATGACACCATAGCGCACATAGTCGTGGAGATTACGCTTCAAGGGCGACGAGCTACAGGGGATGGGTGTGTAGTGTCCAGTTCGTACGTTAAGCTGATTGTAATTCTTAAGCAATAACGGCCACTTGCTCGTGTCTAAAGCAGGTGTGTAACTTTCTGGTGCGATAAGGTCCTTTTCCTCGGCTTCAGGGGCTTTAAGCTTTTTCTTTTTGCTCTTCTTGTCCACATCCACGGCCGTCATTATCGTGATACCAATTAAAAATGGCACACGTTCTATATAATATTTAAGTAGCTACAATTCGTTGGTCTAGGAAGCATGATGTGGTGTACGCTAAACGATGTCATACACACACCTAATTCACATTTCTTAACAGGTTTGAGGAATGGGTCGACCACTAAAGTTCCATGAGCAGAAGCTGCTAAAGAAGGTTGATCTGCTGGAATGGAAAAAAGAGCACAACTTGCATGAAATTAAGGTCATCCGTCGCTATCGTATTCCAGATCGTGAGCAATACCATAAGTATAATCGATTAGTGGGTCACATTTCTAAAGTCGTTGCGAGGCTTAAAAAGCGCCCAGCAAATGACCCATTTCGCGTTAAGACCACTACGGCACTTCTGGACAAGCTGTTTAACATGGGACTAATTCAAACAAAGAAAAGTTTGATCAAAGCTGAAGAAGTCAATGTTTCCTCGTTTTGTCGCCGCCGTCTGCCTGTTGTCATGGTGCGTGTTAAAATGGCCGAAAGTATTAAAGAAGCCACGACGTTTGTAGAGCAAGGTCACGTTCGTGTGGGCCCCACAGTCGTCACAGATGCAGCGTTTTTAGTCACTCGTTCAATGGAGGACTTTGTTACGTGGGTTGACAGCTCCAAGATCAAGCGAACTATCATGAAGTACAACGACAAATTGGACGACTATGACCTTCTTGGCAACTAGGAGTGACTGGTGTAAGCTGTTTCAATCATGTAAATACATTTAACTTGAAATGCATTTCGATGAATCCCGTATAACGGACAAAATGAGATGGTGGATAACTGCTTAGTTGTAGGTAGGTATCTTATCTTGTTCTCCATGTAGCGTCGCGTATGCATTGAGATTCATTCTCCTGCACCCATTCATTAAGTATCTCGGTAGCTGATAAGTTAAGGATGAGCGTCTCTACAATTTTGCAAATTTTAGTGATGCAAGCGGTGTTGTGGTGGATAAGTGTTGAACCTGCTCTTCCAGTAGTAAAGGAAGTTGTCACTGGCACTATTTTCCGCAAGTCAAACTATTTGACGGTTGATCAATACACGGTGAATATAGCTGCATCATCAGCGATTTTAGAAGTTGACTTGCTTTCGATGGAGACAACAAACAACGTGACATTCCTAGATGTTAATTCCGATTGCGACTCGGCCTACATCGATCCTCAAGTCTATTTGTTTCAGCAACTTAGTAGCGGTTCACTATCGTTTATAGCAAGCAACGACGATGCTGGTGATGATAATCCAGCTTATTTTAGCCGTGGACGTACTGATGGATCAGTGTCGGCGTCAGACTCGTACCTGATTCGGCAACTCAACAAAGGCACTTATGTGCTTGCTGTTGGTCGGTATCCACTCAGTCGAGCTGCTGCTATTAGTGGTCGGAGCACTGACAGTGTCAATGCCTTCTCTCCTTATTTTTGTATGGCAAGAAAAGCGAGTTATGGCAATTACAAGATGACGGTACGTGTCCAGTCATCATCCAGCAACGGGGTTATTACAAAGCGAGCAAATTCATACGTCGGGAACAGTTGCAATGTATCGCCGACCGTCACGACTGAGTGCGTCTATGCACTACCAGCAGATATTGGCGGCGACATTCTCAAGACGTGCAGTTACGACAAGACCATCTACTAGTCGTTTATAAGTAAAAATAAAGATTATGAAGCAAATATTCATTATATATCTTTTATGCAGCATACACCACAATGGCTAGAGCGAAGCAGCTTGTGCTAGACAGCCAAAATATTGTGGCCGACATGTTAGAAGGTATGGTATTCTTACATCCACATCTAGTGCTCATGCCAACCGAGCGTGTGCTGCTGCATCGTGACTATGAAAATATACGCGAGCATCAAGTGACGCTTATCTCTGGCGGTGGTAGTGGCCATGAGCCAACACATGCGGGATATATCGGCGAAGGGATGCTAACTGGTGTAGTTTGTGGTGATGTCTTTGCCTCACCTTCAACGCAGCAGATTTTAGCGGCTATTCGATTGGCTGCAGGCCCGCACGGATGCTTAGTTATAGTGAAGAATTACACAGGAGACCGTTTAAACTTCGGCTTGGCAGTTGAGCAGGCCAAAGCCGAAGGCTTTAAGTGTGACATGGTTGTGGTCGGAGAAGACGTGGCCGTACTTAATGCCAACGCTGGACGCCGTGGACTTAGTGGCACCGTGATTATACATAAATTGGCTGGTGCCGCCGCACATATGGGAAAGGATTTAGTGACCCTTGTAAAGATGGTCAATACTTTGATTGGTGAGCGAAAATTGGGTACTATGGGGGTAGCTATTAAACCCTGCACTTTGCCAGGTCAAAAGGATGCTTCCAGGGAGTGGGAAGATAATTATATGGAAGTTGGACTGGGTATTCATGGAGAACCGGGGGTGAACAAGTGTGAACAACAAGATGTTCCTTCACTCTGCCGAATGTTAATCGACAAGATTACCGAGCACTCGGCGGTGGGACTGGGACTGCAGTCTGGAAGTAAAGCTGTACTCATGGTCAATAATTTGGGTACTTTAACGAGTATGGAGCTCTATGTTGTGGCCAAGTACGCAGTAAAGGCGCTTCAAGCCAAGAAGATTGAGATCGAAAGAGCAATAGTTGGACCCTTTATGACAGCTTTAGACATGACTGGCTTTTCGATTTCGCTCTGGAATTCGAATGGTGATGCTGAAATGCTTGCGCTGTTTGATGCACCCACCTCGGCGCCAGCATGGACAAACTCGCTGTTTAAAAAGTCAATCTCGGAAGTTACTGATTCCCTGATCTCTGTAAAAGCTACTGAGACTCAAAAGAAATTTAATCGCCCAACTGTTCTGTCAAGCGAAGGTTCACGTCTTGAGAAGTGCATTGCTGCTGTCTGTACGACTTTGATCGAGAACGAATCACAATTGACGCATTGGGATACTAAAGTTGGTGATGGAGATTGTGGCACCACATTCAAGAATGCTGCTGAAACTATTAGAGCAGAATTGAAGACCTTTTATCCGCTAAATGATGCTGCACAAACGCTTCGTGCGCTTGCTAATTCAGTAAGTCGTAGTGCTGGTGGTACTTCTGGCGTTTTGTACGTTATTTTTCTCACTGCTGGATCAGTTTATCTTGAGTCCTGCAAGAAAATAGACATTACTGCATGGTCTGGAGCCTTTCGCGCTGGTGTTTTTGCTGTGCAGAAGTATGGAGGCGCAAAAGAAGGCTCGCGCACTATGATTGACGCTCTCGTTCCATCATTGAGAGCTCTTGATTGTTCGACACTTCAAACTGGTGCTGAGTTGGCTAAAATTGCAGCATTGGCTGCACAAGAAGGAGCTGATGCTACAGCTCAGATCTCGACAAAGCAAGCGTTCGGTCGTGCTGGGTATGTTGGTGAGGAGTTTGGTGTTGGAATTCCTGACCCTGGAGCCAAGGCTGTTGCATTCTGGATTCAAGCTATTGCAGACAGTCTGAACTCGTCTTGAAAAAAAAATATTAATTTCGCTGTCTTGGTACTCCTAATACGTAAATATTTGCTGTTAAAAGCGGGTGGATAAAGAATAATAAAGTCTTAGTGATTATTGAAGTATATTCTTATCATGGGCGGCGGTGGGTTGCGTATTCTACCACACAAGAAATGGCATGTGTGGCGGCGCGATAATATTGAGCGTGTGCTACGAGATGAGCGGGAGAATGAGGAAAAGCAACAGGCGATTAATGCGAAAGAACGACGACTGGCGCAGGAGCGACGCGCTCAGCAGCTTCAGGTGGTCGATGGCTCTGATTTGAAGCAGCATATTAACTTTTTTCAGGCAGAGGAAGCACAAGCGAAGGGTCAAAAGGGCAATACTTTTGATAGTAAGAAGCATAAGGGGGTAGATGACACGCTGAGGCGGCACGGAAGATTACCTTGGTATGCACAAAGTGAAAATGCAGCGAAGGAGCAGCCAACAGCACAACATGAGCGCAAAAGGAAACGGTATGGCCTTAAGTTTCTTCTGGAATAGTGGATGAGCTGACGTTACGACGAGATACAGGGAACTGGATGAGGCTGATCCATTACACCATATGCGTCCTAAGGAGCGCGTGACGGTAAAAACGAAAGAACGACGAAGCAGACAGTTCAACTCTGATGATGGAAGTGATCTTCGAAAGTATACAAGCCGATATGACCGTTTATCATCAGAACGACGTCATAGTAAATCTCGGAAGCATTCGAAGGTATTATGTAATAACAAAAGCACTGCTAACAGCATAGGGAGTAAGGAATCATTACTCCAGAAGCTAAGGATTGAACGCATAGAAAGAGAAGCGACTGAAAGGCGTAAAGCTGACCGAATAATGCAGTAACTAATGGTTTAATATCCAAATTGACTGAACAAAGTATATTATGTCATTCCCGTTATGCGAATAAAAGGTAACAGACATCTTAGTTGTCCTTCTCCACCTTCTTAATACCGCGGAGACGACCCGTACGACGAGCAGCAATAAGACCAACCTTCTTACCAGCAGGGGCATCACGACGCACAGTTGACGGATGACCAATGTGCTGGTGGTTACCACCACCGTGCGGATGTTCCACGGGGTTCATAGCAACACCACGCACCTTCGGCCACTCGTTACGCTTGACGCGGTATTTGTGGAAAGCACGTCCAGCTTTAAGAATTGGCTTATCAGTACGACCTCCACCAGCGACCACACCAATCATAGCACGGCATCTGTATGTCATACGGAACAAGTCATACAAGTCAGTTAAGTATCTACTCCTTTCCCCTAAAAATCGCGAAGACAAATTCCATTTAGCACCCAGGACATGAATACTTCGTAATGAAGTACCCAAGGATACTTACTCACCGCACAAAGCGGGAATATCTGACTAGCACACACACACGCTCATGATCGCAATCATGAACGCGGCGCGAGCGTCATCTCACTCAGGGGATAGAAGAGAGTGACGCCGCCGTGCATCGAGATGACCAAATGTAGAAATCTCGCATCATTTGTCTCGGCAGAGCAATAACGGAGTAGCAACTTACGCCGAAGGAACAGTCTTTTTCGAACCAGAGGGCAGACGCAATTTGGTCTTTCCCTTGTCCTCATCGTGGGTCACAATGACAGCGTAATCGCCCGAAGCGCGAGCAAACGAACCGCGGTCACCGATCTTGGCCTCGACGTTGCATACGATCGTACCTTCCGGCAAAGCCGAGAGAGGTAGTGTGTTGCCAACCGTAAGGGCAGCTTTAGGGCCCGAGTAAATAAACATACCCGTGTACATGCCCTCAGCAGCGATAAGCAGCTCGTGTCTGAGCTGATAACGGTACGGGTCACGGTACGTCACCCTGGCCAAAGGAGCGCCACGGCCAGAGTCATGCACGATCTCCTTAACGACACCCTTAATGTATCCAGTGCGCTCAACAAAGTCAAGGGCACGGAACGCAGCTGGGCCCTTACGTAAGTGTGTGTGGGACTTAAAGATGGAACCAGCACCCTTACGCTGACCACGGATAACACGACCCATACTTGCTCTTCTTTTATAAACCGGGAAATGTCAAATGTTATGTATTAGATCACATGGTTATCCCATGCCAGCATAACCATTCAAATTAGAAACCTGTTGGATTTGATGATCGAGGTTTATTTTTCTGAAAATGTGAAAGCACATATTTAATGGTGGATGGCCCCATTTCATCTTTTGACGTGTGCACAATAGCATTTGGTATCTCCACCTCGTGAAACGTTGTTTAAACGTATATGTGTGCGGGGTGGTCATTTAAATAATGCAATAATGAATCCTAGAGAGATGATATAGTTGGGCTTTTTGCACCGCGCTTTCATCGGCTCATTGCCCTGGTTTGTCTCCTCACATTCTACTCAAGTCTATTGATATTCAGTGAATCAATTTTATATACTCTATTGAGAAATTCTTTAGTTATTGTACGAAGTAGCTTTCTTAATGGTACAATTGGATGTACTCAAATATTTAGACAGAATTCACTGGAATTGGCTGACCCGCTACAATCGGTAAGGAATTAGGCAAGCAACTGATAGAAGTAGCTTCAGTGCTCGCAATAATCCATGGGTGCTGAAGCACTTGGTCTGCTGTAAGACGCAGCGCCGGGTCTTTCACCAAAAGCTTCGAAATCAAGTCCTTTGCTTCAAATGATAAATTCTCCCACGGACCAAAGTCAAAGTTGATTGCTTCAGTCTTGACACGGTGCTCCACGACACTGTCCGAAGATAAACCGTCCAAATCAAATGGATGTGATCCACACAATGTAATGTACAGCACACAGCCTAGCGCCCACATATCACACGCGCTAGTGCAGACGCCAGACGTCAGCAGCTCAGGCGGCAAATACGCGGCCGTACCAACGTCATCTAAATTAACTGAAGTATCTGCTGGTCCTGCACTACCAAAGTCCGCAAGTTTCACAAGACAAGAATTTTTATCGGGACGAGACGAATAGAACACCTCATTACTATGAGAGTCCACCACTTGTCCAGTCAAGAGAATGTTCTCAGGTTTCACGTCTTTATGCACGAGTCCGTGCCGATGCAGAAACGATAGTGCACTTGCTATCTCACGTGCAACCTCCCTTGCTTTGATCTCTGAAAACGATCCGAAGGCGACAATTTGTTCAAAGAGCTCCCCGCCACGGACAAGCTCAGTGACTAGAAAGAGTTTTCTACCTTCAACGTACACGTCACGTAGATCAATGATGCTATCGTGCCCTCCCAGTGCCTTTACGAGTCTAAGCGCTCCAATCTCGCGCTCCAGTGATGGGTACGAACGTTTATAATCCGGATTTTCAAGTGATACAATCTTGACAGCTGCAACTTCACCTGAAGTCTCGTGCATGCCAAGCCGTACGACGCCATAAGCACCGGCGCCAATTTGGTCAAAAAGTTGCCACTTTTGAATCGGTTGATGCTCGAAAGCTGCGCGAACTTGTGTCGCTCCTTCGCTCTGGTCTTCAAGGCCAACGCTAAGCGCTGCGACGCCTGCAAAGGCCAGAGTTAATGGACGTTTTGTACTCGGTTTTGGAACGTGGTAAGCTTGCGTCTGATAGGTGCATTTTAAAGCATTAATACTACAATGCTTAAGTTGCCGCTGCAGGTTGACGTCGTTTTGAGTAGATTTAAGTCTCAAAGTGGCAATTTGTCGGAAGCGAAGCATTATTAAGAATGGAGGTGGAATAAAGAATTATGCGATAACTTGAGGCCTTGGGTAGATACAAGAGCAACTGGTAGGCTCTGAACGCGAGGTGGCACTCACACCGTTTTGTTTATCTTTACGTTTGTATTTATTAAAGTGTATCCCACCTGTGCTGACGCACGCCATGATCTGAGTCCGTTACATGTACGATGTAGCAAAAGTTATAGGGTTACTCGGACTAATTGTGTTTTTCTCATTTTTGTTACTGACATTTCTCAGATATCGTCTTCTTGTAAACCTCGTTTTTGTGACGGATTTAAAAAGAGTCAGTAGAACTTATACTATATTGCAAAAATAAACCCCCTCTCTTGTCTTTAGATACAAACACCACAACTAATCCAGCTCTATAAATTCCAACACACTACTTCAACGTTCCTTACTCCCCATAACCAACCGGAGACATCACTGAGGGTCCTTTTCCACTCTTATGCCTCGAAAATGTTGCCCATTTTTTCGTCCTCGAAACTATCGGCATTGACCTCGTAAAATCTTCTCGATGATCCCTTCGTTGAGCATTCAGTTCTAATCGATGATGCATTGCATTCGTCGCTTGTTGTTTTCGTTGTTGAACCACATGACTCGCTTGTTGTCGACGATGATGCACAGCATTTGCAAGTCGCGTTTGACTACTGCTTAGTAACTTGGCAATATCTTTTGATGGACGGTCACCACCATAATACGACGCAGATAGCGAATTCACAGTCGGTCGATCTTCTTTCCAATTATTATTCTCTTCATCACCATAGTTTGACGAACTATCTGATGAATTATCCGATGAATTTAACTCTTCGGGCTCTGTCGACCGACGTGAACTGCCAGATTTTTCAAGAAAGTCGCGCAACGCTGAATACTCTCCACGAGTTCGGTCAAGCTCGGAATGTTTCGCTTTTAATCGATGTGTGAGCTCAACTCGTTTAAGATTCGTAGAAGCTTTGACCACATCACGATCACAACGACATTCGGCCACAACAGCCTCAAGCTCTCGATTTTTTTTCTGCAGCTCCGCCAACTGCTTTTTAAGTTGAGTGTTCTCTTCTAAAACCCGTGCAAGCTCTTCATCCTTCTCTGTCTTGCTGACGATGGCACGAGATCGAGTCCGATCATCCTTCTCGACTGTACCAGTACGAATCACGTCATTCTTTTTGACTATACGAGCAAGATTCACGTCATCTTTCTTGACTGTACGAATTCGCATCGCTTGCTCCTTTTCACGCTTGATCTCCAATTTAAACCTGGAAAATTCCTGACGCGCCAATCGGCCACGTTGCAAGCTCTGAAGTCGCAAAGCAGCAGCTTCCTCCGCTTCTAGTTCCTTCTGTCTTATCTCTTCCTCCATTCTTGCCACTTGTTTTCTCGCTAAATATCCACGTAATACTCGCTGCACACTTATCACTGCACGTTGCATCTTTCGTACGTGTTTTCTCGTCAAATGTCCTCGAACGACCCGCTGAATGACTATAATGGCCTTTTCCCGTCGCACACGCATGGCAATCGCCTTCTGTTTGCGCTCGTCATCCACCCGTTTCTTTTCTCGCGCGGTTTCTTCTGCAATACGACGTTGCGCTTCACGCTCGTCGTGTTCACGCTGCAAACGAATACGTTCACGCTCTTCTTCTTCTTCACGTCGGCGACGTCTATCTTCTTCAGCTTGATGTAACATGTCGGCAAAGACACATCGAGCAAAGTATCCTCGTACGTACGTTTGAATAACCACGGCACTTGCTAGTCGTACAGCTTGTCTCCGTTCTTCCTCTTCACGTCGACGTTCTTCTTCTAATCTCGCCAATTCCCGTGCAAGACGTTCTTGTGCCTCAATCTTAAGCTTCTCATCATGCGCAACACGACGTCGATGAAGTTCCTGTCGCGCTAAATATTGTCGTCCCCAGCATTGCAGCTGCACTGCACGAATCTGTCGTATCACAGCTGCAACAATCTGTCGTCCTTTGTGACCACGCCACATCCTTTGGATCTGAACGGCACGTTTGGAACGCAGCACAAAAAGAAACGTTTTACGTCCAGTATATCCCCGCCACACACGCTGGAGTGTTAGACAACAGTGGTCACGCAAGATCGAATGAAAGATACAACGACCAATGTAACCCCGCCATACCCGTTGGATCAAAGCAAGTGCAGCTTTTATACAAAGAAAACGAGTACGAATGACAAACACTTTAGCTCGTCGCTGAAGTGTAAGCAAAGCAGCTTTCATCCAATGATACTGACACCGTGCTAATTTCCCACGCCATTGAGCTTGGATCATGGCTACATATGCAAATAATCTCTTTGCTTTTACACGCTCAAGCTTTTCTAATACTCCTTTTTGAAGATAAATGCGAGTACGTCCCATTTGATATTCTTCTGGTGTTTCTAAATCAAACTGTTCGAGTAATAATTTCAAAAAATTTGAGCTATTTGCATCTGGATCTTGCTGTAACTTCACTTGGTCATTAGCAGTTAGAAAAAGTTGAAATTGTGTGGCAAATTCAGCATGTAAAAGACGATTCGGATATCCTGCTCGAGCAATACAAATCGCTTCAATCACACCAGCACATCGTAATTGATTTGCAACCATCTTGTCTTCTAACTCTATTGAGCTTTTGCTGCTATTAGGTTTAATACATCGAATATAATTCACATTTGTAGTGCTAATTGTCGTCATAAGTGAAGTTAACGATTGTTTAAATTGCATTCCAACTGTCTTCTCCGCTCCATTGCCACCACTTTTACGTAAACTTGAGCTTAAACGTTTACTTTCAGCTGCTTCCATTTCAGCTTTAGCTTTAAAAAGCATTTGTGGCAACGATTCATGACTATGACACATTAATTCGGACAGATCTGACAAAAGTGCGTCTTTATGTTTGTCTAAAAACCCCATGGCTTCATATAAAACAGTCCCAGCATAATGATGAATTGCAAATTGCGTTTTACTTGTTCGTGGAAAATCAATCAATTGTTTTTGTTTTAAATATGCACTTGCAAGTTTATTCACAAAACCTTCTTCATTTCCACGAGGTCGTACAATTTCTTCATTTAATAAAGCCAAAATACCCATTCGTCCATCAATTAATGCAAGTGTATCCGAATTATCAGCATATGCAATATGTGCCCATGTAATTTCTTCTCGTTCATATTCTTCTTCCACCGCACGAAAAACATCTTGAGTAAATTTTTCTTGCAACTTTTCATTTGCATAATTGATACAAAGTTGTTCAAATGAATTGTACTGAAAACTTTCAAACCCAAAAATATCCAAAACCCCAATTGTGGTACGAGTCACTTGACATGCAGCCCCTAAACTTGCATTTATTCCTGCCACCAACCAATCAAAAATACTGGCATAAATTGCTTTGGCGAGTGCATCTCGTCCTGACAGCGCTTGGTCAACGGTAAGTGGGACACGATACACGTCACCCGCAGCTTTCATTGTACGATGGGTTAAAGCAGTGGCCATCATCTCAGGATCTAACCCAAGCAGTAAACTTGAATAAACCACCGAATCCATGACAAGGTCACACGCTTCATCATTCTCAATTTTCGTCACAAATTGGGCTTCACCTAAATGTAAGATACCAGATAAAACATGAAATAGCCCAATTTGTTGCTCTGGCGTAAGTCCAAGTAACGTCAAAGCTTCGCGTGTCTTGGCAAATCGCGCGCGATCTTTCGCAATTTCGGCTTCTTGCACAGCTTGAGGCTTAACAGGCTCCACTTCATCGCTTTTTATCTTTCGTCCATGTCGATTCACATTTTGCGGCTCTTTTTCTTGTAAATAGCCAAATTTTGGGCCATTCGGACCCAATCCCATGGCATCACTTTCAGCTTCCGTCGTACCGTGTAGTAATTGGTAGAAAATATGATAATTGCGCTCACCTCGTTCATGACTAATCACTCGTGTCTTTTCCAATAAGTACGTTTCACATTGGGCGCCACAAAGTTTCGCATTTGCATCAAATTGAAGTTGCGTGAATTTGCCAAATCGACTCGAATTGTCATTGCGTGTGGTTTTTGCATTGCCAAAACTCTCAAGCAACGGATTAACTTGAATAATTCGACTTGTGATACTGTCATCAGCACCTTTTGTTGTCGAAGATGATGATGCAATCATTGCAAGATTATCCATTAATATTTTTGTCGTCTCTGTCTTCCCTGCACCTGATTCACCACTAACAAGTATACTCTGATTTTGACTGTGTTCGCACATATGTTTAAATGCTGCAACGGATACTGCGTACACATGCGGGGGAAGTTCCTGTCGTGTACGTGCCTCAAGATACTGTGTATGCAATCGAGGAGTATAAAGCTCATCAAGCCATTGGTACGGATTCACGGCCAAACAAATGTCGCCTGTATACGTATACGGCAGTCGGGAATGAAAGCGTTTTCGTAAATTACGAAGAATAGCCGCTTCGTGCAAATGATTTAAATCAATCATATTTGCAACACCTTGGATGTGGCGTGAAAGTTTTGCATTTTGCAATGGAAACCCAGTTGACAAGGCCACAACACGCACTTCGCCACTTCGGTCACTATCGTCATGATCCATTGGACACTCTGGTCGTGGCCGTTGAATCCGGACAGTCACAAGACGTGCGTCTTCATCTACAGACTCAACATAAACAGGAAGCCACGCAACGTCATTGTCAGGAATATAACACCGCGCTCCTGTCGTGACGCTGGAAATGACGTCCGTTGGCATGGCGGACCTCGCAATAGTGACACAGCGTGCGAATTGTAAGAATTCGTGACTACACGAATTGGGAACGACGAGAGACTCGGAATTGAATTTGTACGAGCCTGTCCGCAGCTGGTGGTCAATGACGACGGATGTGTGGAAAGGTTCGATTACACCCGAGGTTTCTATTCAGCCGTACCATCGTCTCCCTGTCTTGTAGTAGCCAGTTTTGCCGCTTGTTTTGCTAATCGAGGACGCTTTTACCGGTATGTATGTAATGTTTTTCCTGACTTATAGAAGCGAGATAATATATTTATTGCAATTTTAGAGTTTGAATTACTTGTACTGACTATACCAGACCAGAGTTGAAAGTCTCTTCTTTAAACCTCACGATTAATCGTTGAAGGCGAAAGTCTGACACGCAGAAAGTTTCTCGTTACTTATAGATTGATGCGGCAGAGCAAAGTAAATTACAATATTCACATGAAATTATGCGATTCTCCGTTTAAAAGCTGATTGTTATTCACATCCTCGCCAAAAGCGACTCTTCTTTAGGATCGTAGTTTGCATCGCTCTTGATCTTGGGAATGGCATTTAGTTAAATGTCTCAAGCTTCTGGTTATCGTAAAACATGCGGGAAAAAACAGGCAATGTGCTACACCTTTGTTGGAGCAAAGGAGGGCATAGTAAGTGTCGATGAGCTTGAAATTTATATAAATGGGTCGAATGTGGGTTTTTTACTGAGTAGAGATAACTATAGAGCAAAGATAAAATGTCAATATTACTTAAGCGTACTCTCCAAACCACTGATGTATTCTGACGTCTGAAGACGTCAGAAGTTAACTTTGATGCAGTGTAGCGTTGCGATCAGATCTCAGATAACAATTTCCTCATAGTGCTATTCGTTTATTTTTTGTTCGATTGCTGGTGTGATTGATTGACGAAAGCTGCTTTTGATTAAAAAAGACGGTAAACTTTCTAAATTTATTTTTATTCATCGTATCCTGGTAGTTCGTTAGTCATCTTGGCTTAAATGAGCTTTGAGAGTGATTAGTTGGGATGTTTTAAAATGTATCGGTAATGTCTATTACGTTCCACTTACCTACTGATCTTCGAACTAGTATTGAGCCTTTTGATTTCATTTCGCGGCCCTGACAAGTATGATTCATTCACCAACAAGTACCTTCCAGATAGCAAGGCAATAGCAAAGTTTTGCTGAATATAAGGGACGTCATTTTGTTGCGAAATGCTCCATGAATTTGATACATCGAATGGACACGAGTGGAGCATGAATTAGTTGCGCTTGAAGGAGCAACAAATCTAGCCTGTGTCGCAAGCAAGATCCTTTGTTTTGATAAATTGATGTTTAATTGGTATACAAAGGAGCGGGTCGGGAACAGACTCTCGATTTCGAAGTTAGACAATCTCGTCATCTCTTAAAAAGTTTTTGGCTTACACTGAGATCTTCTGCGTTTCCTGGTATAATGGGTGCACAAGATGATGTGATTACATAATGATATGGGTTACATAAGGTGGTTTGACCACACGGTGTGGCTACACTTAAACAAGTTATACATTTAGTGAGGTTTTTCTATATAGATCGGAAAACCAATAGATTTAGATAGAGGCGGCTTTGCCGCAAATAAAACCTAACGGAGGACTTTATTGGCATTGGGTTAAGGTTGAAATTACTCTTGGAATAAGTTGGTCGCGATCCGCTACACTCGTACTGGTATAGAATGAAGATCACCGACCTTAACCTAACTTCTTTTAAACGAAAGAGCTACGGCAGCCCCGCTTCACTTGGTAGCACTGGTAGTTAATCTATTACTGAGTCTTTACGACTGATCCTCTGTGAGGATGGAGCAGTTATCTTATTTGCCCCAGGACATGCATTACGGGCCTAAAAAACTGATGTCTCTGCTTGGCCCTGAGGGTGTGCAACACCTCGCTTTGTAGATTTGAAATGATCAGCGCGCGCCAAGAGGCGTATTCAAGCTATAAATTTGCTCTGCTAGAGCAACTAGAGCAGAAGATGTCGGCGTTGACTAAGTCCATGAGGCCACCGTCGACGACGGATGACTCCCCCCCCCCCGACCCAAGCCGATCATGGTTAAAACCTTCGAGGGCAAAGCCGAAGGGTATTTCCTGCTCTGGGTGAGAGAGTCCGAGATGGCTATGGCATCCGCCTTGCTTCAAAACAAGCAACAGCGCGTGGCGCTAGCTATCTCCAAGCTCGGAGGTCGAGCGCAAGAATGGGCACTAACGTGCGGTGCTTCGGTCAAAGCAGCGTTTCCCTCCTGAACGGAGCTAAGGCGTCAGCTTTCACAAGTGTTCTCGCCGCCTAATTGGGCATATCGCGTAGATCGCGTTTCCTTGCTTCCCGATAGGGTAAGAAGGACTTTGCACATTGCCGGTATGGCAGCCGATCCTTCATCCGATGCGGTCATCATGGCCGCCTATATGGAGGTCTCCCCACTGACGTGGCAAAAATGGAAGTCTTCCGTGTGCATCTGTCTTCTTTTGAAGGGGCAGTTGGTGTGGTATTAAATGCCGAATTCTACTTTATGTCGGCACGACTTGGTTTGGAGCAGCTCGTCGAGTGGGCATGCGCCAATGGATCTCAGCTATGCTGAGGACGAGAAGGCAGAGTTCCGAGATGCTGCGCAGCGTTCGAACGCCCAACGGTGTTTTATCGGTGGAGACACCCGTCACCTTCGTCCCCTGCGCAAGGCGCCATAGAACCAACATCCCGCTTCTTACCAGTGTTCTGGTTTGTCGCGGAGAAGTGAGTTTTATTGAAGTTAAGGAGGCAGAGGTCAGAAGGGCCCAGTTTCGAAGGGCTCCGTGCTTTTGAACACAGAACGTGTATGCAAGCCGTGCTAGCTGGTCGTAGAAGCGACCATGAAGGGCTTTGAGAAGCTGTGGGATATCCTGGTCGATTCCGGGGCGTCAGGCAACTATGCTCGACGCTCCACGATCGAAAAAAGTCAGCTGTAGACTGAGGCGCTATAAGTGCGGTTGAGTGACATCGTCTCTGCTCGCTTAGCGACTGAGACATGTGTGACGGCCTGTAGACCTCGGTGTCAATTTTCTTGAGTTTGATAGCGTAGAAGCTGCTTAGACTTAGACTTGGATTCAAGGTATGACCTCATCCTTGGTATGGCATGTCTGAAACACCATGAGCCATGGATTGACTGGAGGTTAAAGACCTTTGGCGCTACGCGCACGTCTCCTAGTGGAGCTTTGGTGAGTCATGAACCCACCTCTGCAAGGAGGCAAAACACTAAAATCGTGGGCTCTGGACCGGGACGGTCAACGTGCTGGAGATCGGAGTATGGTCAAACGAGGTCCGAGGTAACGAAGGCGAGGCCCCAGTGATCCACGTGGAGTGGCACGAAATCCACTGAACACTGCTCACGTTTCGAAGCAGTCGCTGTATGTCACGAGTGGCATGGTCGGACGAGGTCCGAGGCTTCGTAAGCAAGGCCCTTCGGATGCGTGGAGTGGACGAGGCTCCGATGGAGCAGGGAGTGGGACACTAAACGACTCTACGAGCGTGTTCCCACAGGTCTCAATGAGACGTTAGACCATTTTGGAGAGGAGACAGCGAAGCCTCATGATATCTACGAGACACAGAGCGTCGGCAATAACCCAGAGTATGTTTACCGTATACGGTAGTGCACAGCTATACACCCTCGTCTACGGTATGAGGGAGAGGAAGACGGTGACGTCATCCACGAGGCTATACCTGCGGTGGAGTTTCTTCTTGAGCTGGACGACATGTCCTTCGAAGAGTTCGGTGGCGCCTTAAAGCTAGAGGCATTAGCCGAAGCGGTCATTAAACAACCGGAAGATGAGATCAACTTGTCGCCGCTTCTCGATGAAGCTGCCCTGGAGGGTACTGAGCGCACGAAGTGAATCTTCGATCCTGAAGATCTCGGATTCAAAATATCCTTTGGTGAAAAAAATCCGAGACGTCGTCTCTAAAGACCCACCGTCGACCCTGCCTCCGGACCGAGATGTGCGTCATGAAATCGACCTGGATTCGGGAATTTAATACTGCGTAACACGCCAATGACCTCTGCTCGAGGAGCAGTGCGACGTCATTGACGCCTCCTTCCGTGCGAAGCACGGCGCAGGAATGGTGCCTGGAAGCAAGTCTACTAGTTCAACACCCACGTTTTGTGTCCGGAAACCGAACGGCAAGTGGAGCATCAACCACACTTACAATATGCTCAGTGCTGCCACCACTCCGGTACAGACGCCGGTGTCTAGGAAGGTTGTTCTCCAGACCAACATGGTTGGATTTACACAGTCCATTGCACTCGACTTGGTCGATGGGTATCACCAATTGCTCATGAAAGCGAGTGATATTCCGCTGACAGCGGTGAGTATTTCGAGCGGCATGATCTGGGAGTGGCTGGTGATGCTTCAGTGGCTGTCAAATGCAACAGCAACATTTAATTGTCTTGTGGTGCAGTTGTCCAGGCCCCACCGGGCGTATGCACAGACATACTTCGACAACATTTTCGTCCACAGTTGTGTGGAGGAGCACGGGCGGACGTATAAAGAGAGCCACATGTCCATTTAAGAGCGGTTCCTGAGCGAATGCGCACGATACGCTGTATGCTCATGCAAATAAGTGGATCTTCGGCGTGGAAAAATCCCTACTTTTAGGGTGCCTTTTTCGGAAGCGTGGCCTTTGAGCGGATCCCGCTAAGGTCAAGGCCATGATGAACTGGCCTGTTATAAAAACATAAGGACTTGCGCAAGTGGCCTTTTTAAGTGCATTTTGGAAAGCGTGGCCTTCGAGCAGATTTCGCTAAGGTCAAAGCCATTGTGGACTGTCCTGCTTTAGAAATAACAAAAGGACTTGCGCAAGTGGCTTGACCTCGCCAACTACTTGCACAAGTAAAGCGCAAATTATGCGGAAATGTCACGGCCGCTGTCGAATCTCTTCAAGAAAGATACGAAATGGCGCTGGGTGACACCGAGTATCGAGATGCTTTTGACAGGGTCAGAGACAGTACATACACCATTCTCGATAATGCCAGACTTCGATCGTTCTTTTAGTATCGTCTGTGACGCTTCGGACTATGCCATCGGCTGTGCACTGCTGCAAGTAGACGCCGAGGGGCGAAATCTGGTGATCGCGTTGGAATCTCGCCAGCTTAAGGCTGTGGAGAAAAATCACCCCGTTCACGACAAGAAATTACTTGCGATGTAGTATGCACTTGTCAAGATCAGGGTGCACCTGCTTGGCTCAAAGCCGTTTGTGATCGACAGATCATGCGTTTATACGCACTGCGACTTAGTCGCCTCATCTCTCGCAGAGGATGGTCAGGTGGCCATCACTCTTTGCAAAATATAACTTCGAGGTGAAGTATAAGCCAGGAAAGCTGGATGCATTGGATGAAGCGTTGTCACGCAGACCAGATTATGAGCTTGCTCATGTCATGGTAGTTACATCGTCATTAACGTATTTGATCCGCGTCGCATACGCGGGTGATGGTATGTGTTAGCGCTGCTGCAGGCTCTCGGGAGCAAGGGGTTTGGTTCGGCGCATTTGCGCGCACGGTTGCACCGATAGAACAGACACACCACGAATTGTGGTCCCTCACAATGAGGATTTTAGCTAGGCCCACGACACCTCACTCGCTCTTCCAGTAGTAAAGGAAGGTGCCACCGGCACTATCTTTCGCAAGTCAAACTATTCGACGGTTGATCACTACACGGTGAATATTGCTGCATCGTCAGCGATTTTAGAAGTTGACTTGCTTTTGATGGAGACAACAAATAACGCGATCTTCCTAGATGTTAATTCCGACTGCGACTCGACCTACATCGATCCTCAAGTCTATTTGTTTCAGCAACTTAGTAGCGGTTCACTGTCATTCATAGCAAGCAACGACGATGCTGGCGATGATGATCCAGCTTATTTTAGCCGTGGACACACTGATGGGTTAGTATCGGCGTCAGACTCGTACCTAATTTAGCAACTCAACAAAGGCACTTATGTGCTTGCTGTTGGTCGGTATCCACTCAGTCGAGCTGCTGCTATTAGTGGTCGGAGCACTGACAGTG
>NW_020188059.1:0-24971 GCF_900000015.1 Plasmopara halstedii | reverse complement strand
AAGCGATTCATGACTGCTACGAAGGTTTTCAGCATCGTACTTGATCTCTTTTCCTTCTAAGACAGACCTGATTGAAAAAAGAGACTCAAGTTGCTTCTCTTTCTTAATCAGCCAATCGAAAGCATAAAGCTGATTCAGAAGCGTAGCTAATTCTTTTGGAGTCAAGTCATTCCTCTCTTCATTTTCTTGTGTCTTTGCTTTTCCAGTTTCCAATTTTCTCAAAAAGTGACCATTTATTCGGCTATCACGATCGAAAGTATTGTGACGAGTCAAAGTCAAATGGGCCGAAGAGTTAGTCGAGACAACATTCACGATAAACAAGTCGAAAGTTGCCGCCATCACTAGATATTTATATACACGCATGGGTAATGAGAGGGAGAACGTTTATGGCCACAAGTATTTCGATTCACTAAAAAGGCCATTGAAGAAAACTTTTTCTCGATTTTTCTCATGAACTGATCAATTATTCATATGTGAAAATTCTTTTTTTTCCACGAAATTTAATTAAAAGCTTTCAGTCAGCACTACAGCCAACATGAATTTTCAGGAACTCGATGTAGCTTTTTAAATGTATTTATTGTTTGTGACTTGACCATGAAAGCAGAAATGAAAACTTAGTCAACATATTTCAATATTTTTTTCATTCTTTATAATAATTGCTTTGTTGGAAAAATTCGAAGTGCATAAAAATTTTATATTCCTGTCTTCGTCTCAATGTTGCCGTTATTATGCACAAGGACGTGTGTTCTGGTCGAGGGACATGATTTCCGGCTTGAATTTCCACGATGGAACCTCAACGTGTTATTAAACTTTATTTGTTGAAAGATTGAGCCCTCATTCAAGCAAGTGGAGTCACTACACCTTTTCCATCAGACTAATCTATGGTTGTTTATCGTACAGACAAATGTCAATCTTATGCATGTAAATTAGACAAACAAGCTACAATATCGTCTTTCAACAGTATCAAGCACCACCTCTTTCGCCGTTAATACTTGTTGCTTCTTGACACTGGATCGATCTTGATACCTGCTGCCTCGCTTATAGTATAACCATCTTGCCTTCTAATGTCTTCGTCACCCGGCATATCTACAAAGTGAGGCTTCGCGGATGAGCGGTGCTGAATGTCCACGTGTTTATGGTATTTGGCGTTGTTGGCTAATGCGATCGTACATTACGCTCATCACTCACGCAGCGACTCACTTTAATCTTGGCATTATCCAAGTCAAACGCGCGATAATTTTTGCTGAATCAGAAAATGTATTATATAAGCTCTTGAGCTCCAGCTCTGGTCTGTCTGCATCACCGACATGAGCGTAACACTGCGACTTGAACGAGCATACATGATCCTTTGGATGCTCCATCTTGAAAGCCACATTATACAGCGTAATGTTTGGATGGGATATATTTGTCGAGCAATTTTGAAGGGAAGCATACTGTGGGCTTATCTATGGTAGTTCTGTTCATGCGCTTCGCCACTCCATTCTGCTAAGGGCTATATGTATTAAAGCGCTGGCGGATGAACCCGCTACAACGACATATATCTACCATTCTCGTTCACGAAAGTCTCGTTGTCAGGTCTCGAACATTTCAAAAGAACAGCACATTGTTATTCGTAAGGTGTCAAAAAAAATCTTGAACTTGCAAGCTCTTTCACTCTTGCGGAACTTGCAAGCTCTTTCACTCTTGCGCAACTCGCAACTTATCGTGACATATCATCCACAAAAGTAAGAACATAGTTTGCACATCCCGAGGGAGTACGAATTGGTCCTATGATAATCTACCCTCTTCAGCACGAATATTGTTTCTACGATCGGTATTTGCTTATTTCCTGTTACAGATGGCACACGACGAACACAGAAGCTGTATATTTGTACTGCGTTCCGCAAACTTGCCAAATAACAAAACATTTCTGTCGAATCTTGAGATATCTATGTGTCGAATTCTTTCCGTACAAATTGTGCCGGTTCCTTTGACGAGTAGCTCTGCAGTTGTTAATTTGGTGCGTATATCAAAATTCTTGTGCAATTTCTACGGTGCGGGGTCATGTGGGATGTGGCGCCGCTGTCGATTTATCTCATTGTCTATCGTCCCTCGCCTAGAAAAAATACCACATCATCGCTACTGCATCGTTTTTCGGCCGGGTTGTTCCGCTTGATGTGATCGTCCTGGTCACAATTAAAGCTCTTGCCTTTGAATTCGCCGTCATTGCGAGGGGTGCACTTTTCCAAACGTAAATTCGTGCACCATTGAATCTACCAGCATTTTCATTTACGCCGATAACTTTTTCTGTAGCCATATTTCTGTGTAGCCTCCCCTTAAGTGCAAATAGCTTGATGTCCATCGCACTTTCTTCAATCGGTGAGAAAAATCATATGACGACATCAGACTGTTGGTAGCTGGCACGATTCGTCAAATCACTATCCCATTGTCTGGAATTCCGTCAAAAGAGTCCAAATGTTGCTTCATACTGGTACAACTCTATGTTTAAGTCGTACAGGTAAAGCGTCTTAAGAACTTGGGCAATGTCGAGCGGTCGTTAGAAGCGCTTTCTTTCCTCTATGGCGCTCGTGGTCATGTAAGAGCTAGACTTCTTACGCTATGAGCCCTTACGCCTTGGCGTCGTATAAAAACTACATCCCTTGATATAGTCCCATCCTTGATGGCCAAAATAAATACATAACCGCAGAAAACCTTTTTATTACCAGATTCATCCTCATATTGAGGACCCAGTGGTAGTAGTAACCACGCTATAGTGAACTCCAGTGCGCTTGTTCGCCATCATGGGTACGGGCGTTCTAGTAAATTAGGCAACAGCTTGAGCTGTTGATTTGTTCGTGAGACCCAAAGTGAAGGTGTTTATCATGATCCTGTTTTTCGTTCCAAAGGTGCCGATTATTCTACCGGTACTGATGTACGATTTGGTCTGTAAACCACTCAAACGAGGAGGGGGTGAGCTCTGGCTAGGAACCCCATGGTGAGCCTTGACAGCATGAAAAAGTAAAGATTGTCTTTTGAGCAAATTGAGCCCTCAATCAAGAAAATGGGGGTATTTATATTACCACAAGGCCAATCTGAGTTCGTTTCGCGAGCAAATGTAGACTTTATGATTGTGAAAAGATACATTAGCTGCAACATTGATCCCAACACTTTTGAGCGGCGTCATCTTAGCTGGTTGGTCGTTTGTCAAAGGGTCTCCCGTGCATTAAATTGCTGTAAATCTAATTGATAATTGAAAACCCGATACCGATATTATTAGTTACAAACGACATCGTTTGAGAATGCATTTGTGTGAAGCAACACCGGAATGTTTTCATATCACTACAACACGGAATGTTATGATATCGCTGGGTATGTGGAAACCTCGGTATGAAACAAATTCAATTGGTCATACATTCAGGTCGTGGAGCTAAGGCAATGATCAAGGTTGAACAAATGAAATAGTGTGCTAATTCGATTGCGCAACATATATTTTTGCATTATTTAATACCTTGGTTAACAGAAAGCATGTGGTACTTAAAGACATGTAGTTAGCAACCTTGGCGGGCAAGAACTGCTTTTCAAAGTACTGACAGGGGTTTGAAAGATATTCACTAATTTATTTATGAGCGGCAAAATCTTTCTCTGAATAAACATTCGATGTTAGCAATAAGTAAAGAAGTGTTATTATGGCTTAGTCGTCGGACAAGCAGCGAATTCCTGATGTCTTGATGCATCGTTACACCGAATGCAGATGATGAAAAGCGTCGTTATCGTTATTGTTGATCATGTTCGGGTCGCTGGAAATTTTACAACCTTATGATATAAGACAAAACAAACAGCACTCCCTGGGCTGCTGAAGTGCTAAACGCTTAACTTCCAAGCAATCATTCTGTTTAATGGTCGCTTTAGCCTTTCAAGTTAGCGTTGAGTCTCAGTTTGCGGAGTGGAAGATGTCTTACATGGAATATACTAACGATACGAAGCCTTCAACACTTATAAATGCCAAGTAGTCTAGCACGATCTCGACCATTCAAAAATACAAAGCTTGTTTGCATATGGCATTTTATCGCTAGCGAATTCAGCGCGGTGGTGTATAACTTTTTTTGTCACTACCCTTCTGGTCCTCCTCGATTCCAAAACGGGGTACTCGGTACATCGGGTTTCTTGTTCTGAATGAGACAGTCAACATTTGCTGATCGCCTAAACCAGAGTTTTCGCGCACCTTGTACAAAGGAAGCGTCGAATCGCAGACTCTGTGGATACTAGCGCATAAAGGACAGCATGTTGCTGCTGTCCCTGAATCAGTTCAAGTGAAACAGTCGAAATGTCACTTTTTACTTGGCATATACAAACACAACGCGCGACGTCGACGACGAAACGAGCATTCGTCTTCGACCCCACTTCGTGCTGAAAATTTGACTATGATCTTGCTGCTTTAACCGCGCTTGAATCTCAAATGTAGAACAAGAGCGCTAATGAGAAGCTTCACAGCAAATACTCCTACTGCGAGGCTAAAGTCCCAAGAGAGGGTGAATCTTTCACCTCACCAAATACTGGTTTCAATCTAGTACTAACATTTTTCTCCGCATACAAGTATTGCTCATCAAGCAGTGCCAGCGAAGAATATATCTTTTGTAAGGTTGTGGCAGCGTGTCGACTAATTCTGAAAGTCTCGACATACACTTAATCGAGACCTGATATATCACTTACACTAAGATCTCGAAGCGATTCAAAACCGGACCGCTGCTCCAGTGCAGAATGTCATTCAGCTACAGAGAGCTATTGAGACATTGTCTCGTCTTTGATAGCCTTGAGGAGCGCATTCATGGCGCAACTTCAATAAGCTATGCCGCCCAACTTTGCAATATTCCGTCTCACCTAGATCTACGACATCTACGAATCAAAAATCTAGCTTTAATGGGATGATGTCTAAAGCAATCAACGCTCTCTCCGAATCGGATCAAAATACCGGATATTTCTTGTAAGTCACACTAATCAAATGCTCTATATAATCTCGCCAAAACTGTATGTTTTTCTAAACGCTAACTATTTATCTCTTGATTGTCCACATCATGGTCATGCAAGGGGCGCTAAGGTAAGTTCATTCCTATCTCTGTGCGTCAATGATTCTCGTACTTACTTTCTCTACGTCTGTATATGTATGCGAACTCTCTTCACAACTCGTTGACACATGTAACAATTCAATATTCACACTAGTGCTTATCTTCGCGACACAGTCGGATTGTTTTCAGACCCTCTGCACGGCCATAGTTTCTCCCCAGTGACACTTCGCTTGCTATCAACGGTAGATCGTAGTTTACTCTGTTTTCGCGATTGTTTACTTTGTCACGAGCGGCTTTTGGCCATTATGAAGTCCAGCAATGACAAATCTAAAAGAATGCTGAGCTCTGCAGCTTTTACTGTCTCGATCATGTTTCCAACAAGTGTTTGTCAGTGTCTCAGCTGTGGCAAGTTTGCACATCGAGAGTGTCTAAGTGTTTCTCACTCTCATCGTCAATGTCGAGGCCACAAGAGTCTCATGCCACCATGTAGTCATGCTCCACCACCAGCAGATGCGATTCTCTTTCCTCCACCAGAAGCCACTTCTCAACGCATTCGTTTTGTCAAATTGACAACACAGAAGAAAGTAAGATCCAAGAGTATTGGAAAATTGCCAAGTTTTACGTTAGCAACGCTAATTGAAGAGCTCAATAGTAGTAGTGTTGCTGCTCGTGGAGCTACTTCCGTGGTTTTGACAGAAGACGGAACTACTACGCAGAAGAAACAGCAATTACCGAATTTTTCGAGATTTGCGAAAAAGCTAGCACCAGTTATAGCGGCTGGTGGTGTCGTAGGTGTAATGGCTATGGGACCTGCAGCTGGTGTTTTAGCTGGTTTAAACATGCTTGTCGCAAGTGTAGGAGCTGAGACAGTCATGGCAGGAATTGGACTTACAGCAAGTGCTGCTGCAGCAGCAACTGCAACGCATCAAAGCAACGTCAAGGCTACACAACGTCGTAAAGAACGTTTACGTAAAGGTGAATGGGCCATGGAGATTTGTTGGAACTGCAAGAAGAATTTTGATGGTGCACCGTCGGATGAAGCTTGTCGGAAAGATGCCGAATTTCTCCGACGATTTCAAATATTTGACTCATCTCTGAAAGTTAATGATAACTCCAAGGATGTTGTGCACGATAATTTGCCAGATGATGCTGAAGTGTATCGCTTTCTTTTTGGTGTCTTTGCTTCGCCAAGTGAGTTTTTAGGAAAAATGAATGTTCAACTTTGTGAAGCTTTTCGTAAACGATTTGGAGCAAGACACCAAAAAAGGCGACGAAGACCAAGTCTCACTGGAAATTCTATTGCTATTGAATCGGATGCTGCTCGAACAATGGCCAAAGATACTCTTCAAGATACGAAGATGTATGTAGCTCATGTGTTGGGTGCTACGTTGCAATGTTTTCCTAGTCTCGCTAGTACTCCACAAGCACTTAGTAGCTGCTCCCTTGCTGTTGAGCGAATTGTATACGCCGATATCCATGCCATGGTGTTCAGTGAATTTCAGTGTATTTTTGAGGACGCAGACTCTTCATTCGCGGATAATGTGGCGGATATCCGACGAGAACAAAAGTATCATTCCTCTGCTCTACTACACCATCACGTGGATGATACTAGTTTGAGTGCCGTGTTAGATGAAGACCTTCAAAAAGCTGAAGCTATTATGGTTGCAATGATGCACAAGACGTCGTCGCCATTGCTGAAGTTAGTGCTACTTTGTGACGCTTTTCGAAATATTTGTTGCTTTGCAGAAAAACTGCATCAGTCTACTTCGAATACCGACATGTTGATTCCAATCTTGTGTGCGTTTCTCGTCGAGTGTCCTCGAGTTTGTGGTCCAGGCCTGAATTTTGTCGCCGAGATTGCATTCATTTCGTTTTTCACGAATGGAGGTGGTAAAGGTGTTGAAGGGTATGTTTTGACTAC
Organism: Plasmopara halstedii; assembly: GCF_900000015.1. NCBI lineage: Eukaryota > Oomycota > Peronosporomycetes > Peronosporales > Peronosporaceae > Plasmopara > Plasmopara halstedii. The sequence continues at coordinate 18,008 of NW_020188059.1, read as the reverse complement.
GTTTCAAGCTTCAATCCAAGTCATTGCAGCAGTAGATTTGCCAAATGGACACGCAAAAGAACTCGAACTTTTTATCAACGACGACGAAAGCGAAAGTACAGATGAGATCAACGACGTTTTCTTTGATGCAGTGTCCTCTACAATAGAGTCTCAAGTGCACAGTTCGTAAATATAGAGTAAGGATTTCAAAACAGCTATCAAGACTGTGATGGACATTACGGAACGTTTCTTTAATATGTTAAACGTGTGGTGCATCTCAGCTACTTAACGCAGTTTCGTGACTTGTGGCTTGATTCAGTGGATTGCACCATCAGTATTAATCCACAACGAGTCAACCATCACTTTACTTGTTTTATTCTTCGATTTGCTGGATTCATGAGCTTGGAGCAACGGTCTTAATGATAAAAAAGTCTTGAAATTAATGAGATCACTATTTCTTTTACCCTCACGGTGACCTGTGCTCAACGTACCATCACTACGTACTTTCACTATCGAAAAAAATGACAACCGGTCTCTGGTCTCAAGAGGAACATGCAAACTTTCTTACTGCAATCAAACTCTATCCTCATGGTCCATGGCGTAAAATTGCGGAATATATTGGCACACGTTCTATCCGTCAAACACAGACTCACGCTCAAAAATACCATGAAAAGGTGGTGCGTCGAATGCGTGGTCTACACAAAGGACGTCGATCTTCTACTCGTAACGATCATCGCATTGATGATGACATGCTCGCCGCATGCAAAGTCGGTGAAGGGTTTGGCGTCGTTTTGCCCAAAGATGACAAAGCTAAGTCTTTATCACCGCAGCAATCATCAACAAGTTCCACATTTGGGCTCATGGTCCCACTATTAATGTCTTCGATGTCTGGCTCCATGAGTCCAAACGGTGTCGACTCAAATGACACAATCAGCGATTCAATGATTTCCTATCTACTCCCAACATATGACGAATCACTTGATTTCTTGATTGAAAATTTCGAGGTCGTGGAAGTTGAGATCCAGCTATAAAGATGCAGCATAAAACATAAAACGGAAATAATACAAATTTAAGAGTTTTAATAATATAGTATTCGTGATTTAAGTAAGTTGACATTACAATATATTTGTGTTGTGACGAGGTGCAAAACATTCGGATGACTGCTAGCTATCATTTCAATGTTACGAAATGCTGTAATTCCTAGAAGCACAAAGAGCCGCTTAACGTTTTGAAACGAGCGTTGGCGGCCTGAGATGTACAGCCATAAGTGATGGTTTCATGCGTGTCTTTGGGATCAACAAAATTACTCTTTCGACTTCTTCACTCAGTAGTCTGAAAATAAAACGAATGATTACCTATGTATTATAGTAGTCCAGATAGATAGCTTCATCTTATCTGACCAGATCTTGAAATCGAGAATAATAAGATTGATAATATATTTATTAAAAAAAAAACTTTCATAACAACAGATGGGGAGCGACAACGTAAACTACAAAGTAAAGTATTGAAGAAAGATACAATAACAATAAGGAGCAGAATTGTATTGAGGTGACGTGACATGCGCGGTCCCTAAGTGCTTTAGGTCAATGAACATTCCATCGCTTAAACTCACTTTTAAATTCGTTTGGGCCCTTGATCTCATATCAAAGTCGCCCGTCGGATGAATATGTTGATTTAACACATTCGTCATCCGTCATTTCACAATTCTCAGTGAGGGTCGCAAGTTTCCACCGCGTTATTCAACCACATTGGTTGACTATTCCTTTAAGAATACCGATCGACCAAATGAAGCACGGCATCTGGTCTGAAGATGAGCACGATCGATTTCTCTTTGCTATTAGAGAAAATCCTCGTGGTCCATGGGGCTGCATTGCCTCTGCTGTTGGTACACGCTCCATTCGTCAAGTGCAGACTCACACACAGAAATATCATGAAAAGATTATCCGGAGGGTGCGTGGACTACGGAAGGACCGCAAAACGTGGGCACGAGTAGAGCATCGTATTGATGATGACGTGCTCACTTTTTGCAACTTTATGAAAAACATGGGCAGCAATAAGGCCGTAGAAGGCGATCCCGACACCCTTGACCCCTCCTTAGTTGTCTCTCCTAAATCCGATGCAAGTCCCTGTACTGTTCCAGTGCAATGCCACTACTACAATGATCCAGTGGAGGAGATTGATGCAATTAAACAGCCATTGGCTACCGTATCCATTAGTCTAGCGGACTTACCACCATTAGAAGAAGCACTTGACTTTCTTATAGCGATAATGGAAGATTAATGCTCAATATTTTATCAGTACTCAATAGAATATTGGGTATTTCTACTGGTCAAGAGGCACAATATTTTCTTCATCAACCAGCAACGTGTAACTAAAGAACTGCAAATACTGCGAAAAAAACGCTCCTTCAAGAGTAATGAGCACTTTAAAAGTGTGTTCATTCCATGTGAACGTAAATTCACTGCCAGAATCCCACAATATATCCGAAACACTGCGGTTTTGAAACAAGATTTCGCCATCCATTAAGATAGAGCGAAAACCACCGCGAAGACCGTGCTGCAACTCGACGCAATGTCGATCGGCAGATCCTTCCATTTCAAAAACCCACCATACTTGTTTCCATGGAAATGTGAACAATAATGCACTAGCTGGATGCTTAATCTCCTCCAAAGTGCAATGCCACACAGTATTGCCATCATCCAGACTAAGTGTACCTTTTCGTGAAAGAGGTACACCTTCCCGACCTTGAGAACAGGAAGCCAATATATTGCGCGACTCAAACACCGACATTTGCAGAATGGTCTCTTCTGCCAATATTGTTCGACAAGTCTCATCCGGTACTTTGAACCATGTTCGATTTGGATGTCCAATACTGACCCAGCTCGGAGGCATCGCGTAGAGATTATAGAGCTCCTCAGATATTCGCACAAGCGTTCGAGGAGGACAATCTTCACTCTCGCTTGCAGTTTGCATGGCAAATATATTGCGACTAGAACGATGGCTTGTCAAACTACCGGTTCGTGATCGTGAGGGATCAAGCGCCACCCAACCTTTCTCTTTCGAAAGTCGTACGTATGTCTCTTGTGTTCGTGGTAGCGTGTACTCCATTTCAGCTGAAATAATAGTATTGGCAAACAAATACCGCACGATTTCGCTTGTTTTCTCAGGCGACAGAAGCACTTCTTTCTTCTCACTAATGACTCGAAAGAAGAATTTGCCATTTTTCTTCTCAGGATCTTCGTCCACAGCCTCAAGCATTTGATCTCCACTTGGTGTTTGATCAAAAAGCCAGCCGCTGCACGCACCATTTGCTGCTGGGTGTGATGCACTGGCTACTTTGATATACGTGATGCGACTGCCTGGTGGTGTATATTGCAAACTACTCTCAAATACAGTTCCAGCCGTCATGGGAGCCACACCAGGTAATCGTGGGCATTCGAAGTCGGGGGCTGAGCGTAAATACACCGGTACAAGGACACGATAAAACTTGGGTAAATCACGGGTTACGGCGTATCCTTGCACTTGTTCCAAAAGCAATGCATACGGCGGATGCAAATGCCGCTCGCAGATCCAACCTGCATCATGTCGGAGCTTTACGAAGCCAATCTCCGGTACATCCTGCTCATCATCGTCCGATACGGGTGGTGTTGCAGGTACGAGGCGCTCACTACACTCGATTAGTGTGTCTTTTAGCCTTTTCCGTCTTGTTGGAGGGCTGGATGGACTTGAAACTACAACTCGCTTTAGCCCTGGTGTTGAGAGTACATCGACATCGTCTAAAACCAGATAAAAAAGGCGTTCAACCTGGCGCACTTTAGGCTCTGGCATTGGCTCAAGTACCACTTGTCCGTCCATCGTCGTCTCGAAGATCCAGCCGCCATGACAAGATAAAGGTGCGGGTAAAGTTGTAAAAGCTTTTTCTACTGAATTGTCGTCAACTCCGACCTCTCCGCCACCAGCACTAAGTTTACGCTCGGTAAACTTTGGACTTGCACTTCCTGCATGACTTCGAGAGCAGCCACACCGCGAATTTTTATCCCTACACACTCGTACATATGTAATTTTGCTTCCAGGAGGCGTAAATCGTTGCGATGCTTCGACAATTGAATGTAATTTAAAGCCTTTCCCAGAACGCTGTGCCATTATATGCGGAGCCACTCTAATGCCGACTGGAATTTTGACAACAAAAAAGAAATGACCATACTCGATATTCGGCTCAGTGGCCAGTCGTTCCAGCACTTTAATTCCCGAGTTCAATGTCTCAAAAAGCCACCCATCTTCATACGCCAGTTTCACAAACGTCACTCCACTCTGTGGACAGCGATAAGTTTCATGACATTCAATAATCTCCTCTGCATTCTTAAAAACATGTCGTGAAATGACCGGTGACAATAAATCTGGGGCTCTTCGAAGCTCAATTGGTACCAAAACTCGATAGTAAAATCGGCCTTTGTTTACTATAGCTGTTTGAGATTCGGGAAGTGATTCGAGAAATTCTTTTTCCGTAGCAATACCAGCTTCTTTGGTTGATAACATCATGAATGCATCCTTCACGTGCGTCAAGCGAATAAACCACGTAGGAGCGTTCGATGCACCAACAAGACACTGTAAGCGTCCGTTGCTGGCCACGATTTCTTCTGGCATTTTCATGACGCTATAAGCTGGCGTAAAGCAATACAAAGCACTAAAATTAGCGCTCATATATGTCATTGACACTTCTGTCTTTACTGACCGTTGCGATCTTGCTGCATCATTTGTTGCCGATTGCGAGCAGATGATGTGCGTCCATTACCGAGCTTGGCCAATTCTTGTATTCGCACGACCTTATAGTCGCTTTCGGCCAATGACGATGCACGGCGTCGTATATCGTCAAGATCAGTAGCTTTCTCGCCACTCTCAGCTGCATTTTCACTTGTGGATGTATCTAAGCCACCAAAATCAATTGTGTAGAGTTTTGCTTCTTGTAATACGCGGTAGAAGCGTGACTCTTTCAGTATCGCGTTGCGTAGCGTGCGAGCAGCCGATGCAACACGATTGTGTGTCGTAGGGGGCAATTTGCTTTCACCCGAAGCATTTAAAGCTGCTAAAGCTGCTTTCACATCCTCTTCATCGCTTTTTTGAGGGATCAAACGCCCGTAAAACGCTGTGGACGCAGACACAGCGCCTTGTGTGCGCGCCTCCATTTTGTATCACGGGGGGTCAATAGAGTAAAGATAGCTCATTTATTGATGTGTTGTACGTAACTAAGTAAATGATATATTATTATAAGTCGGTGCGCTCACCTGCAACATTAGACATGGATGAAGTATCAGGGAGCGAAGTTTTATCACGGGCCGAGATTTCCATATCCTGCATGACGCTAGAAAGCGAAGCCTCAGCACGCACTTGTTTCGTCTTCTGTTGTTGTTTGATGCGCCCTAATAAATCAGGAAGGTATTCGTTTTCATATTGCTTTGCAGCCTCATCAATAGCAGCAAAAAATTCAGGCATACCCTCGCCTGTTGCAGCTGACACACCAACGGATGTGAGATTATTATAAAACTCTTCTAATACAAGACTAAGAGAGCGCGAGAGGTTGCCCATGTAGCTGTCATCTTGCACTTCATCAAGCGCCGTTTGAAATGCCTCAAAATCTGTCATCCACTCAACTGCAAAGTCATGGCGCATGACGTCAATCTTGTTGAATACCACCACAAAGGGCAATTTCAACTTGTAAAGAATACTGCATGCGTACAACATGTTGGACATAAATGTGTTTGGGCTTGCTGTACGTGGTGTATCCACGACGTAAACGATGACGGATGGAAAGGTTGATGCTAATGATTCCGTTATGATCTGACCCGATGCGGACCACGTGAAAGCTTCAATTTGTCCAGGCGTGTCCACGATCGCATAACTAGCAGCAATAAGATGATGCAAGAAAGTTAGTACTTTTTTCGTACAGCTAGTGACTTTGCTCTATATAGCATACTCGAGATCACTACTACGCTTTCCCACGAGGTCGATAACCTGATCGAATCGCGTTGCAAAGAGGTTAAGCGACGTCATAATGGCACCATTGGGGCCGAGTCCATACTCTGTCATAACCTTCTTATAGTCCACAGTGTCACGAATATCCACATTGGCCGTATACCCAGTCTTTCGCACTGCCGGATCAAGGTTAATTACGTAATTGCGTAGACCAGAGTCCACACCGTAGGCTGCCAGTCGCTGCATGAGCGTTGTCTTGCCGCTTCCAGCCATCCCAATCACTAGAATTGTCACAGGCTTTGGGTAGAGTGTTGGTAAGGTCGGATCTGCAGCTGCAGTAGCGTACACATCGGCAGGTGCTGGAGGCGGTACGACATCAGAGGTCGCTGAATGGTCTGCCATCGAACTTGGTGGTTGATATGGAAGGAAAATAGCCTCGAAATTGGGTCATTGACCTTAATTTGTAGTAATCAGATAAATGTATTCAGTATAAAAAGATATTATATGGTATGTTTCAAGAATGTACGTCTTCTGCAAACGTTGTCTATCTAATGGCTCGGCTAATATTGCCGACGTTGCCGATTAACTTCTATCAACTATAATGTGTATTTCTGATACTTGCGCAAAATCTTTTCCAGTTCGTAATGCACTTCACTGGCGCTAGGGCGCGCTCTCGAGTCCAGATTTACACATGCAAGGCCGAGATTTACAAGTGCTGCGGGTGCTTTCGACGAAAACTCAATTCGAATGCGTCCTGTTGCCACCATCTCAGCTAATCTCGTCTCCGTCACTTTTTCGCCACTTTCGGACGTCATGAATTCGATTACGCGTGCATATGGAGGCTGGTGCGAGTCCAATTCTGACAGGACCACTCCAAACGAGAAAATGTCGGCGCTCGTGTCGTAACGTTTACCCATCATAACCTCAGGTGCCATCCAGCGCCGTGTACCTACACCAGCCGTCATAGTATCAACAGTCCATTTTCGCGAGACACCAAAGTCTGTGAGCTTTGCATCCCACTTTTCCGTTAACAATACATTCATCGACTTGAGGTCACGATGCAGTACAACTGGATCAAGAGAGTGTAGATACGTTAGTGCCTGTGCAATATGTTGTGCAATTTTGGCTTTATCTTCATCAAAGCCTGCTGGTCGATGATCAATGCGATGAAAACGCTGCAGCAATGAAAACAAATCACCACTAGGCATGTATTCAGACACAGCGCAGAGATCACTGAGTGCGTCCCAGGCGACACCAATAAAGCGGACGATTCGAGGATGTTCAATAGTTGCCATCATTTTAATTTCTGCGAGAAACATATTAATCTGGCCCATATCCTTCCTCTTATCAAGCAATAGCATTTTGATAGCAACGCGCTCGCCGCGATATTGACCGTGATAGACTACGCCATGTCCACCTTCATTAAGAACTTCCATACATACAAGCTTTTCCATAGGAATACGAGCTGCCAAAATCGTTTCATCTTCCCATAAACTTGAATTGCTTTTGTTTATTGGCTCTGCACGCAAAGTCGAGTCGAGGTTTCCCGTACTATCGAGATCGACTGTCCTATCTAAGTTAGTATCACTTTGATCCTCTATATCAGACGATGGTGCATGAGTATTCCACATAATTGCGGCGGGGAGAGCGTTTGGAGCAAGAGTGTACGAAGCGTCGAACGACGGCGATCGTGGCATTTGTTTGCGCCGGCGATATAGATAGAAGGCAAACCCTACGATCAAAAGGACTAGAAGAACTGTCCCGAAAACAATTCCGATAATGGGACCGACACCGATGCCTATAAAGTAAAAGTGTTGGTTTAATTGCTATTTCAAAAGTCGTCAAAGTCACTGTCAATCTCACCTTTGTCACCAACATCCACAAGGGTAACTCCGGACGATGAATCATTATCACCAGAGCCAGAATTCACATTAATGATGACCGTTGCTGTTGAATTTGCATTCGCAGTAGGTGGCCCTCGCGCTGAAGTATCAGTGATACCATTAGTATTTGAAGTCGATTCTGAAGGAGTTACTTGTAAAACGGTATTTGTTGTTCTCTTTCCAGGTACAGATGTGATTGCAGTAGACGAAGATGTAAGTCCTGAATTTGATGGTATTGTAATTGTTACCGGTGCAGATGGAGGTGATGACGTTCCTGCGTTCGTCTCCGTCGATGGTGTCTGAGAAGTCGGAGTGGATGTCCTACCTGTTGGTGTAAATGTCTGCGATTGCATTTGATCAGCCGAACCTGCCGTATTGACAAGCGACATGGCACTCAATACTAGCAACTGTACAAGCGACAATTGAGCTCGATGTAGGTCCAGCGCGTTTCGAACTGGACTAGATTTCCTTGGAGGATGAGAGGGATGCTTTACAGAAGCGACAGTGGAAAGCCTACATGTACATATGTCTGAAGGTGGCTGCGCAAATGACCACAAAAGAGCTTTTAGCGATAGGGCATGTGGTACCTGGCCTGAGAACACATTTTTAGAAATAAAAAGTGCTGTGATTTGCTAAATGAGCTCTTTTTCGAATCTAAGAAATATTACACTTTTCACTTTGACTTATACTATCATTTAAGCTATGGAATAGTACTCTATTTTTGAGTATTTTGCTATCTATCGTGTAATTACATCAATACAGAGAGTTGGGTTCAGCTTGATGTCATTTTAAACTGAACATAAAGTGATTTTCCTACGATGCGACATTGATCAATGTATCAAATCTAGTCGACGCGATCTAGTATTAATATAGCTGGTAAGCTATTCTACTAGTCCAACATGATATAAAGAGATTTGCTGATTACATCAAGTGAAAAAGTTTCGCTCTCCACCGAGATCTTTCTCACTTTTTTGTTCACAATTTTCACTCATTTTATGCTATATTTTATAAAAACAAGTTCCTTTTGACAATAACTTTCGGTGTGATGACTTTTGATAAGGGAGAACAGTTACTCGAGCAGTGGTTGGCATAGTGCAAAGTGACCATAATTATCGCAGCCATAGCGGGGATACGAGTGGTCATGGCAGTTATGATGGGGACCTTGAGCTTACTTAGGACCGAGTCGACGAGATAGCCTACAGTCGTTCACGTGGCCTGACTAAAGATTCATCAGGGGAATCAACTGTAGTGTCGCGCTTGCGGACATTTCTCGCGAGCACTGGACTGCGTCACGAAGGTCATCTGTGTCACTATGGACGGTGGTCTTGTGATCCTGAACCACGTCAAGAATCATTTTCATCAATCAGCTACGTCGCTCGCACATATCTTTCGCTGGCAAGGACCCCAGCCACGCGGACTTGTTAGTACCTCTCGATATCCCAAATAGCATCAGACATCAAGCCTGGTGCAAAACGGAGCCGCGTATCGTGATGAAATACGCATTTGGAAATCCAGCGACCAGCGCCGCTCGAGCCATCGAGTGGAGGTGAACCATCACGGTGAAAACTTGTATCTCGTCCGTGGGGGGGGTCCGGTTTTGGAGAAGTTTGTAGAAGAAGGTAGATGTGAGGTGAATATTTTTTGGTCCTTAATTCGCAAACGAGTAGTACGGCCTGTGCCAGTAGTCGAACCACTTAATGGTAAACGTGCACGATGCCTTTTTGCTACCTCCAAACCACTCATTTTATATGCAAGGCTTACTATACCAGATACAAATGCAGCTTAAGCCTATCAGCGGCTGCAGTTGCGTTCGCAATCACTTACCGTAGGTTGTCTGTAAATATTGTGTTCGATATCATCAACAGACACGTACCGAATCCCTGCGACGACATCCGAATGTTTAATGGTGTAATATCATACCTTTTACTCACCACTAAAGCTGTGTGTGCTTGACACGCTGTCCAGTTGCACTCCGAAGAAGCTGAAGTATCGTGGCTCTTTTAAGGCTTCGTCACCCTGTCTGCCAGTTGCTTAATTATGCCGATATACTTCCCACACTTAAGCTATAGCCACATTTTCTCGAACGAAGTGGTGGTGAATGTCGACATGCTCCGTTCGCGCCTTTAGCTTACGTTATTTGCCGGCGCATTTGCTCTTAATGTCTTCCAAGACCAAAGTTGCCCTTAATTGTTCGTGGCCGAGGTCTTTAGTATGACCCGCACCCATAAAAGTTCTTGGTCCACAAGCTTAACGCCATGAACTCAGCTTCTACTGAGCTAGAGAGTCACGGTGTACTAATATCTGGACTTGAAAATCACACTCGGATCCCCATCATAGCCATAGCTACCGTCGATCGTCAATGTTGCTTTCCCAATCAGCATGCGTATGAACAACGACGTTCAATTCAGTCATGCTTCTCTTGTAAACTAGCTCGTCCACTTGTGCTGTCTTGAGATATCGTAGCACGCGAATAGCAGCTTTCTAGTGTTGTAGTCCTGATTTCTCTAAAAATCGATCCAAATGAGTCACGACGTATGCGACGACAGGGTGAGTACATGTTGTGATGTAAATAGACACCCAATCAGCGACCTGTATGGCTTAAAGCGCATCTCGGCTCAGCCAGAGGCTGCATCATTGACAGCTCCAAGCTTGATTCGCACGGATTCTCGACGGCCTTGGAGTTTAGTTGGTGAAATCGCACCACAACATTGGTAATATAACGAGTCTGCTTGGCCATAAGGGTATTTATCGTCTTTTCATGATCAATCTCCATTATAAATTTGACTTGGCCAAGCTCTTTCATCTCAAACGCCTTCTAAAGCTTCAGATTGGCTTCTTGGATTTTGCTGCTTTATTTCGCTGCAATAATCATGTCATCGACAAACATACGTATACCAGACCTGCAGTTGTCCTCCTGACATATACACAAAGATTGGCTTCGCAACTCTTGAAACCGATATGCACGAACCTCGATGTATTTTCTTGTTCCATGCGCCAGCTACTTTCTCAAGGTGATATGTTGCTTTGTCGAGCTGATCTACAGAACTCTTGCTGCATGCAGCACCATGAGGTAGTTCATGTAAACACGTTCTTCAAGATCACTGTGTACAAAGGCGATGTCGGCATCCAGCTGCTCGCTTGCAAAATCTGAATTACAATAACGGCTAGCGCCACGCGAAGCGAATTCATACTGGCCACTGGAGAGCACGTATGGAAGAAATCAACTCAAAACTTTTGCTTGAAACCCTCTGCTACCAACTGAGCTGTGTATCTGACAACTTCATCGCTTTCGTTACACTTTTTCGCAAAGACCCACTGACACCCAATTGTTCGCATTTCTTTCGTTCCTGGATTCAATGTCGTCGATCCACTAAGCTCGTGCGCCTTTATCTCAGCTATCATATCCTCCAACCATTTAGGTACATCATGGCTATACATGGACTGCTGATATGAGGTTCGCGCATCATTAGCATCACCAACACTTGCTGCATATGCTAGCACAGCTTCAGCAATTAGTCCATCTTCATCCAATCCTGATATTTTAGATAATGGCGGTTAGAAATGATCGTCATTGTGAGTATCGTCAATCGCGTCCACTTGATAGTCTCCAATTTTTTCACGTTTGTCGATCTTGGATCTGTCGAGCTGAGTTTTATTTTTGCTGTCACCCAACAGCATGACTGGGCTGTGCTCACGGTGCCTTCCTTCACTTCCGGATGATACACCATGCTATTACTCGTCATCGGTCTTCTTGTTCGATGAATAGCCGAGATTTCCAGACCAGTTGATGGAGGTTCTGTATGAAGATCACTCATCACAAAGTCCTCGCTATGCTCCTCTTCTATCATACCGGTTTTGTAATGCTATTTCACCACTACACTCACATTACCAAGTTGAGGCTCTACAAGAAACCAAGCTTTCAAGCCGACAAATACACCATGACAATGACTACTTTCTCCATACTGCGGATGCCCACGCACGTTCATTCTGGTCCCAAGATTCTTCAGGAAAGTTTGACTCCCGAAATGGTGTAAAACGTCTCTTTGATAGTGTACACCCATTTCAACACCTTCAAGACGAGTCTTCACTCTTTTGCAATATTGCAGTATTGTACATTCGTTATATGGTTGTCAATGCCAATTTAGGACATCCCCATATCTACTTCCATGTGGTGTATGGACCAGTCCGTCCCGTGCAGCGTTCTTCTCAGTCTAAACTTGCCACTTTGATGATTCCTCGGTCCATATAGCCATGGGTGATCTCAACGTGGTTATCGATCCCGATTTGGACAAAGCCTCATCCGGAGCCACTTATCACGAAGCCGGCCGAGCTGAGCTCTTTGACTGGATGATCAGCCTCGGGCTAGTCAATTTTTGGCGTCTAATAAAATCCATATAGCCGCGGAATTACGCGCCCGGGCTCTAAGAATCATACCGACTACTGCCTTGCTTCTATTGACTTCAAAGAAAAGTTTATTCATTCGTCAATAAAGTTCCGGAGCAAGAAATTTGGCAATGCAGATCACACTCCAGTCGAATTCACTAATACATCTGACACCATACCAACGGACAAGTCGTTACCTTGTCAGTGCTCGCCTTGGTTACTGCATTGCGAGCGAATACAAATCAACTTCTTATCAACCTCAACCGTTTGGCTGCCACACTCGACCCAAACAGGAACCCATGTTGTTTGTTAGACGAGCACAAACGACGGGGTCGTATCTTTCTTCGTCGAGAATGTATAAGGCGGAAAGGTGCTACAGCCGCTCAGCTTCGGCTTCTACTCACTTCTTCTCGTGATTGCAAAAAATTCTATGCGCTGGACCCAAGTGATTACAATCGAGTTCAAAGGGACACCTCTCGACAAGCCTATTTGGATTATTTTACAGCAATTCTTGAGCGAAACACTGTTTCAAAATTTGATCGGAGGTCAGTTCCGGTGAGAACTCCCCAAAACACTTTTTCCGGGCTCCAACTGCGACGGGACTAAAGGTATCGATTTCGTCAGTCGGTACGCCCTTGTAATTGTCAAAGGACCCCGCTACCGTCTTGTCGGCCCATCGTCGATATTGGGACACGATCTTACAGTCGGATGATCGAGACCTCCAGGTCGAATCTCAGCACTTCGACACATCCATCGGAGTCCAAGCCGATATGCTCGATGCACCGTTTACGGCCAATGATTTCTTCTTTGCTACCAGGCATACCGCTCGAGGGAATTTTCCGGGTCCTGATGGACTTTCAGCAGAATACTACCAGCTCATTCCCGACCAATGGGTCTTGGAGCTGTTTTATGCCGCCCAATTCCGGAAGGGTCCCATGGCCAAGTTTCAACGCCGTGCCTATATCTCTCTCCTTTTCAAAGAGGCTCTCGCTCGGGCCCCAAGAATTACCGACACTTGACTTTGCTGAATCAAGATGTTAAGTTTGGCCCAAAAGGCATTAGCCTATCGTCTCAATCAAGTTCTACCCATTATACTGAACGAAGACCAATTTGGAATTGTGCCTGGCAGTGACACCCGGCATGCTCTTCGCTAATTCCACGGTTTATTGGATCACTACCGGAAACAAGTTCGAGAGCTCCAGCCGGAGCTATTTGCCTCGACTCACCAACGCCTTCGACAGTATCAATTGGCATGCCTTAGATCAAGTTCTTACTCACTGGGGTTTCGGGTGTAATTTTCAACATTGGGTTGAGACATTCTATCACGATTCCCTCGATCAAGTGTTGATCAACTCTTCACGCTCAGACTTCTTCAGCTTAGGCGCCGGCGTTCGTCAAGGCGACCAATTATCCCCAGGGTTATTTGTGCCCTTTATTGAGCCACTACTCTGCTATTTACGGGCTACTTGTGCCAACACAGCCATCACAATCCGCACCACGTCTCACCATATTCTCAGCTTCGCCGATGATGTCACTGTTTGGTTAATAACCGCTCACATACTCATTAATTTTTATGCCGAGTTCACGACTTTGTACTGCGACTGGTATGCGGCTTAACGTGGACAAGACGGTAATATTTCCGTTCAGACCATGGACGTCCGCGGATTTCGAGCTCCTAATCCAACATTATGAGTTAAGTGTTTGCTTTAAAAAATGGCGAAGATACAACGCTTCTCGGTATTGCCGTTGGGCCAAGCATTGTCCGTATTTTCAGCTAAACCAACTTCTCGTCCGCTTTCAGAAACTCTGTGTTACTTGGAGATGGAGCGCCCGCACCCTTTCGAATAGAGTGCTAATTTTGAAGACCATTGTTTTGCCACTATTTGGCATTTTAGGGAACAGTCTCTGTGTCTAAACCAGAGCTCCTCAAGTTCAAACCGCTTGTGCAAACCTTCGTGAACTGCACACTCTCAACCACTGTGTCCGACCCTGCAATGCGCAGCCACTTTTCGAGCTCATGGCATCCGGTTGGTGATTTGGCAGGCGGACTTGACTTGCCCTCCGTTGCTACCTCGGTGAAGCTACTTCACGCAAACCTCATACGTCAGCTAATACGTCAAACCCGACAGGATTACTCGACTCTGCCTAAATGGTTTATCCCGGCTCAAACGTTGATTGATGATGCATTGAATATCCAAGGCTCCGGTTCGGATTTTCTTATATTCCACTTTCCCACCTGGCATCAATCAAACTCACGTCGAAACGCCGCTCCCGCATATTGGAGGGCTGCTAGTGTTACACGGAGCTCCAAAATCATCGTCAAGCTCCAATGTTTGGGCCTGGTTCTGACGAAGCTTACATGGCCTACTTGGAATAATGTATTTCTCTGTTTTGCGAAAGCCAACCATACATTAGCGCTACCACATCGTTGAGTGCAGCTATCTAAGCTATCAAGATCTCTTGCGAATTTTAACTTTACGCTCTGTTATTAGCTGGATTCCGGTTGAGTTAACTCGCTGAGAGTCCCTCGCTTGCTATTCTATCAAGCCCGGACGCTCCATGACTTCAGTAGTCCAAAAACTTTCCACGATACTCGAGGTACCACTACACTATCAGAACATCACGATTTTTCCGCTGCCGCCTGAAGCATTGGTTTATGCGCTACATGTCTGGACATTTGACGGTTACGACATTGTTTATGCCTCAAACACGGTTATTATGCGCCTTTAGCTGGAACACGACCATCCCCCTAACGCTTTTTCGGCTTTCAGCTCCGGGCGTGGTTATCACCTCTTTCTTTTGGTCGCTTGAGCGATTTCTTCAACGTGGCATTCTCCCCGTTTATTCCGATTCCCTGTTTCGCCTACTACTCAATGGCCTAGCTTTTCGATACAAGTATGGTTGGCACACCGACGTTACAAATTTGTGTTTTTCATGATTGTACCATTTTGGAATCTCCGCACCATCTCTTCTGGGACTGCCCTATGGCACAACGTTTATGACGACTGTTTCACTCACCGTTTTTGCGCCTATTTGAGTTTGCGTTTGATTGACCCCAAGTTCTCTTCCTTCAATAAGTAACTATCAGCAGTCCGACAAGCTTTTTATGGCTCGCACACGCCTATTCGACTCTATGAACACTTTGGCTTAACCGCAACGAGGCAATTTTTGACGCCATACGTTACAGTTCACGGAAGTCTACCGCCAAGTTTTAGTGATGGTTCATCTCCACATTCTGCTTCTGTTCAAGAAGTTGACTAAATCACAGAAGCATGCCAATGTACGACTCAAGACTCATTTAGCGCACAATAGTATCAAGACTTCAATGTCGATTCATTTCATCTTCTCGCGGAATAACCCTGACGTCATAACAAAACAAGTCCCAGCTTTACTTCTTTACGCTCGCCTTTATCATAAAGGTACCAAAGGATCACGTTGCACCTTCATTCAAGTCAACCATGCACCTTCCCTCTTAGCAAATGGTATCTGCCATTTGTACAAATCAAGTTGCGCCTTCATACTAGTCAACAATGTGCCCTCCCAAAAACTAGACTATCGACAATTGAAGGGTTGTTTTTTTCCTACACAAATTAATACGCAGTATAATGATACATATTAACCTGTCAGAGGTAATAAATTTAATAAAGTGTGATTACTGTTCAAATCAACGATTGATGGGATTTGAACCCACCGATGAAAGGATGATCCAATATACAGTCAATTATTCAGGTATGCGGTTCTACGATCTGTACAGCATGTAACACAGCACCAGACTCTATATTCAGTTCCGAATACTCGGCCTCGGGACTTTGTCTCGACAAACTAAACGAGTTTGTATCTTTTCCGACGTGAGAGGTGCATGATGCACAGATGTTACGTTCGACTCCTCGTTGTATTCATCTCAATATTAACACGCCACCTCATCCCCTCTCATGCCATGGAACCCAGAAAAATAATCAACTTTACATCAGAAGCAGAAACAGGTTCTCATCTACCAGTAAACGATTCGTTCGTATTTGACGGAACTACTTCTGATATCGCTCGACAGCTCTATCTTCGTCATGCAGCAGGGGATTCAATTGAAAAGTGTGTACCAAATACCATCCCAAGCACTGTAACTGCGCGACTTGCACCATTTAATATCTCGTTTGAAAATCTTCCTGGCTTGTTGCAACGAGCATTGCTATGGGACTCAGGTTTTGTCATCTCGCCTGAAAATGATGCAGTACAAATTTGGACACTTGGTGGCCGCTCAATGGCAAATTTGGCTATTTCAAGGATAGAATACCATACAACAGGATGCACCGCTTTAAACTGCAGTCAACCGGACGATAGAATGTACAATGCGAATGATAATTGTACAGGAACACAGATTCTAACGGCAGCTAAGTGTTTAATGGACAATTTTGACTCGGATACAAGTTCGCATGTTGCAATGTGGTCAGATGGAGGAGACGTTACGATGATTCCAAATATTCGAGCAGTTAAACATGGATGGGTGGAGACGGCAACAAATGACTCATTCTTAGTCTATGCGGTGCATACAATGAAATTAGATGAAGAGCCAGCGTATGGCATGTGTAATACACATGGATATGGATCACTAGTTGTACCATGCTATCCAGTGAGTAACACCTCAGCTGATGTTGTAGCAGTCATGTCAGTGCCAGTCTTTACGCCATGGGTGACTACGTGGATAAAGCAGTATCAACCAAAGTCTAATACTTCCGTTAACAGCAAGTCTGACGATAGTAGATTTAATATGTGGCTATTAGGTCCGATCATACTAGGCTCCTTACTGGTATTTCTACTGCTCGTTTTCTTTGTCTACAAGAAACGCCAACGACTGCCATCGATTTATATGCCACGTTATTCACCTGCAGAGAGTGATTGCAGTAGGAAATCAAAACCTCCAGGTCCGCTCGTCGCACCTCGTCAGCAAGAGAATAGAACAAGTCTTCGTCGTACTGAACAAGAAACAATTGGAGATTTTGATCGCACGCTTCACTTACCTGGTCTTAATGACAGTCCGATCGAAGAGCAATCGCCCATACTAGAAGAGACTCCTCCACATTCACGTCGAAAAACTGCACCAGCTTTTATAACTTCTACTCTTGCAGCACGAAGCAGTCAATTAGCTGCTCAATTAAATGCATTAACATCACGAAGAGGCTCCGTACCATCAGCTTACACTTCAATGGAAGAAGCTCAAGCTCCAGCGACGACTCGTGCTACACTACAAACATTGATGCCGACGGCTCGCCAAGCTTCAGCTCGAAGAATTGTAGTTCGCCCACGTCCATCGTCTAGTCCAGCTGTTCGTTTGTCTTCAGCACAAGAATCAACTTATCGTCGACGTCCATCATCTGCTCAGACACTTGGTCGTCCTTCTTCTGCTCAGACACTTAGTCGTCCTTCATCAGCTCGCAGTTTGCGTCAATCAGGTCTCTCTCTTTCTCGTCGAAGCTACTCGGATGTTTGGAGTGATCGCTCGTCGGTGCAAAATCAATCAGGAAGCCACTATTTACCGACACTTCGAGAATCCATCTCGATGTCTCCGATTCAAAATTATATGCCATCGATCCGAGATTCAATTCAAGCTGACCTTGAATCTATTCCAGCTCTACGTGAGACTTTCTCCCGCTACTCTGCTGCAGACAATGTACAATACAAACTCACAACAGACTCCAACCTTGTAGGTAAGCGCATTGCATGGGAGCGTATTGAAGTCGGTCCACTGCTATCCCGTGGAGCTTTTGGAGAAGTGTGGGCATGTCGCTATGCTGGTAAGAA
>NW_020188058.1:0-302 GCF_900000015.1 Plasmopara halstedii | reverse complement strand
GATCTCGATTGAAGAGAAACCACAGCAGCCGAAATCGCGCTGGGCAGTAACCGGGCTCTATTTTTATGACAATCAGGTTATTGAATTCGCGAAACAGGTTAAACCCTCAGCGCGGGGCGAGCTGGAAATCACGGCCATTAACCAGATGTATCTGGAGCGTGGTGAGCTGACGGTCGAACTGCTGGGACGAGGTTTTGCCTGGCTGGATACCGGCACACACGACAGTCTGGTGGAAGCCAGCATGTTTGTGCAGACGGTGGAAAAACGTCAGGGCTTCAAAATTGCCTGCCTGGAAGAGATTG
>NW_020188057.1:0-756 GCF_900000015.1 Plasmopara halstedii | reverse complement strand
AGACATGCTACAGCGTTCCTGATCACACCAGACGCATTCGTTTGTCTCAACAGCAACAATTAACGCACTCAAACCAGTAGGTCGTCCGGCGCCTACTGAGTGGTGTCGTTTCCCCGCGACGAACCAGACTGGTAGGCCTTGGAGCGACGGTTCGAAGAACCTTGACGCGCCTTGCGCAGGGGGCAACCGTTTCGCAGGTGACGGGTGTATCCACAGACAAAACACTGTCGTGTGTTTGCGTGCTGCCCGGCAGCTCGGATCTCTGCTCCCTCATCCTCAGCATAGCTGAAATCCATGGGCATAGGCCCGCTCGACGAGCTGTTGAAGTGTGCATTCCAACCAAGTCGTGCCGACTTGAAATTGAATTTGGCATTCAATGCCACATCCACCGCCTCTTCAAACGAAGACGGATGCACACGAAAGACTTCCATTCTGGTTACGCCAGTGCGGAGGCCTTCCATAATGATGGTCACTGTGACCGCCCCCGGAAGATGATCTGCTGCCATCCCGGCAATGAGAGTACGCATCATTAGACAAAGTCCACCAACTCCTCGTTGCCCTGTCGGGTGGCAAGGAAAGCGATCGCAAGCGATATGACTGATTAGGCGGCGAGAACACTCGTGAGAGCTGCAATTTCAGCTTTGCCTAGGAGGGAAACGCAGCTTCGACCGAAGTGTCGCACGTCAGTGCCCATTCTTGCGCTCGACCACCGAGCTTTGAGATGGCTAGCGCTACGCGCTGTTGCTCGGTCTGGAG
>NW_020188056.1:0-368 GCF_900000015.1 Plasmopara halstedii | reverse complement strand
GGCATTCCTTCCTTGCCAGACCCACGCTGTTTCCCTTCTGGGGGGGTACCGGTAAACTGTTGCCAGACTTCATCAGAAACAGGAATAATATCCTCCTGCCAGATACCGTTTCCTCTGTAAGCGGCCTCCTCATCCAGAAAATAAAAGGCATTACTTTTTGCACTGAAACCCATCTGCATAATCAATACCCCATAGCCAGCCAGTAGAATGCGGGTTCACCATTGCCGGCGTGCAGGGTAAAGTTTAATTGATTAACATCTGATATAAATGAATTGTCTTTACTCATTTTA
Organism: Plasmopara halstedii; assembly: GCF_900000015.1. Taxonomy (NCBI): domain Eukaryota; phylum Oomycota; class Peronosporomycetes; order Peronosporales; family Peronosporaceae; genus Plasmopara; species Plasmopara halstedii. Next base: position 78 of record NW_020188056.1, on the reverse strand, counting down.
TGTCTGCCACATTGCGTAATTAATACGAGGGAACAGTAGTTGGGAAAAGCTGCCGGGTAATTAATCTCGCCTTTGCTT
>NW_020188055.1:0-870 GCF_900000015.1 Plasmopara halstedii | reverse complement strand
CAGTGCCGTCGGTGACGCTTCAGCCTTTTCCATAGGCTGTGCTTTTCTTTAAGCAGATGATGGAGAGCACAAGCGCGTAATCGCGTTCAAGGCTCACCGGTATAATGCAGTAGAGGATAACTACCACGTGTACGACAAGGAGTTTCTTGTAGTGCAGTATACCCGCGCAAGCCCAGGGTGAACCTATTCGGATCTAAGCCCTTCATTATTTGAACAGATGATACGTCGTTGCGCACAGCAATGTCATCACAGCATCTCTCGCAAGATATAGCAAAATGTTAATCCTGATCCTCTTCTGTATCGCCCCAACTATGATTTATTGAGCGTTGCGATGGTGATGTTCGATTAAACACACAATAGCGTTCGGGTCAGAATCAACATATGCTGCTCTGCTGTACATATCGGGAAGTAATGCAGTCAGGAATCCAAATGTCGCTTTATCAAAGCGGGGAATAGCACTCTGCACCGCTGGACTTCGCTTTAAGGCCTGCTGCATCACAGCACTGACCCACATGATGCTCAGTGCAGCAGGGCTGCCGTAGATAGCGCTTGATGCAGCGTAATTTAGGTCACCGATCTTTCATTCTTTACAAGAACCAATACGAGTGTAGCGGATCGCAATCCGCTACCTCCAAGAGCAGTGAGTACCTTAAGCAAGGCTAATAAACTGTTCGCTTTAAATTCAAAACGGATTTTTATTTATTTTATCTGCGGCTAAACCGCCTAATTTTAATTGTATAGGTTTTACTATGTATATATATGTACATAGTAAAATCTAAATACATGCATAACTACTACTTAACCACATACCGTATTCTTGTTTAGGTGCAGTCACGCGATGCACATCTCGTGTGACGCACACCCCTATCA
>NW_020188054.1:0-304 GCF_900000015.1 Plasmopara halstedii | reverse complement strand
AGATGACCACTGAGTGGCGTGTCGTGAGCCTCATAGAGGATGCGATATTTCAAATCCTAATCATGAGGAACCACAATTCGTGGTGTATCCGTTGAATCAGTGTTATGATGTAGCAAGCCGTTTTTCAACGAGTATTGGTGCCATCGTGCACGCAGTGTTGGTGACAATTTCTTGTCCGAGTCTCCAAATGCCTTGCTCCCGAGAGCCCGTAGCAACGCTACACACATCCCATCAACCGCATACGCAGTGCGGATCAAATCCGTCACAGACGACGTTACAGTTGTAACATGGGCAAGCTCATAGT
>NW_020188053.1:0-350 GCF_900000015.1 Plasmopara halstedii | reverse complement strand
ATATTGTTGAATGCTGACCACCCACAAACAGATGCACCACGCGTTGTGGAGAATATCTGAAGCACTTGCGAGGAGAGATCACGATGCTGGAGCGAGCTGCCCCACTCATTGAGTTTGCGCTGAATAACGCAATATGACTTTACGTGCCTTTAACATTTTTACATAAATAATTTTGTAAACCCTGGGCGGGCTTGGCATTTTCGCGAAGTGGCTTCGATGTTGGTGGAAGATGGGATATCGACCAGATTTGACATGATATTTATATCAGCCTGACTGCAATTATTAGCGAAACGAGAGATTTGTTATGGTGAGATGAGTGTCCAGCGCCGGATGCGTGACGCTATGGCTAA
>NW_020188052.1:657-1927 GCF_900000015.1 Plasmopara halstedii | reverse complement strand
GTCCGAGAGCGAAAAGCCAAATATTGGACACGGATGCCTGCACAACACCGCCAAGAATCATGAAGATACAATTCAACATCAATGTCTTTTTACGACCAAGACGATCGCTGAAGTAACCGCAGCATAATGAGCCTACCATGGCACCAAAGATCCAGGCATTTACAGCAAATGTCCATTCAAGCTTCGTGTGACCAGGAAACATGAGGCACGTTCCCTCCACCACAGGCCGGGCATCACACTCATCGGTGTCGTGATATTGTGACAGATTCATCTGCGATGTGGACCAACCGCTTTGAAATGGTTGCATCCATGACAAAAGAGCAGTGGTATACAGAATAGCTTTGGGCTTAATTAGACGAGCAGCGGCCTTGTTGGTTTCGTCAAAGGCTGTGGTCGGCTTGGGCGAAGTAGATTCGGTGTAAATGTCCGTCATTATTGAACTCTAACTGTGTTTGTTATGGGGATATGAAAAAGTGAAAATGACTGGAAAGATGAGCTACCAAAGCGGTAAAACTGCGCGTTTTGTACAACTTTGCCACGGTTGGACTAGAAAGCATTCTCGAGCAGCTTCAATTAAGGTAGTGGCTGGCCACTTGATTAAAATTCTGCTTCGTGCATTTATTCTCGCCGTTGTCCATAACATAAACTGAGAACGTGTTGTCCCAACCACAGTCCCAATCAAATTTCGAAGTTCTCTTGGCTCCTAAAGTGATAATTTGTATGGTCTCATTTAAAACTGCTCCCGAGTACTTGAGAATGCTTCCCACCCATGCATCACAAACGTTACGTACGTACAACTCCATTAAACGTAACGAAGTTGTCAGGTGGCAGGATCAAATATTGTGAGTGTAAAGAAAGAAAAAGATGAGTGCACACGAACTATAAGCAAGCTGATTGTACTACAAATTCGACAACAATGTGGTGTCAATGCACTGCCGTTGTACCATATTTGTAGGCTGCTTCAAATATTGTATGGCGTTCACAAAGCAAAGAGCATACGTTAGACAGTCATTTGAATGAGATATTAATGTGCTGACTAAATAAAGGAAATACCGAGGAACAGACAGCTTAGAAAATTGATTTCTTTGGCACTACAGGAAATCTGTACACTAGTTCTGCGCTTCTTAACGCTTACTTGACGTTACGAAGCGCAGACCTCCGTTTTGTTTGTATAACAATCCAAGGAAATGCTTCTAAAAAATCATTAAATGCAGTATGATCATCTGTGGATTGTAATTAATCGCTCTTTCAAGGCTTCGATTTTAAAGAT
>NW_020188052.1:0-175 GCF_900000015.1 Plasmopara halstedii | reverse complement strand
GCCGAGTAGGTATAGCCGTGTAATAAGATAATACATAGCAACTTTCAACTGAGCTATATGGGCACTTCTCAACTGGCCAGCTACTACGCAAGTCAAATCTCCAGAAGTACTCCCCAGCCCCCAGCCATCCGCTCCAGTTGTTTTTACTCCCCTTTTCTGAAGATGAAATATCCAG
>NW_020188051.1:0-485 GCF_900000015.1 Plasmopara halstedii | reverse complement strand
AGCGCTTTTGCCAGGGGCGAGCACTACAGGTATCGTCCGCATTGCGGGTACACGAGAGTCACCTCGTTGAGCACGTACACGAGTGCGATAAGCTTCCAACGGGAATTCTTGTAGAACCAAGAAACGAGCTCGAAGAGCTTTCCGTTCGGCAAGCTCATCTTCTGTAATGGCCAGGGATGTGGAGGCGTAGCGATCGGATCCCGCTGTGAATGCGAAAGACGAGTTACCACGTCCTGCGCTTTCACAGCGGGATCCGCCAGGCGGAAGCCATATTCCACGTGAGGGTCAATGACCGACCGTGGATCGGCGCGCATCAGAGTCGCCTAATGGACAGCTTCCAGCTGCCGCTTCTGTGCCTCATCGAAGTCATTGGCGATTACGCCACGTTCCTCAGGTGACGAGAAATCAGGAAACGGACATGGGGTCTGCAAGGCGCGAGCAGGGCTCGTCTCACGCCGCTGGCGCGGCTCGCCTTCCTCGTCATT
>NW_020188050.1:0-359 GCF_900000015.1 Plasmopara halstedii | reverse complement strand
TGTGCGCTTGGTCGTGCGAACTGTCTTGGTCACAATGCTGCCGTCGGCGTTTTCTGAGTGGAACACTTCCGTCTTTACCGTCTCATCAGGCACACTACCAATCTCTTTGATTAAGCTGATAGCACTCATGCCTTCAGTCAAAGTAGCACTTGACGTCGCTGCGGCCATCTCGGTACACGTCTCTGCCGAGGTCTCCGTTTCTAAGGTCGTGTTCTTGGCACCATCTTTGGTCTCTGTCTCCGTTGTTGTCTCCACCCCGATTACAGTCACAAGCTCACCTGAACTAGATAACTCTGTGCGAGTAGTCGTGCGAACTGTTTTGGTCACAATGCTGCCGTCGGCGTTTTCTGAGCGGAACA
>NW_020188049.1:0-574 GCF_900000015.1 Plasmopara halstedii | reverse complement strand
CGTCACGCTATCAGCAGCTGAGATATCAAGTCACATACATTTGTGACACTTTGAGACGTGCTTCAGCCTATCTGATTACACCAGACGCATCCGGTCGAAGCTGCGGCAACAGTGCACGCACTCAAACGTTCGTCACGCTGGCAGCAGCTAAGATATACAGTCACGTACGTTTGAGATACTATGAGACGTGTAACAGTGTATCTGATTACACCAATCGCATCTGTTTGAAGCTACGGCAACAGTGAATGCAATGAAATGTTCGTCACGCTGTCAGCAGCTGAAATATCAAGTCACATACCTATGAGACACTTTAAGACGTGCCACAGTGTTTCCTATTACACCAGACGCATCCGTTTGAAGCTGCGACAACAGTTAACGCACTCAAACGTTCGTCACACTGTCAACAGCTGAGATATCAAGTCACATACTTTTATGACATTTTGAGACGTGCCACAGTGTTTCGGATTACACCAGACGCATCCAGTGGAAGCTACGGCCGTGAACGCAATCAAACGCTCGTCACGCTGTCAGCAGCTGAGATATCAAATCACATACGTTTGAGAAAATTCCAGAC
>NW_020188048.1:0-403 GCF_900000015.1 Plasmopara halstedii | reverse complement strand
GTCAAGTAAGTATCCTTGTAGTAACTGTGATATGATATTTGGGGAATGGAAGAAGCTTACGGACCACAAGCGATCAGAATGTAGTGTTATGACAAGTGAGAGGTTCTGTGCCAAGCCGCAAGCATATCGACCTGTGGCAACAAGCTCAAAGGGCTCCTAAGTAAATACAAAATCAAGGGAGTTGATCACTACATGGACTACTTCATCGTTTATGACTTCGATGCTATTCTAATGGATATTGATGAGCAACGTGGAGGATCGACGGCATATACTAGCAAGCATGTTCCTGTAAGTGTATCAGTTTGTGATAGCTGGAGTATGACGGCTAAATGCTTCGTGAGTAATGACCGTAAGGATCTCCTTGATCCGATGTTTAGACACATCCATTCAGTCGCATATAGCA
>NW_020188047.1:0-649 GCF_900000015.1 Plasmopara halstedii | reverse complement strand
CTACAAGGATACTTACTTGACAAAGCATCGATACGTGGGATATACATCGCATGTCCCTTGTGATCAAGGATGTTAAGCTTATTCGAACATTGTCTATCAGACTCACAAACATAGGTAATTTCTTTTGTTTCAATATTCATCTCATGAACGTCAATACTAATGACAAAACATTCTTCCAGCTCGTCAAACTGGAGAATATCAATTGGCTCGAATGATTTGAACAGTGGAAGCGAATATTCAATGTTCTTGAATGCACAATAATGTTTGAATCGATCTTTTACAAGACCCTGGATACGATTGTAGTCCCGTCCTTCAGTCTGAAGGTGATATGCAATACAGTGAAACACACATTTATTTTCTGTTTTTGGGAAATTGATTATATGTCTATTCGACTTGATCACGTCAGGGATACTAATCTTGCTACCTTCTAGTCGATGATCTCTGTAAAACAATGTTGCTGAGATGCGGTAATCTCATCAAGCTTGTATACTCGATGGGTACTTGATCGTTGATGCAAAGTCTGTTGAATTCATAAAATCAAAGATCTTACTTTGGATCTCAGACTTCTTATTGATTGCGATAGTGTTATCTGAGATACGAGTGTTCCAGCCTGGTGAATAGTATCTCTTCTCACCCGTATGAATGTTGA
>NW_020188046.1:965-1168 GCF_900000015.1 Plasmopara halstedii | reverse complement strand
CTGAGCTGCTATCGGGCTAGATTGACCGTGTATTTCCACCTGTACTGGATTCTCCGGGAAAAGCTCTTATGTGGGACTCGATGAGAGCGCATATCCAAGAAGATTAAAGCTAAGTGCCACCAGCAAGATATTGCCATGTGCGTTGTTCCGGGTGGCTTAACACCCTACCTTCAAGCTGGTGACATTGGTATTTACAAAGGTTC
>NW_020188046.1:0-596 GCF_900000015.1 Plasmopara halstedii | reverse complement strand
CATTTGGAACCATGATGTTTACGGGTGGAAATTTCAGCAAAGGTGGAGCAATGCCGACGGTGAAAGAGAGGATAATCCTTTCAATTTAGACGAACTAGACCAAGCCTTGGATGACGTTGATGTCGTCGAGATATAATAGCCCTCTACGAATTGTAGACCTCCTGTCATAAGTGATCGATTTCTTGAGGCTACTAATAAATAAAAGACCAATCACTATTCGTAAAAATCCTAGTTAAAAAAGTATCTATAGTGTCTGACGCGAGGCACTTAGCGCATGTGTACCACGGCCTTCTTCTTTGCGAAGACCTATCGTCTTCATCAGTACCGTTACAGGAGTCTTGTTAGCTTTCCAAATAAACAAAAGTGCAATGTATATTTTCCACAATAACAGCAAAGTTTTAGGTGCAGTACGTGTTAAACCATGTGGATCACATCAAGGCCCACCTCTCTTATCTTTACACGACATTGTGCTTAACAGCGGTCAAGGGCCACCCAATACGCTTCGGATTTCTCTCCACTCCTTGCGCCCTATTAGTGCTGACTTCAAAGAACAGATATGCTCTACGGGATTCTCCCACCCCCGTACACTCCATCTT
>NW_020188045.1:0-525 GCF_900000015.1 Plasmopara halstedii | reverse complement strand
ATGTCTGCCATCGCTTGATATTCATGTCATATGATATACGGAGCCATTGACAACGTGATGAGCGTATGAGTGCGAATGCCGTTGTTGCCGCGTCATACTAACGCGTCTTGGTAGTACAGAAACACAATAGCACGTCTGCAACGCTTGAAAATCATGTGACATGAATTACGGAGCCATTGTCAACTAGACCAGCGGATGAGTGCGATTGCCGTTGTTGCCGCGTCATACTAATGTATCTAGGTAGTACAGACACACTATAGCACGTCTGCAACGCTTGAAATTCATGTGACATGATATAAGGAGCCAATGACAACGTGACCAGCGTATGAGTGCGTTTGCCGTTGTTGTCGCAACGTACTAATGCGTCTGGGTAGTACAGACACGTATTATCACGTCTGCAATCGCTTGAAATTCATGTGACATGAATTACGGAGCCATTGTCAACTAGACCAGCAGATGAGTGCGAATGCCGTTGTTGCCGCGTCATACTAATGCGTCTAGGTAGTACAGACACACTATAGCACG
>NW_020188044.1:1086-1182 GCF_900000015.1 Plasmopara halstedii | reverse complement strand
CAACTACCAACTGTCGCGCGGTGAGCTCCTCCCTTCCCAACGCAAGTCAGCTGTGTGCGTGTTACACAAGATAGGCTCCAGGGATGATCCTGGCAA
>NW_020188044.1:796-920 GCF_900000015.1 Plasmopara halstedii | reverse complement strand
CAAGGTGACCCGCTTTCAGCGCTACTGTTCCTTATGGTCATTGAACCGCTGGGAAATCAGCTCCGGCAACATGAAGAGCACGGTGTTTGCATCACCGAAGACCACACCGCCAACAGCGTCTTCA
>NW_020188044.1:0-261 GCF_900000015.1 Plasmopara halstedii | reverse complement strand
GCCGCTACGAACGAAACGCAAAGCACATCCAATTAATCCCCAAGGAGTTTCTCTATCAGTCTCGCTCCAATGGTGGTCTGGCTATACCCAGGAAGCCTCGCTCAAGCGCCAGAAAGTCAACGTGCTGCTTCAATTCATTGCTTTGTCGACCTCGGCACAACGTAGTTGGACCACGCCAGGAATTGCAGTATTGTCACTTGTGCTGCCACCATGGGGTCCATGGCAATCTCTCGATTTTCTTGCTGTTAGCCCCATGCGGCA
>NW_020188043.1:1737-1900 GCF_900000015.1 Plasmopara halstedii | reverse complement strand
CAGCAATCTCTCCACCGTAAGTAGCGTGGAGTTCCACCTTGTGTCTACCTCTTTAATCACGCATACGGTATCTGTCCCGACACTCCAAGGAAGACCTGGGCATCCCTCAGGAGTTGCTCCTGCTTTGGCCTTGACAACAGGACATTAAGCCCTCTAACTTTCC
>NW_020188043.1:1100-1417 GCF_900000015.1 Plasmopara halstedii | reverse complement strand
TGGACAGTCTCGACAGTAGACAATACATCTGTCCTAAGCTGAGCCCTTTTGAAAGCACGCTTCTCTTGCACCTTTAGCTTGACGTGCTGCCGAGATGGATGACGGTACCGAGGATTAAGCCCTTGGATAAACCTCCTGAAAGGTTTAGACTCAGAAAGAGACAGTGGTTCCAGCTCCATCACAACAAATTCAATGTACCTATTCAAGTGGACACTGTTGGCTTTTTCGTTGTAGGGAGCAATCCGTTCAGCGCATTCCCCCAAGGTTTACTGACGAGAGGGTTTTTCCTCCCCTGCTTGATAATCGATATTGTTCCT
>NW_020188043.1:818-1090 GCF_900000015.1 Plasmopara halstedii | reverse complement strand
ACTCACCTGCATGCGGTAAAAGAGCCCTGTTTCGTCCATATTGTAAATATCACACAGGACATACTTGTCGAGAGTTTCCCTGATCGCAGGCAAAGCATCATTGACCATAGCCATGTCAACGGAGCCACTCTTACCAAAGCGACGGAAAGAGCGAATTCCATGGCGTTCCTTGAATGCGTCGAGCCAGCCATTTGGGAACTGGAATGGCTGATGTCCGAAGTAGAGACGGTCAAGAAAATGGGCTCCAGTCTCTTTGAGGAGATCTCCAGACT
>NW_020188043.1:0-808 GCF_900000015.1 Plasmopara halstedii | reverse complement strand
AGGTAGCGCAAATGCATGACAGAGAAAGCTTGTGATATATGCGCAAAATCAATTTGTGAATAGAGCGGGAGATTGATTCAAGTTTGACGATGTCCAAATGTATAAGGTACGGAGAACCTGCTGTTTGATTGATTGAAGATAAAAAAAGAAGCATTCGGTATGTACCCTGTCTGGCTCATAGAATACTGAGTCACAACGTAAGTGTAAGCAGCTAAGGATACCATTAGCATGTTTTTATGATGATTTTCTTGAAGGCTCAACAGACATCGAAAGTTTTGAGCTGTGTAGAAGAATCTGGTCGCATCAGCTTCAAAGATCATCTCAGATGGCTCGGCACATGTGAATACCATGCGCCCCTGCTTTGCGGGCTCTGTCCCATACTCACGAAGCGACGAGCTTATTTTGATGATCTTAAGCCGACATATCGTTCCAAAACTGGGCGAAATTTGCAAAGAAAAAGGCTTCAGAAGTGTATAGCATGGATCGTAGTACTTCAATACCGCCAGTATCTATGAAGCCAAGATACAGAGACATCATCGTGGTAGTTTTATGAGTTAGTGAACGAAAGACTTGATAACATTATAGAATCAGACAGTGCATCAATGAGGTCATCAGGCTGGCGAAAACTTTGATGAGATGCTTTGTGGCATCATACAGTAGAACCTGTCTGAATTAAACCTGTTTAATTTAAAACCCTCTCTAAATTGAACAAAAGATATAGACCCATGTTGGGCACCATAGTTATATTAGAATACCTTTAAAATTTAAAAAATTGAATTTGATAGCTCAGTCCCGACAATTTTCTTAA
>NW_020188042.1:0-941 GCF_900000015.1 Plasmopara halstedii | reverse complement strand
CTTGCGGACCCCATGTCCGTTTCCTGACTTCTCGTCACCTGAGGAACGTGGTGTAATCCCAATGACCTCGATGAGGCACAGAAGCGGCAGCTGGAAGCTGTCCGTAAGGCGGCTTTGATGCGCGCCCATCCACGGTCGGTCATAGACCCTCGCGTGGAATATGGCTTCCGCCGGGTGGATCCTGCTGTGGAAGCGAAGGACGTGATAACTCGATCGTTACGCCTCTACATCATCGGGTCCCCGGCCATTACGGAAGATGATCTGGCCGAACGGAAAGCTCTTCGAGCTCGTTTCTTGGTTCCACAAGAATTTTAGTTAGAAGCTTATTGTACTCGTCTGCGTGCTCAACGAGGTGACTCTCGTGTACCCGCAATGCGGACGATACCTGTAATGCTCGCCCCTGGCGAAAGCGCTACAGATGACGAAGCGCTCTTTGAGCGATAGGTGCAACGGCACCGCAAGCTTTCCTCACGGTATGCCTTACAGTTGAGTCACAAGGAAGTGGACGTGCGTGTGGAGCGACAACTCCGATTTGAGTTTGCCAAACTCAAAGCACGCCGTCGACTCCCTTTAAATTGTCGCCATGCGACGTATGGATCAACCCCTGGCGCTAACGCGAGCTCTGTGTCTATGACAGCAAGAGTTCAGGGCCATCGCTTGAGCTCAGCTCATGACCCTTCTACTACCCTGGCTATTGCCGAGAAGCGCGGGGCGGCCTGATCTTTCTGATCGAAAGCGTCTACGGCGTCTGGGCAATCTTGCCGAAGCAGCGTCTCAAACTCCCACGAGTTTTCGGAGTCGGGATATCCCCGCCACTTCAACAGATATTGGGTCTGACCCTGGTGACGACGTCGCCCCACTAGACGTTCCACGTGATAGTGGCCGTCACCGTTCTCATCGAGAAGAGTCGGTGGCGGGCGGTGACGACCGGGTCGACCGCC
>NW_020188041.1:0-1044 GCF_900000015.1 Plasmopara halstedii | reverse complement strand
AAAGCAAAATGCTTTGGCTGATGCGTTGTCATGCAGACCGGACTATGAACTTGCCCATGTCATGACGGTGACGTAGTCGGTGACAGATTTAATCCATGCCGCATACGCGGGTGATGCTATGTTTGTAGCGCTGCTACTGGACCTCGGGGGCAATAAGTTTGGAATCTTGGACAAGAAACTGATAGCACGATTGCGCGCACGATTACACCGATATTCGTTAAATGACGTATTGCTGTATTATAGTACCGATTCGACAGATACGCCACAAATTGTAGTCCCACACGATGAGGTTTTGAAATACCGCATTCTCTATGAGGCCCACAAAACCCCACTCAGTGGTCATCTTGGTCGTGAGAAGATGTACAGACCGGTGAGTAACCACTATTGGTGGTCCAAGTTGTACAAATCGCCGAGCACAAGTGTGCGCACGTGTGAGACGTGTCAAAGGGTGAAACCCTTTCCGAATCCGAATGCGGCGGCACCGCTGGCCACTTTACCAGTACCCTCCGGGTGCTGGCAGTCAATAAGTATGGACTTTGTGTTTGGCTTGCCGAAGGACTTGGCAGGCAACACGGGTGTGGTGGTCTTTGTGACCCGTTTGAGCAAGATAGCTTATCTTGCGGCAGTGCCGGACACCATCGACGGTGCGGGTGATTTTTCGATTGTGTCTTTCGACAACATGGACTCCCGGAGACAATTGTCTACCCCGCGCTTTGCTGGGAAGTCTTCATCTACAATTTTCAGGGTGCTAGGCAACAAGTTTACTATGTCAACAGCGGATCATTCGCAGACCGATGGTCGAACTGAGCGCGTGAATCGCGCCGTTGAAGGCATTCTTCGCAGCGTCTGCACCGAGACGCCGGGGCGGTGAAGCGCCATGCTGCCAATTGTAGAGTTCGCTCTGAATAATTGCGTGCATGCGTCTACAGGCTACACGTGAACGGGCTTGTTAATCTTCGTGACCCTCTGACGCCGCTATCCCATGGCTCAGGGCTTGCTGGGTGGGTAATAGCCGAACGGCTAGCTGATGTCAGCCTCCTCACT
>NW_020188040.1:0-324 GCF_900000015.1 Plasmopara halstedii | reverse complement strand
GACTCACCAAAGGTCCACCAGGATACGTGCGCGTAGCACCCAAGTCTTCGGCCTCCAATCAATCCAAGGCTTATGGCTTTCCAACCATGCAAAACCAAGGATGAAATCACACCTTGCATCCAAGTCTCAGACTAGTCAGCTTTCCACGCTGTCGAAGTTAAGTAATTTGACACCGAGGTCTACAGGTACCCTCGGCACAGTGAGACAAGTCCCCATCGCTAAGCGAACAGTGATGATGTCACAACCGCGCTTTCAACACCTCAGAATACAGATGATTTTCTTTGATCGTGGAGCGACGAGCATTATTGACCGACCCCCCCCCCC
>NW_020188039.1:0-451 GCF_900000015.1 Plasmopara halstedii | reverse complement strand
TGTCAGAGCTACGTAAGCAATGGACTGACGTGGCGTAACCTCCACAACCGACAAGCCTGACACACCTGCAAAGGTGCAGCACGTCGTCAGTCCATCCATCATCATCCTCCTTCACTCCTCGGCTATAAATACCAACCCCAAACCAGGTTTGAGGTATCTCTTCACAACTCTCTCACTACTACTACTATCTTACTTTGCTTCCCAAGCAAACTACTGATTCTCACGCCGGAGAGTGGTAACAAGGAGCACCCCCCACCCCATCCTCCTTGTTACGAGTCACGGCTTGTTTCCTTGTGCAGGAGATCATCCACCGGTGACCCAGCCAGCGATCTCCGAGAGGAAGGGATTAACCCTTCTTGACGAGACCAGTGTGTTAACCCTGCCCGGTTAACCATTGTTTCATCATTGGCGCCCACCGCTACTCTTAGCACTTTTTCAACCATCCTTCTCC
>NW_020188038.1:0-392 GCF_900000015.1 Plasmopara halstedii | reverse complement strand
ACTCGAGAACAAACAGAAAAGCCCGAGATATTTATTTTGCTAATAAAATGCCAGACAGTTCATTGCAAACTTTAAATAAAGGGCGTGCCAGTACACACCACCCCGGTTCTGCTGTCAATGTACACTGACTGCTCTGACCGTTTTACTGTGTGACTGCTCTGATCGTTTTACGCAATTGTTCTGCGAGAATTGTGTGAACGTAAGTTATAGATGCTCTTGAGCTCAGACCATTCTGTAAAATCATCATTTGCGTCGTCTAAACACACGCAGAACCATAGCAGGTAGTAGATTCTGGAGAGAATGAGCAGCAAGACTTCAAGAAAAGTATCTGTCGATAATCGGGCGACAACTCCTCGCTGCTGCAAAAGGTTAGCATTTTCCGTGATTTTTAA
>NW_020188037.1:0-353 GCF_900000015.1 Plasmopara halstedii | reverse complement strand
AAGGCCTCCGCACTGGCGTGGCCAGAATGGAAGTCTTTCGTGTGCATCTGTCTTCGTTATAAGAGGCGGTGAATGTGGCATTGACTGCCGAATTCAATTTCAATTCGGCACGACTTGGCTGGAATGCACACTCCAACAGCTCGTCGAGCGGGCCAATGCCCATGGATCTCAACTATGCTGAGGACGAGGGAGCAGAGCTCCGAGCTGCCGTTCAGTACGCAAACAAACCACGGTGTTTTGTCTGTGGAGACACCCGTCACCTTCGGAACGGTTGCCCCCTGCGCAAGGCGTGTCGAGGTTCTTCGAACCATCGCCCCAATGCCTACCAGTCTGGTTCGTCGCGGGGAAACGAC
>NW_020188036.1:0-990 GCF_900000015.1 Plasmopara halstedii | reverse complement strand
GTAGTGACGCATGATCTGTATAGATCACAAACGGCTTGGAGCCGAGCAGGTGGACCCTTAACTTGACAAGTGCATTCTTCATCGCAAGTAGCCTCTTGCCATGAACTGGGAAGTTCTTCTCTGCAGCTTTGCGCTGTCGAGGTTCGATCGCGATCACCCGATCTCGCCCCTCGGCGTCTGCTTGCAGCAGTGCACAGCCGATGGCGGAGTCCGAAGCGTCACCGACGACGCTGAATGGACGATCAAGGCCTGGTAGTGCCAGTATTGGTGCATGCAGGAGGCCGTCTTTGACCCCGTCAAAAGCCCCCGGGAGTTCGGTGTCCCAACACCATTCCGCATCCTTTTTAAGGAGATCGAATACTGGCCGGGCCATTTCTGCGTATTTTACGCTGTACTTGTGCAAGTAATTGGCAAGACCAAGCCAATTTTACGCAAGTCCTTCTGCTTCTTTGGAACCAGCCGATCTACAATGGCCTTGACTTTAGCGGGATCCGCCCGAAGGCCACGCTTCCCAATGTAGCATCCAAAAAAGTGAATCTCTTCTGCGCCAAAGATGCACATGTCTGCATTGGCGTACAGTTTGTTTGTGCGCATGAACTCGAGCACCGCTTTTAAATGGATGATGTGGTTTTCCTCATATGTCTTCCCGTGCTCCGCACGACTATGAACGATAATGTCGTCAAAGTATGTCTGTGCATACGCCCTGTGGGGCCTGACCAACTGCGTCACAAGACGATTAAATGTTGCTGGTGCATTTGACAGCCTTTGGGGCATCACCAGCCACTCTCAGAGCATGCCGCTCGGAGTGCTCGCCGCTGTAAGCGGAATATCACTCGTTTTCATCAGCAATTGGTAATACCCATCGACCAAGTCGAGTGCACAGAACTTCGTACATCCCACCATGTTGTTCTGAAAAGCATCCGTTATAGGAGTTGGCGTCTGTGCCGGAATGGTGGCAGCGTTGAGCTTATTGTAAGCATGAACGATACG
>NW_020188035.1:8861-9088 GCF_900000015.1 Plasmopara halstedii | reverse complement strand
TGCATCCGGCGCATGGCAAGAATGCTCCGTTCCAGTCGGAACGTCTGCCATTCGGCTATCGCTCGCACCATGGTATCGACCTTGGGACAACCGACGATGAGTTTCCTCGCCCAGCGTATCCCAGTGAGTCTGCTTCACAGCCGTAGCAGCAACAACAGCAATCGTCTCCGAACTCGTACGCGCGAGCTACGAATGTTCCACCAAAGCACACCTCGCACCAGAAGGCC
>NW_020188035.1:8556-8851 GCF_900000015.1 Plasmopara halstedii | reverse complement strand
AAGCACCACACGAAGATCAAGAGGGCATCGAAGGCATCTCCAGTCATGGAAGTGACCGGTTTGATACTTGACGACGAGAACATGGCGCTTCTTAACACCCTCCTTGACCGTCTTGCGGAAACAGACAAGAAGGTCGATAGGATGTGCAAGCTACTTGAGAACGCCACGAACGCCGACCACACCACGAAGGAGGCGATCGAGTGTCCGCTCGCCTACAACAGCGCGCTGTTGCTGAAAATGGCAGGCAACGGAGCCGAAATCGCTGAGCTCGCGCAGATACATACCATCAACCGTA
>NW_020188035.1:8380-8546 GCF_900000015.1 Plasmopara halstedii | reverse complement strand
GTCCGCTCGCCTTCAACAGCGCGCTGTCGCTGAAGATGGCAGGCAACGGAGCCGAAATCGCTGAGCTCGCGCAGATACATACAATCAACCGTGTGTTATCAGCGACACAGCCGGGTGAAGACTTCACTTTTGCCACCAAGTGGAAAAAGCTGATGGGAACAACAGG
>NW_020188035.1:8137-8370 GCF_900000015.1 Plasmopara halstedii | reverse complement strand
GGAAGCCAAGAAACGGGATAGTCAGCTCCTGAGCGGAGCTCAGCATGGTCAGCAAACTCCTGCCAACCAACTTGCGAAACGTCCAAGCAACCGGGACGATGCACTCTCGATCTCATCCTTTAACGACTCGACCGGCAAGATTTCCCCCCTGGAAGTCCGAAGACAAAGACTCCGCCAATGCTGCTCTTGACCGAAGGCTTCACCACCGTCATGAACAACAAGAGGAAGCGCGA
>NW_020188035.1:8038-8127 GCF_900000015.1 Plasmopara halstedii | reverse complement strand
CATGACTACGTGGACTTTGCCCCCAGGCAGGATTGAACTACCGACCTTCCGCTTACTAGGCGGGTGCTCTACCACTGAGGTATAGGGGC
>NW_020188035.1:7577-8028 GCF_900000015.1 Plasmopara halstedii | reverse complement strand
ACAAATTGCACCGTAAGGAGACCGACTGCTGCACGACTTGAAAGCACGTGTCCAGTCTAACGTATCAGGCAATTAGCTCTAGCAGTAAAATATGGTAAAACTGAATGCACAAAAATGATGGGGTCCCAATATGGTTGCCTTAGGACAAGTTGTTGATCATAGAGAAGTTGGACGTGTACCTATTTCGATTTAGAGAATGCGATGTGACGTACGGTTCATACATCAGCAGGAACGCGATAACTTTCAATGTGGTAAGGATAATGCATATCAGGGACCGCTTTGGGCAGTACCTAAAGAATATAAGAAGGGCAGAGGTAGAAGTGATGTGTGCTTGTGTGTGGAAATGCAGAAGTGACTGTATTAATGTTAGACGCAATTGTGTGGGCCCATGTGCAACTACCTTGCGGGCCACACAATATACTAAACTTAAGTTTAAAGGTACCAACCCATC
>NW_020188035.1:0-177 GCF_900000015.1 Plasmopara halstedii | reverse complement strand
TCGTCACGTCATGACTACGTGGACTTTGCCCCCAGGCAGGATTGAACTACCGACCTTCAGCTTACTAAGCGGGTGCTCTACCACTGAGCTATAGGGGCACTTCTCATTTTGCCAGCTATTACGCAAGTCAAATCTCCAGAAGTACTCCCCAACCCCCAGCCATCCGCTCCAGTTGTT
>NW_020188034.1:0-332 GCF_900000015.1 Plasmopara halstedii | reverse complement strand
ATGCACCAGCAACATTTAATCGTCTTGTGACGCAGTTGTTCAGGCCCCACAGGGCGTAAGCACAGACATACTTCGACGACATTTTCGTTCATAGTCGTGCGGAGCACGGGAGGACGGATGAGAAGAACCACATCGTCCATTCAAGAGCGGTACTCGAGAGCATGCGCACTGCATGACTGTATGCCAATGCAGACAAGTGCATCTTTGGCGTAGAAGAGATTCCCTTTTAAGGGTGCTTTATTGGGAAGCGTTGACTTCGAGCGGATCTCGCTATGGTCAAGGCCATTGTAGATTGGCCGGTTCCAAAGAACCAGAAGGACTTGCGTAAGTGG
>NW_020188033.1:0-453 GCF_900000015.1 Plasmopara halstedii | reverse complement strand
CACGACCGAGATGACCACTGAGTGGCGTGTCGTGAGTCTCATAAAGGATGCGATATTTCAAATCCTCACCATGAGGAACCACAATTCGTGGTGTATCCGTTGAATCGGTGCTATAATAGCAAGCCGTTATTCAACGAATATTTGTGCAATCGTGCACGCAGTCTTGGAGACAATTTCTTGTCCGAGTCTCCAAACTCCTGCTCCCGAGAGCCCGTAGCAGCGCTACACACATCCCATCACCCGCATACGCGATGCGGATCAAATCCGTCACAGACGACGTTACAGTGCAACATGAGCAAGCTCATAGTCTGGTCTGCGTGACAACGTATGAGCCGAAGCATTCTGCTTTCCCGGCTTAGATTTCACCTCGAAGTTAAATTCCGCAAAGAAGAAATGCCATCTAGCCATCCTCTGCGAGAGGTGGGGCGACTGAGTCGCAGTACGTAGTGACGC
>NW_020188032.1:0-304 GCF_900000015.1 Plasmopara halstedii | reverse complement strand
AGCTATCAGGCCGTCTTCATCAATCCTTGCACGCTTTGAAGATGGTGGTCCTTCGCTTCCATTCAAACTTCCATCGGCATCTGATCCGTTCTCCAACAACAACATTGCTTCACGTGTACGCCATGAACGTTCCACTTATGGTTGAAATACCAATCGATCTTCCTATGCATCCAGTGTAGGAGTTCTGTACTCTGTCAAATCAGAGTGTACTGAGGTCGGTCACTGTTGCATCTCGACCCTTGACATATTTATGTCGGACTCCTCCTCATCCATTGGATCATCTGGAATTTCATTTTCTTCTTCA
>NW_020188031.1:0-463 GCF_900000015.1 Plasmopara halstedii | reverse complement strand
AGCTAGCACATGGTCGAAACGCACTATCTTTCTGTATCGGCATTCATAGCTCATTTTAATTCTACTTGCATTCGTTTAGCCAAGCTAGTACATGGTGATCTGGAAAATATGAGTGAGGAGATCCCCGATCTAGTCCAGCATTTTGCGTGCGTACCAAGAATGTCAACGTCCAATCCAGCGGATATTTCACTGCTTCTGCGAACTCGGGAGGACCCGGAAATGGAAGAAGAAGACCGACAGCTTATGGCTGATAAGCCTCGCGGAAAGAACACAGAGGCTCTTCAAAGTTGGTCATGTCGCACAATGATGCGATGGAGAGTTTGGAGGAGGCGTTTAACGAGACGTCGGATAGTCTGCTTAAGGCCATTCGAGTCAACAAGTACGTAGTCAAGTCCAAACCACAGAGCACACAAATGCGGCAATTTAAGTATATTGAGTCCGGCACATACGATTAAAGAGACCT
>NW_020188030.1:268-1090 GCF_900000015.1 Plasmopara halstedii | reverse complement strand
CAAGCGGACGACTTCCAATCACGTATCCAAAGACGCCTGGCACCATCGCAATTCCTTACAATCATCCAGTAAATATGCGTTGCCGTGATGAATGACCGTGCCAGATGGAGTGGGAATTCGGTCACGGGCTGAGTTACACAAATTTTGTGTATGGTGCAGTGTCGCTGAGCAAGACCACGGTGTTAAACACAGATGCTGCGTCACTTGAGGTGAGCGTGTTGGTCACAAATGCTGGATCAATGGCTGGGAAAGAGACTGTCATGTTATTTCTCATCCAGCCATACCGCGCAATTTCAGTCCCAGAAGCAAAACAATTAAAGAAGTTTACCAAGCTATATCTGCAACCAGGAGAAACTCAAAAGGTCTCCTTCACCCTAACATCTGAAGATTGGGGAGTATTTGACCCTCAAATTGGCTCTGGGTTTTATCGCATCGTCGAAAATGGCGTTGGATTCAAAAGCGTGTCTCATTGACTCGCAACCTGCCTCGCTCTCAAAGTTTCGTTTTAAAAATAGGACGCACATGTTTGAATTGTGTGATTGCCCAACATTCATCTATTAAAACAGCAACAAGCTATTGCACACCAAAACTAATTTGAAAAAGTGAATGTGTTGCACCCCTTTGCTTCCCAGCGCGTCTTACAAATTAGCTTGAATGTAAATTTACGCCTGAGACGGCCACAACATTTGAGACTTCACATTCAAAAAATTATCTCGATCGGTAGGTTTGTCGTATTGCCCACAATCCAAGCTCGCACATGTAGGGTGTGCCGTCTGTAAAGATTAGGGATGGGGACGTTAAGGGACGGGAAGTTCCCGTAAG
>NW_020188030.1:0-190 GCF_900000015.1 Plasmopara halstedii | reverse complement strand
ACGATACCATGAGCGAGTTCCGCAAGACCCTGCAACAGACGAGGGCGACCTTGAACTAGTACAACAATCACTTTAGTACCCGTAGCAGCGATTCCGCGGACGTACTCGATCTGACCTTGTGGCAAACTCAAACAAGCGGACGACTTCCAATCACGTATCCAAAGACGCCTGGCACCATCGCAATTCCTTA
>NW_020188029.1:0-305 GCF_900000015.1 Plasmopara halstedii | reverse complement strand
GACCACGTCAAGGGAAAATGATTCCGATTCCAGTTCCAACTCAGTGTTGGGAGGTCATTTCCACTGACTTTATCACGCATTTGCCTATCTCAGATGGATACGACGCCATCATGGTTGTGGTGGACAAGTTGTCGAGCCCTGTCTACATTCCGACGCATACAACCGCGACTGCTGAAGACATCGCGAAGTTTTTCATTACGAATGTCATTCGCCACTACGGGACTCCAGCAACCATCATTTCCGACCCAGATCCGAAGTTCACGTCCAGGTTCTGGAAGGCACTCATGGACCACATGAAGATACGT
>NW_020188028.1:0-334 GCF_900000015.1 Plasmopara halstedii | reverse complement strand
TAACACCTTCTGAGGCTGTCAAGATGCTCGACTCACTGGAAATTTTTTGGCTGCAGCAATATGAACAAAGTCCGCAATGTGAAGGACAAGGTTGGTCTGATCAAGACACGTCAGCTGAATCAGAGGTCCATCGTTGAATCCTTTACTCGTATTTAGTACTCTCTTATTAAGTGAGAATACGTCAGAGTTTTTGTACGCTATATAGAGATGATGGAGTACGATACCCCTATTTAGGGGCCGTGTAAGCCATGCCAAGCACGTGCTGTAGGGTTTTTCATTACACTCTAACCCGACTCTACCCGGCCCCGAGGATCGAACCCGGGACCTCCCGGTC
>NW_020188027.1:0-442 GCF_900000015.1 Plasmopara halstedii | reverse complement strand
GTAGCGGCAATAATATCTGCATCAAAAAGCTCGCAACGTAATCAGCAGCTAAGATATCCAATGAAATGCAATTTAGCGCATCTTGACGTCCTCCTACTGCAAATCTAATTCGATTCCGACGCATTTGATTGACGTGGCGGCAATAATATCTGCATCAAAAAGCTCGCAACGTCATCTGCATCAAAAAGCACGCAACGTAATCAGCAGCTAAGATATCAAATCAAATGCGTTGGCATCAAAAAGCACGCAACGTAATCAGCAGCTAAGATATCAAATCAAATGCGTTTTAGGTCAAAAAGCACGCAACGTAATCAGCAGCTAAGATATCAAATCAAATGCGTTTTAGCGCGTCTTGACGACCTACTGCAAATCTTATTCGATCCAACGCATTTGATTGACGTAGCGGCAATAATATCTGCATCAAAAAGCTCGCAACGTAATC
>NW_020188026.1:0-4960 GCF_900000015.1 Plasmopara halstedii | reverse complement strand
TCATTTCTTTCATCCTCTACCACATTTTTCAGTCATTCGTCCTCTTCTTAAACTATGATGAATGGACAATCAATGTTTAAAGGAGCATTTGGTTGGGATGATTGGCTTTGGTGGATTGTTCTTGGTTCAGTGGCACTTCTCGTTCTTTTATTATTAGTCTGTTGTTGTGTTTGTATGCAACGTGCTAAGCGTAAAGGACGTGAAGAAGCATTGGCGTCCGTACAAAATCATCAGCGTCGTACACAAGCGCGGGAACTTGCTGAACACCAACGGTACCAACCGTCACAACAAACTAGTTATCAACCACCAGTCACCGGTTACTCGCAACCGGTTACAACCGTCCCTTTGGCCCCACCACCACGCAAAAATTTAGGACCACAAGTTGCGGCAAATGGGTATCGTGAGTCTCCATCACAGCGACCAAATGAGCAATTTTCCAAACCGTACCCCCCTCTTCCGGCACAACAAATGGATCAGACACATCGTAATCCACCGGACCATTTCTATAACTCCAATGTTAAATACGCGCCATCCACCAACTCAAGTTATCCGGACAATATACGTTATGACGATATATACGCTATGTCGGTCACATCTCCATCATCGAATAGATTGACTGTGAATAGATCTCATGGAATGAAAGCAAGTTCGAGTCAAGTATCAGAAGTTACTCTTGGAGCTAGAAATGATGCAGTCCCAATGAAACCACGACCTTCTGGAGCTACATTACAAGCACGAATCGATGCATTGAGATCAGCAGATAATCGAGATATGGTACACACTCGTATAAGTTTTAACGAGTCAGATCGACCGGACAGTATTGATCTGGTGGGTACATTACGATCTGTACCGACCCAAGAGTCGTACATGTCACGCTCTGCGCGACACTCAGGTCTTATGATGAATAGTACCATTTCTTCCAATTCAACAACAATGGTATCATCACGAATTGCATCACCTTCAAGTTCATCTCGAAGCTATGAAAGTACCGATCGAAACATGTTTAATAGTTCGAAATTTACAGAGCGTGAAGATATGTCAAGTCGATCGTACAGAAGCGACTTATCTCATAGTCAGTATGATGACGATGACAAGATGGCATTGAGTGAAAAAGCTGCAACTCCAATGACTTCATCTAGTCCGAAAGAAACTCTCGTTCGTGGTTCTGTGGAATTTTAAAAAAACAAAGAGTAACCCATCCATCGTACAATACATTTATCCTTTATGGGTTAGTATTTCTATGGCAAAGCTGTTTCTATTTACTATAATACTACAATCATAACTTACCACCATCGAGAACGTATATTACTTACTCCAGTTGTAGTATTGTCATCATTTATATGAACTAGTCGTTGTCCACCACTTGAACTTTTACTATTTGTATCTCGATTCGCAAATGCTACTGTTTGATACAAAAATGCTTCAAAGACACCACTTGGTACCATGGAAAGTGGATTTGCACTCTAAATATTCATAATTAGTCAAAAGAAACAAAGAATTTCAATATTAACCTTACCGATTCAATGGTCGCAACGGTATGAAATTCGGTAGGTCCAATTAATCCCATCGAAGATTGTGATCTCAAATCTTTTTTATTGCCAACCACAAGTTTTGGTATTTTTTGTAACGTTGGGATATCGTCACTATTCCCTGTTGGAGGTACTACACAACCTTTCAGTTTTTGCATCGTATGAATCTCTTTGCTCCAATTTCGAAGATGTTGACCACTTTTTGTATTACTCAAATCATGAACAAACATAATTCCATGAATATTATGATAAAATGTTCCACGACTGAGTTCGTATTTGCGATGACCTCCAATATCGAGAAATTCCACAAAAATCTCTTGACCTTCTGGCTCAAATATCTTCAGTAGCACATGAACGTCACATCCAGTTGTCCATAGACTCGATGGTTTGTCATAATCAATCGAATCACGCGAATACAAGCGACAAATTGATCGTAACAGCGTCGTCTTGCCAACTCCAGAGTCACCCACAACTAATACACGTACACTTGGTGTCTCCATGTAGAAGATTAAATGAACATACATTATTCGACAAAATATAATCTACCAATCAAAAATCCGGAATTAGACAACTGAACACATAACGAAATATCATGACTGAAGAATGGGGTTACGAAGAAGCTCCAGACGATGAGAAGCTCGAGATTGTGCAGCGGTTTCTTATGGCTAGTCCACCTGGTCAAATTAATGAAGTGCTGCGCGATGTAGTTAAGCTTGTGCCAGAGCATGTACTGCCCAATGAGGTGCTACGGGATGCATTACATACGTATAATGTCAAGAATTGCGTGCCTGTAGATGTTCCTGATGCGGACTATAAGGTAAAAATGCATATATTTTTCATACTTAATATTTATAAATGACATTGCATTATTGATTATTACAGATTTTGATCTGTAAGGAAGGAGAAGTGGATGTCGATCATTATGTAGACCATATTGGCCATCGTGTACTTGGTTTTGATCATATTAAACAACAGATTGTGCCTGACGATATTGCTGAATTGCCTGAGGAAAGAGTCAGTGATTTTGAGAATGAAAGGTAAGTCGAAAAGAGAGTTTTAAGAAAATCAAGTGTAAAGTATCATTTATTGAAAGCAGACAAGAAGTTCAAAAGGGTTTGCAATCGTATCTTCAGTTTGAATTCATGCATGGGTGAGAAAAAAGAATCAAAGTTTTCAATGGAATAGCTAACTCAATGCTAATGTAGAGGAACTGCTGGAGTGTATATTGTGGGTACAAAATTAGTCGTAAACCTCTGTGCGGAGCGAATTAATCTTCGTAATTATTGGGGCGGACGTTGGAAGTCACGATGGGAAGTGGATTTATCACGGACTCCACTTCTTGTCAATGGCAATATTGAACTTCATGTTCACTACTTTGAAAATGGCAATTTACAGCTTCAAAGTTCCAAAAGTATTGAACAAGAGATTACGAGCGAACGTCCTGGTGGGATTGGCGATGCCATTGTGCGCGTTATGAAAGACGCAGAAGATAAATTACAATTGAATCTTGAAGATATGTACATTAACATGTCGGAAGAAACGTTTAAGGAAATGCGTCGTGTCATGCCTGGTACGTTCTACCCAAATAATTTATTGGTTTGGAATTATTGCATCGTATTGAAAGAAATATTGTACTTTATTGTGTTATATACAGTGACGCAAACAAAAATGGAGTGGAATTTGCATGCACATCGCACGGCTAAAGATCTCGGACGCAAATAAAAGAATTGTTTTTTTTAACAGTTTAAAAATTCATTTTCACAACTTGAAAATTGACAATTCAGATTCTCAATCTAACTATTTTCTTCAAATGCTTTAAGAAGCTCAAGTTCACCTGATTGAAAGTTCGCGAATTGCCACGGAAGTTTCCAAATGTGAACATATCCTGCAGCATCTCCAGCTGCCAGAAAATTACGTTGTCGTGGATTAAAGTCAAGTGTAAACATCGGAACTGCTACTTCAGTCTTTGTCTTTCCAGTAACGGAAGTACTTTCAAGAAGACTTGTTGTGTCTTTTCCACTTAAAACCACAACTGGTTTCACACGATTCACTTTGAAATCAAAGACGTAAATATTTCCATCTTCACTTGCTACTGCAAAGACCATTGGACGTGTACGAGACCATTGAGTAGCATAAAGATAAGCAGATGATGGTGAGACTTCAATCGATAGGATTGCGTGATATTGCAATGTCGAGTATAAATGTATAGTACCATCAGCTGATGCTGTAAGAAATATTGTTTTTTGAAATGGTGAAAAATCAGCATCATATACTGGAGCTCCATGTGGTTCAAACATAAAATCCATGGCACTTGGAAAGATCGTAACCGGATCAAGTCTTGCTTCGTATACAGTTGCTAATGTCACTTCCTTACTACGTTTAGCACATGCATACGCTTCAACATGTCGTCGTGCATTTGCAAATTTTGAAATTGGAACTTTACTAACTAATCGTGCAGCCGTAGCCGTCCATTTTCTCTCACCTTTGAATTCCGATGCTCGAATTGATGTTGTGCTTTTGGCAAAACAACGAGCTACAGCTCCACCTTCAGATCCAGTAATAAAAGCTCGACTAGCTTTATCCGAACAACTAAATGCTAAAGCTTTTCCTCCAATTATACGTTTATTCTCGTTCTTATGATACCGAGAATCCAATTTCTTTGATACATGTAGAACATATCCTTCGACAGGAAATGCCAGTTTGTCTTTTAAACGCCAAAATAGTACTTTGCCATCACCACTAATACTTGCAATCTAAAGAAAAAAAAACAAAGTAAACAATCTGTAACTTGAGTCAGTGCATGAAAAATTATTGTACATTGTAATCACCACTTTGAATGTCAAAGACCCATGCAACTTTAGTCAAAGGTTCACGATGAAAATAATCGCCAATACCAGAAGAATAGAATCGATACTCAGTAGGTTCAAGATCCCACACAAAGACTTCTCCATTAAAAGAACCTGCAGCAACAATTGAGGGATTTTCGGGGTGAAAAGCGACACACATGAGTCCGCTCTGAAAGAAATTATCTGAAATTAATTCTTGCTTTAAATTAGAAATATAAATGATCACGTACCGATGTTTCCAATACAAGCGACGGTTTGTGTACATTTATATCGGACTGGAAGACATTCCATAAACAAAGAGCCGAGCGATAGTTGCACCATCCAGAATGGTCAAATCGTCCATATGCCACTGCAATGACAGAACCTGTAGCATTCCATGACACTCCTGTGCACGACAAATTTAAAGACGTGGTGGATGTTGCACCATGTTGTGGCTGGAAATAAGTGTCATAATCAAAGCGCAACTGATAAAGTTTCGTGATGTCTTTGTCATCTGATTCATCGAGATAGAGTTCAAACCCTATATCATAAATCAGTACCTTGATCTTCTTAAGAAAAAATGAAATATGGTACCATTAAAGCAAG
>NW_020188025.1:0-330 GCF_900000015.1 Plasmopara halstedii | reverse complement strand
GTTCGTCACGCTGTCAGCAGCTGAGATATCATGTCACATACGTTTGTGGTGCTTCAAGGCGTGCTATAGCGTTCCTGATTGTACCTGACGCGTCTAATTAACGCGGCAGCAACAGTTAGCACACTCAAACGTTCGGAAAGTTGTCAGCAGCTGAGATACCTTGTATCATATGTTTGAGCTGCTTCCAGACGTGCTACAGCGTTCCAGATTGAACCAGACGCATTTGTTTGACGCGGCAGTAACAGTTAACGCACCCAAACGTTCGTCACGCCGTCAGCAGCTGAGATATCATGTCACATACATTTGTGGTGCTTCAAGACGTGCTACAGC
>NW_020188024.1:0-2435 GCF_900000015.1 Plasmopara halstedii | reverse complement strand
CTGGGTGAGATAGGTCGAGATGGCCATCGCATCCGCCATGCTCCAGACCGAGCAACAGTGCGTAGCGCTAGCCATCTCCAAGCTCGGTGGCCGAGCGCGAGAATGGGCACTGGCGTGCGGCACTTCGGTCGAAGCTTCGTTTCCCTCCTGGGCGGAGCTGAAATTGCAGCTCTCACGAGTGTTCTCGCCGCCTAATCAGTATCGCGTGTGATCGCGTTGCCACACGACAGGGCAACAGGAGATTGGTGGATTTTGTCCGAGAGATGCGCACTCTCATTGCCGCGATGGCAGCAGATCCCCTTCCGGAGGCGGTCACAGTGACTGTCTTTATGGAAGGCCTACGCACTGGCGTGGCCAGAATGGAAGTCTTCCGTGCGCATCCTTCCTTGTTTGAAGAGGCGGTGAATGTTGCTGAATGCTGAATTCAATTTCAAGTCGGCACGACTTGGTTGGAATGCACACTCCAACAGCTCGTCGAGCGGGCCTATGTCTATGGATCTCAGCTTTGCTGAGGACGAGGGAGCAGAGCTCTGAGCTGCCGGGTAGTACGCAAACACACAACGGTGTTTTGTCTGTGGGGACACCCGTTACCTGCGAAACGGTTGCCTCCTGCGCAAGGCGCGTCAAGGCTCTTTGAAAGATCGCCCCAACTCCTGTCAGTCTGGTTTGTCGCGGGGAAACGACACCACTCAGTTGGCACGGGGCGACCTACTGGGGAATTACTGAGTTCTGTTCAGCCTCAGACAGGCATAGGTCAACAGGGCCCAGCTCCGAAGAGCTCCGTGCTCTTGAACACGGAACGTGTATGCAAACCGGACTTGCTGGCTGTAGAGGCGACCGTAAAGGGCTTCGAGAAGCCATGGAAGATCCTCATCGATTCCGGGGCGTCGGGCAATTATTCTCGACGCTCCACGATGGAAAGAAGTCAGCTGTATGCTGAGGCGCTGAAAGCGCTGCTGGGTGACATCGTCACTGTTCACTTAGCGACGGGGACACGTGTCACGGTCCCGAAGGTCCCAGCAGACCTCGGAGTCAAGTTTTTTGACTTTGGTAGCGTGAAACGCTGTCTAGGCTTAGACTTGGACGCAAGGTATGACCTCATCCTAGGAATGGCATGGTTGGAACACCATAAGCCATGGATTGACTAGAGGTCAAAGACCTGGGCGCTACGCGCACGTCTCCTGGTGGATCTTTGGCGAGTCATGAACCCACCTCTGCTAGGAGACAAAAGCGCTATTGGCGAGAGCACTGGACTGAGACGGTCAACGTGCTAATCATTGGAATGTCCGAGTTGGTAGACGCCAACGGCGTATTGGACAGAAGTCCCTAGCGTGGCTCGCGGGCTGGTCGTGGAGTGGCACGTAATCCACTGAGCGCTGCTCAAGTTTCGGAGCAGTTGCTGCATGTCATGTGTGACATGGTTGGACAGAGTCCGAGGCATATTGGGCACGGCTTTTCAGATGCACGTGGAATGGCACGTAAACCACTGAGCACTGCTCTCGTAGCAAAGCAGTCGCTGCATGCCATTGATGTCGGACAGAGTCCGATGCATCTTGGGCACGGCCCATCAGATGCGCGTGGAGTGGCACGTTATCCACTGGACGAAGACTGCGGGACCAGCAGTTCTTCGTCGGATGTTGTAGATAGCATCGGAGCTCCAAAGGAGCGAAAACTGAGGGTGAAACCGGACGACGCGGAGTGCGTAGTCACCCTGGTATCACCGAGACACAGAACCTCTGTACAGTGGCGACGGCGACGCCGAATGTTGGCTGCATGACGCCGGGCGTCGATCCTGATCCAGGGTGTGTCTACCGTAGACGATGGCGCACAGTTATACACCCTCGTCAACGGTATGACGGACGAGGAAGATGGCGACGTCCACCTCGAGGCTATGCCTGCAGTAGATGCTCTTCTTGAGCTGGACAAGATGTCCACTGAAAATTTCGGCAGTGCCTTGAAGGCAGGCGATTTGGCTGAAGCGGTCATTGTGCGACCGGACGAGGAGTTGAATTTGTCATTGCTTCTGGATGAAGCTGTCTTGAGGGACACCAAGAGAGTGCTGGACGCATGAAGTGGATTGTCGATCCGACGGAAATCCTCGAATCCGTACTATCTTCTGGTAAAGAAATTTCAAGAAGTCGTCTCCGAAGACCCGCCTTCGGGCCTACCTCCGGACCGAGGTGTGCGTCATGCGTCATGAGATCGACCTGGTTCCGGGGACCAAATACTGCGTAACACGCCAATGACCCCTGCCCAAGGAGCAGTGCGACGTCATTGACGCCTTTTTTGTGCAAATCACGACGCAGGGATGGCACGTGAGGGCAAGTCTCCCTATTGGACACCCACGTTTTGTGTTCGGAAGCCGAACGGCAAGTGACGTATCGTTCATGCTTACAATAAGCTCAACGCTGCCACCATTCCGGCACAGACGCCGA
>NW_020188023.1:0-374 GCF_900000015.1 Plasmopara halstedii | reverse complement strand
AGACAGCGTTCCACGCTATCAAAGTCAAGAAACTTGACTTCGAGGTCCACAGGGACCTATGGGACTGTGACACGCGCCCCCCGTCACTATGCGACCAGTGACGATGTCACCCCAACGCGCTTTCAGCGCCTCAGCATACAGCTGACTTCCCTCTATCGTGGAGCGTCGATAACTTTTCGACGTCCCGGAATCGATGAGGATCTTCCATGGCTTCTCGAAGCCCTTTACGGTCGACTCCACGACCAGTAAGCCCGGCTTGCACACACGTTCCATGTTTAAGAGCGCGGAGCTCTCTCTCTTCGGGGCTGGGTCCTGTTGACCTATGCCTCCCTGAGGCTCAACAGAACTCAGTTCTTCCCCAATAGGTCGCCCCG
>NW_020188022.1:0-1048 GCF_900000015.1 Plasmopara halstedii | reverse complement strand
TTTTTTTTCTCAAATAAAAAGTCGCCCCATATATAGGGCCGACACGACCCACCTGAATTAATTAATTAAAATTCAAAAACATTCTATGGAGCCATGATATAAAGTCAATCCTGATACAACGTCCAATAAATATAAAGTCATCTCCACGAGAATATTATAGCCGCAAATATATAGCAAATATGCTGCCTTACGAACGTGAAGGACTAAAACGATTAAATATTAAGGTAGTCCGATGGGGTACAGACTATCGAGTCAAGGTCCGAGGTAAAACCGGGAGGATGGTTTATGTTAGCAACATCACTCATCCGACCAATCAAAAGCTCATCGCAAAGCATTACAATGTTTCTACCGAAGACTTGACGAAGCACGTCTCTAAGGACTATAAGACCGACCCTAAATACCGTTTCTACAGCGGTCAGCACATGGAGTCTCATCTTTACGAGGGTATTCAGCCATCTGAGTTCTACGACAAGCTTGAACACGTTCTCTCTAAGCAGACAAATGCGTTCAAGGTGAATGTTGCTTTAGGCTACGAACTGATTAGTCTCAGCGATGAGAATGAAACACGATACTTTCACCCTAACCTGGGTAATACCTACGTGTTTAACACTCCTGTTGCGGTCAATAGCAAGGCTGATATCCGCAAAAAAGTCATCTCCGAGATCAGATCCATGGAGCTGGCTAACAAGCTCAACTATCCCAGCTCTGGGTACAAGGTCAAGGCGATTACAGGCTTCAAGATTTATATCTACAATCGCAATCATGCTCTTGGTGATAGCGAAGCTGTCATTCCTAAGATCATTCGCGAAAACAAGCATGTGATCAATTTTCCCAAGACGAACAACAAATGCGTCTTTCATTGTATTGCGTGGCATTCGTTGCAGGACTCTAAGAAGGATCCTCGTAGGATTCAGGCTCAAGTAAAGGGAGCATTCAAGCGCTACTGTTCTTTCAAGGGTATTAACTATACTCTGAGTCTATTCAAGAGCGTTAAACCTATTGACCTATTAGAACTTGATGATATTGAGGACTGCTTCAAGATCAGCAT
>NW_020188021.1:604-708 GCF_900000015.1 Plasmopara halstedii | reverse complement strand
ACGTGTGACTCGTTTCGGTCGTGCTTGCGACTCAGCACGAACCGATTCAGCATCGACTACCACCGCTTTACGATCGGTGTCGGTATCGATACATGCTGCGTGTT
>NW_020188021.1:0-171 GCF_900000015.1 Plasmopara halstedii | reverse complement strand
CGGATAAATGCTGTGCCGAACCCCATTCTCTCGAGCAGCCGGATCATGTAAAGCCAGTCCACTCGATCGAACGCCTTCTAGAAGTCCAAGAACATCTCATACGCCTCTTCGTTGCGAACTGTCACGAGGTCCTGCAAATCAGCGAGGAACCGCACATGGTGGTGGATCGAA
>NW_020188020.1:792-921 GCF_900000015.1 Plasmopara halstedii | reverse complement strand
CGAGAACCAAATGATGGGAATTTTGATCAAATTCGGTAGGTAGAGATCGGTAAAAGTGTGACCGCTCCGACTCATTCACGGGAGCGTAAATATTGTGGATGTGGACAGTTGTAGCCTCGGTTACCATTT
>NW_020188020.1:309-782 GCF_900000015.1 Plasmopara halstedii | reverse complement strand
ACCAGGGTCTCGTCGGTCGCCTTTCTTGTAGAGTAACGCGACCACCGATTTACGTTGATAGGACAGCATGAAGCCATGCTCGAGTTGGCGTGCAAAAACGACTTTAAGCACGTCCCCAAAAGCGTCCGGTTCTACCTACTCACTTCGTTACACCGAAGACTAGATGAAGAGGATGCTGCACTGCTCAACGCACCAGTGCTAGGACCCGAGCTCGCGAAAACTATTCGGCACTTGAAGCGTGCCTCTGCCCCTGGTCTGGATGGCCTAGGACCGGCTCTGTATCAGTTGGAGCAGAGACTTTATTCTCCGCTTCCACCCGTCCCAGACGAGCCCTGGACTCGATGTATGACGAATTATTCGCTGCAGCTGCCGGATGTCTTGTATAATAGACTGACGAACTGCGTCATCCTGAAGTGTTGTGAGGTTAAGGCGCCAATACGCAGGTAGTGGGCGACGACTTGGCGTACCCAAAA
>NW_020188020.1:0-299 GCF_900000015.1 Plasmopara halstedii | reverse complement strand
TGCACGTCGGACTTCTTCAAGTGTGACGGATGTTTCGGTCATTTCAGCTGCTGGAATTGCCATTGATGATGCGGCTCCTCGGGTAGCAGCCAGTGTATCTGTCTTTTCGGTCGGAATCACCACCAATACATGAACAGAGACCATTTTCGCCTTGGCATCCTCCATCGTGACTTGAAAGTAAACGTCACTCTCCGGTAAATTAACTAGGTTCAGCTGCGCCCCCACAACGTCGAACGAATCCAAATAACTCATGTCACTAACACCATTCTTGACCTCATTTTCGGTCAGCCACGCGTTGC
>NW_020188019.1:0-383 GCF_900000015.1 Plasmopara halstedii | reverse complement strand
AAATCTGATTATTATTATTAGACGCATCAGATTGACGCAGTGGCAATGATTAGTGCATGCGATTGCTCGTTACGTAATCAGCAACTGAGATATCTAATCAAATGCGTTTCTTTCATACGTGCGACATCAAATCTGATTAAATCAGACGCAGCGGATTAATGCGGCGGCAATGAATACCACATCAAATTGCTCGTCACGTAATAAACAACTGAGATATCAAATCAAATGCGCGCTTTGCGCTGTCAGTCGTGCAACATGAATTTTAATTTAAACAGACGCATCAGATTGTCGCAGCGGCAATGATCATTGCATCCAATTGCTCGTCACGTAATCAACAACTGAGATATCAAATCAAATGCGTTTTAGCGCTTTCAGACGTGCAA
>NW_020188018.1:0-304 GCF_900000015.1 Plasmopara halstedii | reverse complement strand
TGAGGCGGGACGAGTCGTGATTAGCCGTGATGTAAACTTTGATGAATCGAGCTTTGGCATAGATGCTACAAGTGTTAGCGAACCTGACAGTGATGATGGTGGTATCGACCTTGACCTGCTCAGCATTGATGATGAAGGCGTACGCTATCCGACGAATTTCGAACTAACAGGAAAACGCAAGAAGCTTTCGTACACAGAGAACACAAGCCAGCACACCGCAACAGGTCGACGTAATCAAGTTGGACCTGAAGAAGCAAGTGCACCTGAAGACTTTAGCGAACGACAAGCTAAGCGTCGGCCGGTT
>NW_020188017.1:0-1544 GCF_900000015.1 Plasmopara halstedii | reverse complement strand
CTATCAAGGCCGTAAAACTGACGTAAATATCGCAAGCAAGAATATTATAATCTGATACCAGGAAATGTGAAAGGCATTCAATGACATTAATAATTAGAAAGGCGAGAGATTTGCCTCTTCCGAAAATGGAGAAGCCTCATGGCCTACTTATGATTAAAGGAAATGGTACCAGGATAACAGAAAAGACATGGTAGAAGAGTCTCTCGATGTACAGAGACGATAGTGTGAACGAGAGAATTTCGGTGCGAGATTGCATTGGCCAAAACTTGTGATGGTCTTGTGTGCTTTATCCCCATCTTCAAGGTTTGTGCCATCCACGAGAATCACGATATCGCTTACATACGTTTCAATTATCTTGCATCCGTATTTCTAATTGCAAGTCCACAGCATGCGTTTATCAACGATAGATTAAGTGACGTTTCGGCAGGAGATTTTAAAGGCCTTAGAAGTGAACGATCACAATAACGATTCTGGTAATTGCTCGAAAGAAAATGCATAATGCATATCTTGTTTCAAAAAAATGTTAGACGTTCTAGTTTGTTACGCATGGAGATTATAATTGGTACTGCGTAATCGTTGTCACTTAGGTTCGAGTCTGTTTTGCTATTAATGTCTTCGTTGTATCGAGGTAAGATAAAAGCGAGCGTTGGTGGGCCAAACCAGAATTGGTCACATGTAGACATGATGGCACTACTTCCTTGTAGTCGAAAGTCATGCTGCATGGGTTGATAAGAAAGTCTATCGAAATCTTCGAGTTGTTCGGCAAGATCGTGCGTTTCATAAGAAAACTGTCCGTTGTTGATCCAGTAATCGACACCGGAGACCATGATCCAGAGCCCAATTCAACAAATTTCGAGTGCGACTTGCAATAACCGCGAATTTGCGCGAACTTATCGCAGTCGATGACATGACAACGGCGGCCACCGCCATGTGAAATACAATAGCCTTTGGACTGGGCAAGCTTGGAGCAATTGTCAAACGCACATCGACGGCCACCTCCATGCGCAATACACAGACCTCGGCTTTGAGCAAGCTTTCGGCAGTTAGGATGGTGACAACGAGAGCCACCACCGTGGGCTTTACATAGTTTACGAGTTTGTGCAAACTTTCCGCATTCAGGTATAGAGCATCTTGCACGGTTGGCTTGTCGACGAGCATTTGACGATGGCATCGTTTTGACTGACTTAGAGCACACGTCTTCTTTTTCATTCAATGAACAGCGCATCAAACACAAGCAGCAAAATGTCAACCGCCATCAAGACGTTGTCACATCCTCGCCATATCTCTCTTTCACATCCACACAACACAGAAGCTGTCGTGCCTGACTGCATCTTTCCTTCACGTCGTAAAGAAACATATGTTGAGAGCATACTAAATGTTCGTGAATGAGCCATGTCAGCTCATCTTTCTGAAATGCCTAATCCTGAAATGCCTAATCCTGAAAGCCATTTGTGAGAGGTATCGGGATTAAAATCTCTTGCGTCTTATCCAACGCCTTTTCTATTATTGTCAGAGCTATTGTGGTGTTGAAGACACGTAAGCTA
>NW_020188016.1:0-350 GCF_900000015.1 Plasmopara halstedii | reverse complement strand
ACCCTAAACCCTAAACCCTAAACCCTAAACCCTAAACCCTAAACCCTAAACCCTAGACAAAATAAATTGCAGCTTTCCAGTGTTGCTGACTTGGATTTTTAAAAAATTTGGATAATTACGTGACCACATATGCAATATCCAGCCGAGTACATGTTGTGATGCACAGTAAGCATCCAATAAGTGACCTGTACGGCTTCAACTGCATATCCGCCTTGTCGTTGTCCGTTGTTGGTTACTAAATCCTGGATAACTTCAAACCTGATTCGCATGGGCTCAACACTTCCTTGGTGTTTTCTTGCTTGAACCTGCTCACCACGTCATCGATATACCGAGTTTGACGAATCATCAAT
>NW_020188015.1:0-516 GCF_900000015.1 Plasmopara halstedii | reverse complement strand
GCTCATTCATTTCGAGTAGTGTACTCACCACAATCTCACACGACGAGCACACGGCACCGCACTTTATTTGCCAAATTGTCCATCACGATGGCTATGTTTGCAATATCAAATACCACTTGAAGAGCTATTGGCGTAATAAAAAAGATTGTGCCCTATAAAATAAGACCCATTTATGTCTTGCCTTTGCTATCGAGAAACGTGCGCCGATTGATTCCGTTAATCGTGTTTGGACGACCACCAGCAGGTTTGCTAAGATCGCTCTAGACACAATCAGAACTCAAGTTACGTGCATGAATTCCTTCCTGCATATTGATGTCTTACTTTACAGCCGTGGCCGCCGCTTTGGATGGATCAAAGCTCGACAACCGTAAATAAGTTGCGTGCCAGACGCAACAAATTTTACATGTCTAACAAACACCCTGGAGGCTTTAATCACCCGTTTTGTTGAAATTGCTTACGATTCGGTCATTTGTTCCGTAGTCATACCCCAGCTAGGTCTCCATCGATTCCATCCGT
>NW_020188014.1:0-311 GCF_900000015.1 Plasmopara halstedii | reverse complement strand
ACGTTTGTGGATGATTTTTCGCGATTTGTGGTGGCGTACTTCATGAAGCACAAGAGTGTGGTGGCGGCTAAGCTGAGTGAGTTCAAGGCACTATACGAAAACCAATGAGAAAGACGTTTAAAGTGCCTACGATCGGATAACGGGACGGAGTTCGTGAACAGGAAGGTTGCTGAGATCTGTGCGAGGAACGGCATCATGCATCAGCGCTTCGTGCCATACAGCCCTCAACAAAACTGATTAGCAGAGCGGATGGACCGGACGATTATGGAAAAAGCGCGGAGTATGCTGCATTACAAGGGCATATCTTCTGA
>NW_020188013.1:0-313 GCF_900000015.1 Plasmopara halstedii | reverse complement strand
GATTCATCGTCAAGTTCGTAAAATCCAAGAACATCTTTCAAATACAAATACTTATATCCTTTGTTCAACGCTGCTATAATTCCCGTATCGCATGCTTGCTTCCAGCTAGTGCAGTTTGGAGGAAAGAGAGCGATCTTGACACCATCCCTTTCAGAGACATCAAAGTGACCTGGCGCGTTGTCCAACAGCAATAAAGCACGGCGACCAGTTCGATTTTTCACTTCAGGATAAAAAACGTCGCTAAACCATTTCCAGCACGTGTCAACACCCATCCAGGCTTTGGTTTGATTGAAATACTTCAGAGGCCATTCAC
>NW_020188012.1:0-762 GCF_900000015.1 Plasmopara halstedii | reverse complement strand
ACTTTCTAATCGGGCCACACGCTCTATATTCTCATCACACTGATTTAACGTCTTCAACTGACTTCTCTTTAGATTCAATACCTCTTTTGCAAGCATGCACTTTT
The DNA here is from genome assembly GCF_900000015.1 of Plasmopara halstedii. Lineage (NCBI taxonomy): Eukaryota > Oomycota > Peronosporomycetes > Peronosporales > Peronosporaceae > Plasmopara > Plasmopara halstedii. The sequence continues at coordinate 658 of NW_020188012.1, read as the reverse complement.
CTTTTTCGGTGATAGTTGCAGCATCGTACTGCTTTGCGTAGAGCTCTTCCAACTGCAACATTTGAGCCGACAAACGCTCTTGAAATACAGACTTCTCGGTTTGAGATGCTTCTTGCATATTGACTGTTTTCAGAGTCAATATCTCTAGCTCTGCAATGGTGGTTTGTAGCTGCTTCGAAGACAACGACAATTCACTCTCAAGCTGAGCCACACGCTTATTCTTCTCTTCGCACTGAGCTAATACCCCCATCTTACTACTCTTCAGAGCAGACAACTCAATCATCAATACGCGCTTCTCTTCCTTAATGTCGGCCATCTCGGCGTACTGCTTTGATTGAAGCTCCTCAAGCTGCATTTCATAAGCTGTCAGGCGCTCTTTAAGAACTGAATTTTCGGTGCGTATTGAGTTTATCTCGTCACCTGCATCAAAGTCATTTGGCTTTGTCGCAGTGGCTTGTAACTGCTTCGACAATATGGTCAACTCAGTCTCTAGCTGAGTCAAACGCTCGTCTTTCTCATTGCACTGAGCCGACGCCTCAAGCTCACCTCCGTATTCAACTACCAACATCCGCTTTTCTTCCTCATTAGCGGCTACCTTTGCGGATTGCTCAGCCTGAATATTTTTCCTCTGAAAATCATGGGTCGTCAAACACTTTTT
>NW_020188011.1:0-340 GCF_900000015.1 Plasmopara halstedii | reverse complement strand
CGGTCACAGTGACCGTGTTTATGGAAGGCCTCCGCACTGGCGTGGCCAGAATGGAAGTATTCCGTGTGCATCCGTCCTTTTTTGAAGAGGCGGTGATTGTGGCACTGAATGCCGAATTCGATTTCAAGTCGGCACGACTTGGTTGGAATGGACACTCCAACAGCTCGTCGAGCGGGCTTATGCCCATAGATCTCAGTTATGCTGAGGACGAGGGGGCAGAGCTCCGAGCCGCCGGGCAGCATACAAATACACGACAGTGTTTTGTCTGTGGAGACACCCGTCACCTTCGGAACGGTTGCCCCCTGAGCAAGGCGCGTCAAGGTTCTTCGAACCATCGCCC
>NW_020188010.1:0-314 GCF_900000015.1 Plasmopara halstedii | reverse complement strand
GAAGTAAAAGGCACAACTTGCGCTGCCCCCGTCTTCAATTTTTCAACAAAGATATCAAAACCTGTCAATAGTGAATCAAAACTAGCTTTTGTTGAGTCGTCAAGTTCAAGCAGCTTCTGAAGTCCTTGACGAGTCATTACTTGATTAAACCAATGTAAAAACAACACATCTTTCAATTGTATAGCATCCACTGGATCACTTGACATTGCATCATTCAGAAACGTGGCCAGTTCGAGGTCCGAGAAATAAGTTTTCAAAAGTTCAATTGGGTCAAACGAAGGCTTGGAGTACTTATATGAAATTTTCGAGAAATC
>NW_020188009.1:0-575 GCF_900000015.1 Plasmopara halstedii | reverse complement strand
GTGCTCTCGCCAACAGCGCTTTTGTCTCCTAGCAGAGGTGGGTTCATGACTCGCCAAACCTCCACCAGGAGGCGTGCGCGTAACGCCCAAGGTATTTGACCTTCAACCAATCCATGGATCATGGTGTTCCAACCATGTCATTCCTAGGGTGAGATCATACCTTGTATCCGGTTCTAAGACTAGACAGCGTTCCACGTTAGGAATTGACGCCGAGGTCCACAGGGACCTTCGGGACCGTGACACGTGTCTTCGTCGCTAGGCGAACAGTGACGATGTCACCCAAACACGCTTTTAGCGTCTCAGCATACAGCTGACTTCCATCGTGGAGCGTCGAGCATAATTGATCTTTCATGGTTTCTTGAAGCCCTTTACGGTCGCCTCCACGACCAGCAAGCCCGGCTTGCACACACGTTCTGTGTTAAAGAGCACGGAGCTCTTCGGGGATGGGCCCTGTTGACCTATGCCTCCTTGAGACTCAACAGAACTCATTGCTTCCCCAGTAGGTCGCCCCGCGCCTACTGAGTGCTGTCGTTTCCCCGCGACGAACCAGACTGGTAGGCATTGGGGCGATGGTT
>NW_020188008.1:0-304 GCF_900000015.1 Plasmopara halstedii | reverse complement strand
AACGTTTGAGAGCGTTAACAGTTGCTGCTGCATCACACGGATGCGTCTGGCTCACTCACGGACGCTGTAGCACGTCTGGAAACACCACAAACGTATTTGTCATGATATCTAACCTGCTGACAACGTGACGAACGTTTGAGTGCGTTAACTTTTGCTGCTGCGTCACACGGATGCGTCTGGTTCAATAAGCAACGCTGTAGTACGTCTGGAAGCACCACAAACGTAAATGTCATGATATCTCAGCTCCTGACAACGTGACGAACGTTTGAGTGCGTTAACTTTTGCTGCCGCGTCACACGGATGC
>NW_020188007.1:0-663 GCF_900000015.1 Plasmopara halstedii | reverse complement strand
TAGAGTGTGTGAGTCGTCTCGGGATCCAAGATTGATCGTAAGAGTTCTTGACAATCAAGGCCATGTTTGCCTAAGTCTCTTACATCACTTGGTGAAGACAAGTGTTTAGTATAATACTTTTTATTTTTAATCTTTTGCACTTTTTATTTGGTTTTGTATTAATGACTTTAATAACTAGTTACTTATGTTGAAGGTGATCTTTCCTTATCGTTTGTCCGTGGTGTCTTGGCATTATTTTACTGTCTATATAAAATAAAAGATTTTCACCATTCATATCTCCACGGTCTATATGGAGGTATGTTGGCTACCTGGTCGGGGGTTAAGGGAACGGTTTGGTAAGGGTCTTGCCCTTGTTCAGCGTTTAGAGGTCCTGCTTGGGACCTGGGTCAAATTTAGTAGGATCTCCTTCAATGCCCATAGGTATTGGATGGCGGGGATCCAAACTCTTTGACCCCCTCATAAGTTAACTACTATTAATACTATAACCCGGCTATTTAGGACTGTATCCCTGCTGACTCAGACTACTTAGCCGAGGGTAACGTCACCGCCAAAAGCGGGGCCTACCATAATTTGCATTAATAACTTAATTCATTATCTTTCAATAATCCGACCCTTTAGGATTGTATCCTTGCTGACTCAAACTACTGGGTTGAGGGTAACGTC
>NW_020188006.1:0-374 GCF_900000015.1 Plasmopara halstedii | reverse complement strand
TCTCGTCTGGTCCGCTTGGCAGGGCGCATCGCGTCGAGTTGCTCGGGGGTGCGCTTCCTGAGCATGTAGCCACAGACAGTTGCTGTCTTGCTCGAGTCACCTGACTTAGGGTGAGAGGCAGCAGCATGCTCTCCATTGCCACCACAGTCGTTTATGCATTATTGCTACCAGCTGCGTTGTCGCCACAGTAAAGGATACGAGGCTCATCGACCTGCGCAACGGAAGTGTCCTCAGTCACCTCTTCACCGGTTGGCCTCCTGGGTCGATCCGTGTCGGCCGCTACCAAGCTTTTGCCACTCTCACTCTCAGGGCACAAGCCCCCCGTCCCCCTTACGGGTGCAGCCGGAAGCATGCCAGTCCGCAGAGAGGAGTGT
>NW_020188005.1:0-339 GCF_900000015.1 Plasmopara halstedii | reverse complement strand
GAGTAGCACCACTATCAATCGCCCACATTCCAGTCATTCTTTTGCCCGTTGATATCCCTCATTCCAATGACACTGTAAATGCCACACGATCGTAATCGTAATCGCCGTCAGGTCGATAGTGAACGTTGTTGGCTCCGCGTCCACGAGCTTGGCCGTCGCGTCGAGCACCTCGATTTTCGTCTTTCTGCTTGGTCCAGCACCGCTCTGTCGTGTGCCCCGATTTTCCGCAGTACGTGCGCTGGCGAGTTTCACGCTCTGCACTAAACGCCTTTGCAGTTTCCTCCGTCTTGATCACAGGAGCCTTCGCACCTTGCCTCTTGATGTGTTCGTTCGTCAGCA
>NW_020188004.1:0-339 GCF_900000015.1 Plasmopara halstedii | reverse complement strand
AGAACAAAAAAGCAGATATAAGAGATTGGACGCGCGGGTAGCTCAGTGGTAGAATGTCAATTGCAGCTCGAATGGTCACTGGTTCAATCCCGGTCTCGCGCTATATATCGTGGGTCTTGTTGTCGTGTATTTCGTGACTTTGACCGACCATCAAATTATCTATACTTTTTCGTAATGGCTCAAATATCTTATCGACAGTGTTATCGTTTAGACAAGAGAAGGAAGAATATGTTCGTACCTCGATCACGTAAGTAATTTATAGCTGGGCTGCATGTGAATGGTTTATGGTTTGCAGCGCTATCAATCATGATTGTGAGAACAAAAAAGCAGATATAAGAG
>NW_020188003.1:0-2673 GCF_900000015.1 Plasmopara halstedii | reverse complement strand
GGCTTGTTTCTGGTTACTTCGCTGGTTTGACTGGAGACACTTGTGCTCGACGAGGCAAGTTGAGAAGTCAACAGCGCAATTTAAATATCGTAGTTGTACATTAGGATTCGCTTAAGTTCGCGTTTTTGAAAATGCAGGTCAAAATATTCGGAAACTTTAGAAATATTCAAAATCGTGTCTCTTGAAATCATCGAAAGCGCTTGCTGTATGGAATCATTTGCCGACAGTAAGCTTTTGAGCATTCCATCAATCCTGCTGAACCAAAAATCGTGAACGTGCTCGAATGTGGCAGATTGTAAATTCTTGAATAGAGGTCAGCAACTTGCAAGAGAATGTCGTGAACTAAATTGCTTAGAAGTTCTTCGTCAATATCGATTTGCTCTCCGAACGCTTTATCGTTCTCTGGTTCGACTTTATCTTCCTCATTTCAAAATTAATTTCTCATTGCTTCAGTATCCGCTTGTTGGTACACTTCAGAATCGGGTACATCCAAACCCGAAAAATAACAAAGCTGCTCGAAGGGATGAGCTTTCAAATCGATTGATTGATATGCAATGGTGCACTTTTCTATCAGTGAGTCAACATGCTGCTATTTTCATCATCAATTCTCAGTCCTCTTGCACAAAGTTATTATATCTGCCTTTGCAAAGCAGCTCTTCAATGTCATCGCCGAGATAGCAAGCTTTGACAACATGGTTAATTGCGTCCAGCAAATCGGCTGTTCTTCCGTATACCACTCCTGCTGCGCTTTGGCAGCATACCAATTTTGAGACCATCTATCAGATCATGATGGTAAGAGATCTCTATAAACAGCATATACTTGAAGCGCTTCTTCAATGCAGCGATAATTCCCAAGTCCATTGGCTGATTCCACATGTAACATTTGGAGTTAGAATATTTCTGTCTTCCTCATAAGGGTGAGAATGTCCAGGTGTATGTATCATCAAGAATTTAAACCACTTCACGGCTCTTTCGGCGACGAGCGAATGGTTAAAACATATCTAACATAGCAACGTCTACTCATGCCTTCTTCTGAATAAAAATATGGCAATAGACATTGCCCCTCAGTTCTGCAAGTCGGCGCGTTGGCTTTCCCAATCAGCCCAATTGCATTGCAACTAGCAAGTGTGTAACTCTCTCTTTTAAATTTTTGCTTCAAGCAGCAGTCAATTTTTAAGAGTGCAACAAAAAAGAGAGTAGCGAGGCAGCAAACGATAAAACCATGTTATGGACGCTACTTTGGTAAATTCCTTTTTATTATCCTAAGTTTTTTCACTGTTTTAAGAATCTGAGGGTTGTTTTTATCGAGATCACTGCATTCACCGTGGAATAGAATGAATGGCAGTTCTCTACTTGTACGTAGAATCTTAGTGCCAGCCCCACTCGCAAGGAAAACCTCGCAATCAGCATTTGTTTTGCTTTAAGTATCACCATTGAGAGCGACAATTCAATGACACGCCTTTGGCAACCTTCAATATATTTATAGAGTCTATTTTCTGGGTGCCGTGCTTTCCCAATCCAAAAGATCTTTTCCTTTATTGTGACTTCCAGGTTAATTGCCCAAGGTATTTTTTCTGCTGCGGCCAACGAATGGTTTTATCATCAACACCGTACAATCTCTACGCTCCACAAGGAAGGCTTTTTGTTGAACTAAATCGGTGGCCCGATACGCTACTTCTGCACAAAGTGCTGTAAATGACAGATAGGATGGAAGGACCTGGTGGTTTGAAGGTGAGTTTCCAAGTGAATGTATTCGGCTTGTAGCTACGTTATTATGCAAATGGTTGGGAGTTTCATAACTCCTCCTGGTTTTCTTAGGTGGAGACTTAACTTGTTTCCAGCACTCCTCCCTCGGTGTGCTGTACATCGTCCACGAGATCACAAAGCGCGCGGAGCTCTCAAAGTTTAGTCGTCGACAAAGCCTTTGTCATCAAATCGGCTTTCATTTCTTCACTCTGTACGTATAGCACCTCCAACATTCCGTTTCTGATACGTTCTTGTACGTATTTATAGCGTATATCGAAATGCTTGAGTTTAGATGTCGAACTTTCTCCTTTCAATTGCGCTATAGCTGCTTTATCGACAATGAGTAACCAGTTATGGATCCCGTGAATGCAGCCGTCATCCAACATATTGTAAAGTCCATGTAATTCAGTTGTTACGACCGATGTCGCTATGAATTCAGACCTTGCCGTTGATTGCAACACTGATGCCTGTGTTCGACATATCCAACCGACATCACACCCTCCTACAGGTATCACTCCTCCAATCAATATTTGCGGTCCTCAGTGTCCGCATCGAAGTCTGCATCGCTGTAGCCGGTGATAAAACCACCAGTTAAGCCTTCAGTTTGCTCTTGATTTCTCATCTTCAACTTCCAACATTTTGTTTCCTTTAAATATTGTAGAATTCTTTTACGAAGTTGTCAGTCTTGTTCTGTTGGATCATGCGTTCTTCTCGTCATCTTATGAACGGCAAATGACAAGTCTGGACGCGTGCAACGCGAAATCCACAACAAACACCCCGCTGGTGACCTGAAATTCTTTGGATCGTGTAATTCAGGGCTGGATTCGTCATATAAATGTCCAAAATCAATTGGATTTCTGTCATTTTTGCGTCATTCATTCCATATTGGTTTAAAAGGTCATCAATAAGGTTTTCTTGATCAAGAAA
>NW_020188002.1:0-453 GCF_900000015.1 Plasmopara halstedii | reverse complement strand
ATGGTAGAGCAGCCGCTTTCCAAGCGGCAGGTCGTGGGTTCGATCCCCGTGACATACAACACATGATTCTTGATCACTACTCCATAATGTAAAATGGCCGATATAGGTAAAAGCCTTAGCCGAACAAATTTGGAAAGGGTGAGAAAGGTCCTCCGCGGGTATGCTAAGTCCAAATGGCGGAATCCCTTCTGTCTTGTCTCACAGGTACACTGTACCCTAAGAGAAATCGACACAACAGTTCCAGGTGTACAGAGGAAGGATCACTCATCACAGGTAATATTTTTTATAACTTCTCACTTTCGGATGAACTTGATCATGCAAAGCCACATATGGTCACCGATGCCTGAATCAATCCCATTCTCGCGTACGATGGTGTCTTCGTCGGCAGTGACTTTCATTGCGAAGCAGTGAGCCCGCATGTTGCGCTTGTACGCCCCGACAAGGTACACGCCT
>NW_020188001.1:0-381 GCF_900000015.1 Plasmopara halstedii | reverse complement strand
GGCAACAGTTAACGCACCCAAATGTTCATCACGTTGTCAGCAGCAGAGATATGAAACCTCATGCGTTTCTAGAACTTCTAGACGTGTTACTGCGTATGTGATTAAACCAGAAGCATCCGATTGATGCAGGGCAACAGTTTACGCACTCACACATTATCACGTTGTCAGCAGCTAAGATATCAAACCATATGCGTTTATAGCGCTTCCAGACGTGCTACAGCGTATGTGATTAGACCAGAAGCATCCAATTGATGCTGCGGCGACAGTCAACTCACTCAAACGTTTGTCACTTTGTCAGCAGCTGAAATATCGAATCATATGCATTTCTAGCACTTCCAGACGTGCTACAACGTATGTGAATAAACCTGACGCATCCAATTG
>NW_020188000.1:0-316 GCF_900000015.1 Plasmopara halstedii | reverse complement strand
TGGCGAGAGCACTGGACCGAGACGGTCAACGTGCTGGACATTGGAATGTCCGAGTTGGCAGACACCAACGGCATATCGGACGAGAGTCCCGAGCGTGGCTCGCGGGCTGATCGTGGAGCGGCACGTAAACCACTGTGCGCTGCTCGAGTATCGAAGCAGTCGCTGCATGTCATGTGTGACATGGTCGGCCAAGGGCCGAGGCATCGAGGGTGAGGTCCCCGTGATGCACGTGATGTGGCACGTAAACCACTACGCACCGCTCTCGTTGCGAAGCAGTCGCTGCATGCCATTGATGGCGTGGTCGGACAGAGTCCGA
>NW_020187999.1:404-529 GCF_900000015.1 Plasmopara halstedii | reverse complement strand
CACAGAGGAAGCTTGACTTCCAAGAGTATACAAACTCTAAGTGAACGGCAGTTCACAGCTCCTTGGTCAGAGGAACGTTAACCAAATTTAGGTAGTTTTAAGACAGAATATATTTATAGGTGTTT
>NW_020187999.1:0-394 GCF_900000015.1 Plasmopara halstedii | reverse complement strand
CGTGTACGGTACGTTGTTTCGAGAAAGCTACAAGACGGACGGTGACAGCAGTGTGGATATGGATGCGGATGTTTTCAACCTTGACGTTCTGGACGATGCTCTTGATGAAATTGGAGTTGTGATTGATGAATAGGAAGCAGTCCCTAAAAACAAAAAAAAGATCTCTCTCACTTCAGCACAGTTTTGATTCATCCCTCAGCATGTCCTCGGGGAATAAATTCCCACGCACATCGCCTACGATCCTTCATGGACCCAAACACGCGGTAGCGAACCCGTGTTGGAGGTATCTTCACTAGAATTGTTAAGGTTGTTTTTTTGTATTTATTTTGAGTTTGTGACGTACTTCGAAAACCAAAATCGCTATTTTCACATTGTCACTAAAATATTCTGTTTT
>NW_020187998.1:0-332 GCF_900000015.1 Plasmopara halstedii | reverse complement strand
GGGGCGAGATCGGGTGATCGCGTTCGAATCTCGACAGCTCAAAGCTGCAGAGAAGAATTACCCATTCATGACAAGGAGCTACTTGCGATGAAGTATGTACTTGTCAAGTTCAGGGTCCACCTGCTCGGCACCAAGCCGTTTGTGATCTACACAGATCATGCGTCACTCCGCACTGCGACTCGGTCGCCCCACCTCTTGCAGAGGATGGCAAGATAGCTATCCTTCTTTGCGTAATATATTTTCGAGGTGAAGTATAAGCCGGGAGAGCAGAATACTTTGGCTGATGCGTTGTCACACAGACCAGACTATGAGCTTGCTCATGTTACAACTGT
>NW_020187997.1:10728-31655 GCF_900000015.1 Plasmopara halstedii | reverse complement strand
CCATTCATATTAAATAAGACCATTATCGGAGCCAATATGAGCTTTGGTTCCACCCGCCGATTCTGCCTACCCCCGCACTATTACTTATTTTCGTTAGGAAATAGGTGGAGGGCCGCTTTGCACTACTTCGGGCGGGCCGAGCCGGTACTCTGAGCTTCTTTGGGACGGCCATTTGCTTCAAGGAACTTGCCCGAAGGCTATGTTTTCAATTAAGCTTTCCAGACAGTTGTTTTGTCGGTCAAAGATGCACTACGCTAAACATCATCGAAGCGTATCCACTCAAGCACTGCTTGCAAGCGTTTCGTGTGATGTCCACATTTGAGTCCTCGTGCTCTGTACGGCAATGACAAATATATTGTTAAAAAATGCCTGTACATAGACATAATGTGATCGAACATATGATGGCTGAAAGTCGCTGGTTTGTTAGCCAGTATCTGGGACGTGACCAGCCACTTCTAAATCATTATACCTGGTGCTAGAAAAAATATCACCGTCTCTAATGAGAAATCAATAGAAACTCCTACAAGATCATAGATACTTAGCTGCTGCTCTTACCTTAGCACGTTCTGTAGCAAATTTATTAGGAATCATTATTTGCGCCAAACAAGTGGCTCCATTTAGCTTGTCAGAACTATCCACAATTTTTGGGGAAAAATACTCTCTAGTTTCAAGCCCCCTTGAAGCTTCAGAGGGAAGAAAGTGTCTATGGTGTCACATTGCTTCCTTGGTAAGGCCCAGTGTTTTGTGAGGTAATACACTCCTCTAGTTGACAGGTCAATCTCATGACGCACCCCCCGATCCGATTGCATCACGTGTAGTAAATTTCTTGTCACTACATTCCGATTGCTCTCCTACATGAGGATTAGATAATCTGTAGGACCCTTCATCAAAGTAATCTATCTCATCGTGATTCAGTGATCAAAAAGTAATCTCAACAGCAGGATTATCCTCACGGATGATGGGCTGGGTTCTCCCCCCTCTACACTTATACCAATACGGTAATAATATCCTATTGTATATGAATGAGAGAATGTAACAATGGATACAAACAGCCCCAACCACAAGGGCTTTCTCGGTCATTCCACTCTCATCACAAATTTTAAGGCTTCATTGCTCCACATGCTGGATACGTCAGACTGTAGAGCTGTTCCAAGAGTACTGCTACAGCAATTTAAGTATATACACTTCTCAATCATTTGAGGGTGTGACCCTGCTGTGATTTGCAGTCGCTCGTCTCTACCGGCACACAAAAAGCCGCAATATATACCTTTTGTGACTACTTGAATTCAGGAAAGACCGGCTTACCGCTACGATCAAACTTCCTATAAGTGGTACACACGAAATATCAAACTATAGACAACCGATTATTATTGTCCAGCCTGGACACCGCAGCTCACGGCAACATCCCCAATCTACACTCCTCCCAAAGCACTTAGCAGTATCGCTGCTAGCCTTTTCGAACAGTTTCATTTCATGGACTGAGGCAATTGCGGCTTCTGCCCGGCGTCAGAAGCGCTTCAAATTTCCCACTGCCTAGTGGATGAATGTATGGGTCCCACCACGGGACCACAGATGTTGATCGTCCAGACCTTTGATAGCCTTGCAGATAATAACTGTATTTATGGCTAAGGAAAGTTGAGATAGGTTGAGATTCGCTTTTTCTCCGAACGAGGCGACAGCACATCGTGCTTGCGAGAATGGACACAAACTGGCAATAACTTTATAAGAGATGCGCACCTGACGTGGGACATCAGATGTCGCGGGCGTTGGCAGGCTTATCGGGTGAAGTTTTATTCTACCCATAGGGAGGCGGATACTGACGGGCTATATCCAGATGTAAGGAGCTGTTACCGCCGAGATGGCGTCTGACCCTGTCTCAAAGGCGGTTAGCATCCTCGCATCCTCGTGGTGCTGCTTGTAATGAGACCCTTCGCACCCACTTTATTTTTACTGGGAATCAACAGGCGTCGCTCTCGATGCAGAGCATAACTCGTGTCGCGAGAGCAACATGGGGTGTTTGAAATGTACACCTCCGAGTGCGAAAAAGGCATTGGACCTCAGCAATGCTGAGTAAAATTGCTAGCATTTTTAGCTGCTGAGAGGGTCCGCGGTACCTGCAAGTGTTTCATCTGCAGTCTGCGTCTTACATGCCATGTAAGGGAAGAGAATGGGGTTCATAATTTATGCACAAGCGAGGCGATATCTCTATTCGTAGATGAGGATTGGCTTCACTGAACCTCTCTCGGCGGAGGGAACAGTGCCGGGTCATTTGTGTAGTCATTGTGCCCGTTTCGCCGGAAAACTAATAATTGTTCGTATGTCGAAGGCCAAGGTCGCGCGTTCCTTGGTGGCTTGCTGAGCTAATGGAGACCATACGATAAAATTATTGGTGTCGTAGAAGCAGCCACTTTGGAGTGCGTGTGAAGTAGTAGAACTTCAGTCGCATTGTGCAGCGGGGCTGCCGTAGCTTTGCGCTTGAGGAAGCGTCTTTAGGTCACCGATCTTTCGTTCTATACAAGAACAAAGTACTTAAAAGCCTTACCAAGGCAAATCAACATGTTTGTTCAAATTCGAAACTGATTTTTATTTTGATTTTTATTTTAATGTTAAAAGTTTAGATTTTCCAAAATATACTAAATACATGTAGTAAAATCTAGAAACATCCATAACTACTGGCTGCCTAGCCCCGTCCCGTATTCTTGTCTGGGGTTCGTGTAACCCCGTTACTCATTGAGTACTCTTTGGGTTTTACTTTGTTATAAAGTGTGATCCGGTGTGTTACATATTTCGGTGTAACGTGGTACAACTGAATTATGGTTAAGTCACATTACAGTATTTCTTTTGAGAGTATAATAAATTGATGCCTGTTAACGTTGAAGCGCAGAGTCTAACGCTGATTTAGCCTAAGTGGTTGGATGTGGCGACATGGATTAGTATATGGCAATGCATCTGAGCAGATGAATGTTGGCATGCTAGAATTTGCTGAGTACCTATGAAAACTCGACACCTAACTATTCAATTTTCCAATTGAAATTATTTATTACTTTCGAAGACTGCTAATTCCAACAAGAATCAAGCTGTCGCAAATCGAAGGAGCAGCCACTCTCCGACAGTCTTAGCATGAACCGTTCGTTTGCTCTCTCGCTTATTGTCGTGACCTTCACGTCATCTTGGGCTACTACGTCTGTGGCCGGTAATGAAGACACTATTGCCACAAAGCACGTGCTGTGCCATGACGACGACGCTCCTGTTTGCGGTTCCGACAACAAAACTTATCCCAACGCATGTATTTTGCGCTGCTTTAACGTCACGATGGCTTATGGGGGCATTTGTGATGATAGGATCATGGACAAACAGGGGGCACATTGGTTAAGTTCTCTAACGAACGAACATATGGGTTTGATTCGCAACCATGCTAATTCGAATCCAGCTGACGAAGACGGGATTTTTTTCCGAAAGGTATTTCAAGCTTAAGGAAATATTATCGTACATGGAGAATAGTGTGGAATCGCTACAGCGCCTATGACCTCTTAAGAGAAAAGATACCTCCATCTATCTACCTCAAGGTGTTGGTTGAAGCATCAGAACGTTGGGAAAGCATACATGCAACAGACAAAACACTAGCGAAAAAGGTTAATGAGCAAACACTAGCGAAAAAGGTTAATGAGCAAACACCAGCGAAAAAAGTTAATGAGCGGGTAGAGAAGAAAACAAAAACAGAAAAACTTGTCGACAGTCTTCCAGAACTTCTTCGCGAAAGGTATCTCAATTATGTCGACTTGTATAATGGTCGCTTTGATGTGGCCAGTAAACCCGACAGATTTATCAGCAGATGAAGCAACTTTGCCTGTGATGCCAACTTGAGGAATGCGCGGCGCCATTTCGAAGTGCACAGACAACTTGCTATGTAGACGCCTAGAGTTTCGCCCCAGATGTGAGCTGGTAGTACAGCAGTTTTCATATTGTGACCACTATCAATCGCTGAAAGGCGTGATAATACAAGTGTTGTGAGGTGCTTGAAACTTTGTCAGTTGTATGTGTATACACTATAAACTTTAGAAACTTATTGAGTGCTTGATACGCAGAGATGCTATAGACTGGACCACCTTCAAATAAAAAGCTTGCAATTGTTACTTGGTATATTGTATCGTTATGCAAAAAAACCTCAAGCTTCAAAATTGCATACATGTAGCAGCAAGAAGATGAGCCCAATGTCATGATCTACGATAATTCTACCGGCGTACGCAAAGCGCATTCTGCTGACTGAAGATATTAAATCAATGCTATCTAGTATCTGATAAACTATCGAGAAAGATGATTCGCTGACACTGCTTTATTCCAACCATCCACGGCGAATAATTTAATTTACCGTGTCATGTCCTGAAGCTGTCGGCCAATCAGGTAGCGCTCATTGCGAATCGACTCACTCAAATTTGACAGCCATCGAGTCACCAGCGAGCGAGAGCGCACAAGCACGAAGACAGTGCAAACCCAAAATGCACATATCGCGAAAAGTGCTTTTTCAAAATTTTCCGCAACGGATGAAAATGTCAACAAAACCAGAAAGGCCATGATCCAAGGTACCACGAGCATGCCCACAAGAAACAGCATAATGGGCTGCAACACATTCTGTCGGAAGAAGTTAACGTCAAAACATTTAAGCCGAATGTTCTCCCGGCGAAGCCGAACAGCCACATTATCATGCACAGTTAAATTAAAATGAAGCTGACGGTGTACCTTCTGAATAGAGGCGATAATACCCACCGAATCGGCTACAACAACCACAGCACCCTCTTCAGGCCGTGGTCTCTCGTCTTCTAATTCAAGCTCGTCATTCTGTGGATCGTCATCAAAAAGCTCGTCTTCATTGTCTACGTCTAGGAAGTCGTTTGCATCGGCTTCGAACGCTTCAGGCGCCACTTGCCGCCGATTACGACGTCGATTTGCTTGCTTCGATCGAAAGCAGCAGACCAACCACACAAACAGATTAAGAAGCAAATAGCCCATCAAAAAGCTCTCCAACCACGTGGCATTTGCGCTCACCATGCAAGACGACATCAGCAGGCCTAGAAGAATAGGGCAGACAAAAGCCCAGCCTACAACACAAGCAATTGAGTTTCCTAATGACCTGTTTCGGACAGTGTACCCGCGCTCCACCAAAATTGGATCCACATGGATCTCAGGAAGCATCAAGATTTTAAGCGTGTGCGCACTATTCACGAGGAACCAAACAATTTGTACACCAGCTGCCATCACTAGCGGATCATGGCTGATGCCAGACACACGCTCAAACGGTCCCATGCAGATTCTTCCTGTAAAAAATGAGCCAAACAAAAACGTTCCAATCACCACGACGCAAACTGCCCACGTAAAGATAGCAAGTCCAGCAAGTCGAAGCCACAGATGAGATGGTCGCTTTCTCGAAAGTAATGGGTACTCAAGCAATTGCGGATTATCCACCCCGTCTTCAGGCCAGGGGAGATAGCGATGCCCCTGAACTCGTAACTCTTCAGGAAGCAGCTGGGCTCGAGGATGAAAGTGAAGAGGAGGCGGAGGTAGAATCACAACCTTAGACTGACGCTGACCATTCAAATCAATCTCTACTGTTGTTTGAGGTAGTAAGTAGTCAGTCAAACCCAGCCACTTACTTGCAAATACGATTGCTATATGCTGGAGCTTCCCAATGTCGTTTTTTGCGTGCTCTAGCACACTTAACACAACAAGGTGAACCATAAGAAGCTCCAGTGGCACCTGAATTTCTGAGCTTAAGTGCTGAAAGTGTAGCGTTAATGGGAAATATGATGGGGCCAGAGCGCTGGCAATACGAACAGGAATATGCACGAGCACCAGCAGTAGCGCGGCATAGATCACAAGTGATAGAATCATACGACGGGCGTGCGTAATGCAGCTTTCACTCAGTAGCGTACGTAGCAAATCCGGATGGTCCTCCTGTGGTCGAATTAATTTAGCCAGTACTTCCGGGTGCGCAACTTCACGCATTAAAAGGACAGAGACTGTCACAAAAAGCATGAAGGTAATGCCTAGTACCCAGTGCACCATCAAGGCACATATCATGTTTTGCAAGCAAAATGAAATGCGATCTTGGGCAGAAACCATAAACATGTGAAGAGTGGCAAAGTCGATACATAAACCCAGCAAAATTGGAAGAATCACCATCTTGAGCAAAAGCAGCGTCGATACTTTCACAATAGCCGTCAAACAGCGTAAAGCCCACAAAAGTCCTTCCATAAGGGGACGATGGATGTACGATGACGCAGTGCGGACCATAAACCTCCATAAAACAATGGTCAAACATATCGACAGATATCCCATTGTACAGGTGCAAATGTCGACAAGTTGCAAGCAGTCGCCCTGTTCTTTAGCTGTCTCAATAGCCTGCAGCAACATTTTTACAAAGTATCCACCTAAATTCAAGTCTTGCTCCGTAGCAGACTCAAGTTTTATCAAAGCTGAATACGCCGTTGTACTAACCGGTAATGAAACGAGAATTCGAGCACCAGCAGATAGCAAAGTACTCCCAAGTGTGTACGGAATAAATGCAAAGAGACCGAGATACGCACCATTAAATGCCAGCAGCCACGAAACGTTACGAAACAGCACTATTAAATCGCCGCGTAAACCCAGTAGCTCATCCATAGCTATATTAATTTCCATATGCTCAAAATCGTCTTCCCACTCGCGTTGATTCATATTTGGCGGCGGATCCATGCGCTGTCGTGCAGCTCTCGGCGGTATCACCGCCTGTCGAACGCGTTCGTCTTCTATCTCACGAAGAGGCCGTCGCTGTCGCAATTCGTTTTGTGGCGGTAGGACAGGATCAGCGTCTTCAGCACGCGGCATTAAGGCAATCTCTTGATGCTGCATCAAAGCATCAGCTATTGGTTCCACATGATTCGGATCAGCCCACTCCCCTTCGTCTGACGAGTCATCGGACTCGGCATCGTTCACGTCGTCCAATTGCCTTGGCGCTACCATCACGGGAGCGACTTGCTCATTCTCAATGACGTTGGCTACATGATTGTTGTCTTCTAAGGGGGGACGCCTCGCGTGTTGTACCACGTCATGACGGTGTGCATGATGGTGATGATGTGGTACATTGTCAGCGGCCATATCCTCTTCAATGTGGTCCAAATGAAACCTCAAAAAGTCGGCGAACGACATTAACGCTAAGAAAGAAAAGACGATACACACAATAAGAATGACTCCTGCGAAAATATCACTGACAATGTGTGACGCGTCAAAACGCTCGGAGAAATTGACATTAATCATAGCCGACGCGCGCAATAACCACATGCGGTAGAGCCAGCTCGTGCACCATGGCGCAACAGCTAGCCACAAAAAGACCACGAGAGTGGCACGTACTGCAAATGGCAGCCACTTAAGCAGCACAACACGTAATCCAGTGGTCAGTAGCTCTGTCCAGGGCAATACATCGGGTGCATTAGCATTGTACAATGGCGTGAAGGTGAATTTGTGGCCGCACAACTCGCAAAATATCTTGCCCGAGTGTTCAAGCCACTGCTCTAAACAGTCGGAATGTGTGAAACGGATGCTTCCGCTGCACTTGCAAGGCGCATATAGACGTCGATCTGGCTCGGCCTCCCCACGGCACACACGACACTCAATCTCATCATCATCAGTTAAATCGTTAGTCGGGGGCAGAGACGGTGGCGCGACTGACATTTCAGCTTCAGGACGCGGATCCACCATTAGTGGGATGTGAATGAATGCGGTCTATTGAATTGAGCGCGGCAGACAAAAGTTTCGAAGCGGAGAAGCCAATAAGCGACTGGGGTTTTGGGCGACAAGGCGTGGAATGAGGGCTGTGCTTGTCATGACCCTAATACTGTGTCTGGTTATTTGTAAAAGATCTTATTGTTTATATACTGAGACTATATTTAGAGCAGAGAAATAGTCAAGCTCAACTCCGATAAAACAATCAGGCTTCCCATAGACGAGAATAACAAACTGACGATTGTTTTTTTGCTGTATAAATTTCACCTTTGGGTACTAAGTGATTAGATGATAACCAACAGAAGTACTTGGTGCTCTGGTAAGTTAGCCAGAGAAAAAGTTATCACCAATCCATAATATTTTTTAATTACATTACCAGCATTTTAGAGATTATAGTACTTCACAGTGCCGCCATTGCTGCATTTCCAGTGAGTTTAGGTATATGAAATCCTGAAAAAATCCAGGTTGAAGAAAATTAGAAAAATACACATCTTTGTCCTCGCAAGGCCTTCTCCGCTTTTGAACTAATAAAATCGTGTTGTCAAATCTGTGGGTCTTATCACTTCCTGATTCAATTTCGTCATATGTCTTGCTCAAATCTACGTATGTTATTCATCACATAAGTATGCTCCTGCCGTTGGCACGTTTGGGTCTTTAATTGGGGGAGGCCAAAATCTTACCTTTGCATAAGTCGAGAATACACCTTTTAGAACGATTCACCACCGCAGGTGTTCGTATTGTCTGTCTGCGGCCTAACAGAGTCACTGCTTGACGCAGTGCTTTACGATTAACTTCTTTCAATTTGGATTGTAAGTCGCTACAGAAGACTTTCGATTACTGAATGAACGTGTTGTGCGGATATGACGTAACAGTCGATTCTTCAACGGAGGTGCCGTCATTTCGCACAAAAGCTTCTATATAAGAGTCTGTGCTACTTGCGCATAGAATTTTTTTAGTATGCTTTACCAAGAAGCGGAACCGAGAGCCAGAAATGTAGCTGCTACATTCGCCAGCGAGCTGTCTTCCCTGGTTGTTCGACAAAGGGGGTCAAATCATGAAAAATTCATCGGATGTACGTCGTGACGGACAGGAATTCACGCGAAGAAGATGCCAATCTTGGTTACACGAAGTTGACCATTAAGCTGTTTGCCTAAGCTGTTTGCCTATGTATCTATGTATTAAGTCCAGCTATAAACATTAAACGAGTCGTTGAATCGTCTACTCAAATGAAGTATTGGAAATCTATTGTCATAGCTTACTCATGAAGTCAAAGAGACCTGTAGTGTTTGCAGGTGTTTAATGATGCTTCATTAGAAGAACTATAGACCCCGGCGTCGACGTCGTCAGCTGTGATGTTGATGATGTCAGCTATAAAATCACGTTGTCTGCACCAGAGCTAAAAGTCGATGATTTAATTGTGTTTTAAGCAGAGTTGGTTTCAGCAGATAAAGAGATGTTTTGTACGCTGTGATAGCCGTTACACGTAAGCCCCGCCATCCTTGTCAATACATCATTGGCTAAATGATGGCGGCTCTCAATGCACGTTTGTCCGGGTTGGCAATCAAGTTTTGGAGTCCGAATCAAGAAGCTGGCGGAATGTGAGGTTTTGAGTCATTTCTATAAGAGGACTGGTGAGGATGATCATAAACACGGCATATGTGTGACCAGAATTAAGTTATCTACCTGCCGTAACTCAACACAAATGTTTACCTCTTGCTGTGAGAATTAGCTTGATCACCGCATTTGAGATGAGCACACCAAAAAAGCCGACACACAAAGGCTAGATTGGTGCTAGAGAACAGCTCTGTTGCTTCATTTAAACCAAAATTTAATACTGCTAGGATTGACAGTGAAGGCAGTTTAGATCTTTGCGCGCGAGATGCAGTAGCAGGCCTTCATACTTAAGTAGACTGAATGACGATACAGCTAAGCTTAAAGCAAAGGACGAGAAAATTACATTTCTAAAATAGTTGGTTTGAGAATGGCGTATAGTAATTGACCATATCAAAACGGTTATACAAATCGCATTCAAGGTACATTCTTACGACGAAGCTTGGTGTAGATTTTTGATGAAGCAGCTACTTGAACTATAACAACTCGGTATATACAGAATTATACTCTCCTAGCAAATATCCTCACTTTTCTCTTTTAAGCTTTTTATAGTTTGCTGAAAATTCACCAGGATATAATGTGATCGTTGATAGCGTCGCAAAAAAGCATTATGTGATTATCTGCCTTTTGATTTGGATTTCCTCTAAACATCCGTGACATATAAAAGAACGTGAATACTACATTTCGCAGAAACATATCGCCAAGCATCGTAACCTTGGTATCCTGAGTGGTTTCATTGTGCTTGATTCATTATAACCGTAACTTGCTGCTTTCCCTAATTGTATTTTCTTGATCGTACAGGTTCTGTGTATTTGTCAGCCACCACGGCATTGTGTAGTCCATCTTTTTATCACAGGGGGGCATTGCACTGAAAAGAGCAAGAACTTTACCGATAGTTTTACAATCGTGAAGGTGACAACCATGACTGATGTAATTATAGTCAAGAATAATCGAATGAAAATCAATTTTCGTAAAACCCGGCGGTGTGGATTCAACACAGCACGCACAGCTCGACTGCACAGCCAGTAATTTATGTGTCTCGGTAGAAGTAGAGCGAGACGAATGGCTTTCATTACAAATAACACACGCCGAACCGCCATATCCACGAGAAAATGTACAGCTTTTGATCCCATGACTCAAGCTCGCATTCAGCGTTCAACAAGAATTTAAAGCTGATTTGAGAATTACAAAAATGTTGCTTCATTAAGTGATTTAATGCACTCGTCGTACGAGAGAGGGACTCATCCCGACCACCAATAAATGTTGTGGCTTAGCAAATACTAATACTATGGCCGCATCTCACGCTTTTTAAAATAAAAGCTTAATTTTCAAGTAAATGGCATCAACATTCCCTTCAGACAACGAAAATTGCGCGGTGATACTTTGAACATTGTTTGGGAAAAGAAAGTTGCACTAACAATTACTGCTCGAGTCGTCCAGGCAATGATGCTATCTTAGATGCAAGAAAGCCGAATTCAGAGCTAGAAACTGGAATCCTTGAAATACTCTCGGTGCTTGTAAGTTCGATGATCAAACGGCAATTATGAGATAATCACGAAGAGACGCGATCTTGAGCATGGCTACATAGAGCGAATGTTAAAAGAACATAATAGTGCAACAACATGCCAGTGACGCAATACTATCATGTGCGCGATCCGGTGGAGAATCTGCTTGTAAGCGTAACCTTGCGCAAGGTCAGCAAAAATGTCGATATCAATTGAGAGGCAAGCCTTGACTTAAAGTTCGATTTCAGATCTCTGGATTTAAAAGTGAGGGCAGCGGCGATTCAGTCCCTGTTGGGAAAAAATGGAAATACTGTTTCCAGTGGCAAGAAAAGAAGCTTAGTTCGCGGTAGGAATGCGTGGTATAAAGCATCTTTAAGTTGTTGCCGCTGACATATTGTATAAGTGAAAAGAAACTCGAGCAAGAACGCCTCAAAGGACGAGAAAATAAACCATTTACGGATAAAGTACGTGCTTTGACATTCGTTAAACGTCTTCTGGCGCCATATAATGCTTTTTATTGTGATCAGCACGAAGAAGACACATTATCTTCGTACGTTGATGAAGATAATTTCATTCCAGATGAAGTCAGTGGCACCAGCAGCATCATTCTGCTTCATTATAATGACAACTGTATTGTTGCAATGTTTGTCATTCTAGCTTGCACATGAAACATTGACTACTTCAAACGACCGATCGACGCATCTACTTCCCCCTGATCTTTCCCGTCGACCTTCGTACAAACGTACGAAAGCCTCATGGTCGCTAAATCAACATCGCACATGGCTTCGAGCGAACCGCGAAGATCAGTTCCGAGCTATGCATATTGTTGCACTGATCGAAGACGTAGAGCGTATTCTGTGCTCTTTTCGATATTACAAAAGCAGAGGGTTGTTGTGTGCCACCCCAGGTTTTTCTCTTCCAATTTCCGAGCCAGGACATGATCCAGACTTGCTCGCCAAAGGTCCAAAGCTTTCAACATACCACGTAACAACTCGCTCGGGTTCAGTCTTCGAGTATGTGCTTGAAAACGTACACGATATTCACCCATGTGTATCCGCAGAAGAGCAAAAGCTTGCTAAGGAAATTCAATTGCGAGAAGAAATGCGCGATAGAGAGCATATAATTCGATATCAGCAATCAAGTCGAAAAATATCTGTATTTGATCAAAAACAAGGAAACTCTAAAAGTTTAATGGAGCGAAAAATGATGCTTTCGATCGAAGTCGTTGCGGTAAATGATCCTCAAGCAATGGATCCAATTTTTGTGAAATATGAGCTGGAGTTGCCTCGTCGTGCTGGACTTCCTCATTGGAAATTCTACTCCAGTGATCATACTCGACAACGAGGCACAACTTCGCTGTCACTACCGCAGCGATCAGCCTATCCGGGATGCCATACTTCCGCTATATTGAATCACAATCAACAATTTTATTTGAAATTTAAAAATGCTGAAAAACCACCAGCAATAGAACATCTGGACGAAGACGGCGGCTATGCCAGCATGGCAGCGTCTCCGGTGCTTCGTTTAGCCGTGTATTCTTGCGACCCTTGGCACAGGAAGAGACTAGAAGGGCACGGTGAAATTAAGCTGAAAGAATCAGCTGGATTTTTTGATCAAGACATACCTCTTCAAAAACCATTTTTATCAATCAGCGATCATTTGGAAGAACTCTTTTTGGGCGTCGATGAAAGTGCAGAAGTTGATGATTTCGACGATAATCGGCCACAAGAAAGTGATTCTGATTCTGAAGAATCGCCAATCTCCAATTTGATCATTAGTCGTTTAGGACAAAAATCTGAATCCACAGGCGCAACGGTTCGACTTCGCTATATTATAATTGATGTAGAACCAAATCACCACACCAAAGCAGTGCGAACGACACCTGCGTTACCTTTTGTTGCAGCTGATCTAAGAACCAAAGTGGTTCAACGAAGCGTGCACGAAATCTTGCGATCAGTGAGGCGAGAGAAGCGACTAGCTACAATCACCGACCCACAAATCCAAGCGGCATTGCGCTCATTGCCAAACATTGAAGCACATAACACAAAAGCACTATGATCTGTACAGTTTACTTTCTTATAGTTCAACAGCTCGATTATGTAGATTGCTCATCGTCGTTCCTAAAGTCGGTTAGTGGTTTGCACTAATTATTTCACGACGCAGATAAATATAGTCCTTTCTGATGAGTCAGCCCGACTCCATCACAATTACTCAAAAGTTCGTTAATATGTCGTGTGGTTCACAACGCAAGTTTTACAAAATCTTGTCCATGCATTGTCAATAAGTCAAAAGGCACAGTTCGATCTGCTTCGCCTGAGTATATCCGCGTTGCGAGCAGTAAATGCATGTTGAGTCCTGATTCTCGTTGAATGTTCCTATGCGCTTATCATAGCCTTTGAACTTCGATATGATCAATCGCAAAGTGAACATGGATTGATCTCGATTTTTGCAAGAGCTCAATCATAAGACACTGACGATATTGCTGTGGTATTCAAAGTGATTAAAATTGTCTCTGGTCCAATAAAATAATCGGCATCCACCAGGGTGCCCACAACCACGTCTAGAATGGAAGGCTAAACCATTATGGATCGAGTATGCTTCTATTTGTGGGATATGCAATAACATCTGTGCATTCTTATTGAAAACAATATTAGTCGTATACACTACATAGTCATCCCGATACTATGAGTCTAACGCGAGGAAACTCTCGACATAGCTGTGTAAAGTTGTCCATGCAAGAAGCAGAGAGATTAGCGGTGGAGGTCCCACATTCTGCACCATTTTGTTCTTATACCTTGCTTGTAGTCATTACGGAATCTAGTTGCACTGGGCACTATTCGTTCCGAAGGCAGAAAGAAAAATCACTCGAATCGTCATCGCTGATAATCGATCAGTTTCTTCGACTTACTGTCATAGCTCTGATAGTTGATGATGCAAACTGTAAATTTAGATCTTGGATGGTGTAACGTATCTTCGCGTTGCATACGTAGAGGCCCATGTAATTGATGCAAATTTCCTGCGAGAGCCGGCACGTGCTGGTTCATGAATTTGTCTTATCAACTGAAAGGTTGACGATAACAGACACTTACGCATCATCTTTGAGCGCGGTATGTGGTAAATTCACCATTCCTTTTACCAAATTTATTGTACGATGTACGACTTAACTTTTGGCTGGTCTCGAGCTGCCGAGCCCAAGCCAATTAGAAAGTATTGGATGACGAACGCCTAAAATGGGTCAAAGAGGCTTTCGTCCCTTTAAAGCGAAGGCACCAACATGCGGAAACAAAAGCTGCTATGTTCTAGAAATGAAAGCGAATATTCGTCAGATGATGATTGTTATTGGTATGGATAAGTTATGATTTATTGAGCTGATAACAAGTAAAATGGTTGGTTCGCAAATGATCTCCTACTCGTCAAAAGTGAAATGTAGTCGTCTGTAACGTATTATGTACGCTGCATGTACGCATTACACCGTCGTCCCTCAGTCTAAGCTCAAAACAGCCAACGCAGTGGTACAGACAAGAATAACGGGGCTCTATACAAGAAAGCCCATGCTCGTATTGATGGGCGTAGTAAGATGAATTTTGTATTTTACTACTTGTTAAAAGACTTAATGTCACAGAAAAGTAAAGAAGATATCAAACGGATCTAGATATCAAAAAGCGCCTATTATGTTCCTGGGTAGGCGTACAAGCTCATCATAAGCGCGTTTGTTGATACGCTTTAAGTCGAATGATTCTCCGTGCGAAAAAACACACAAAGTAGCACTTTTCGTAAGTTTGAAGGCCGAGTCGTGCCAAAGATGAGTTGTTTGGGCATTTGTGTCCAAGACAATTAGGCACACTCAGTAATTATAAAAATGATCTTGACGAAATTGGAAGCCTGGCTACCAAATACTCGCCTGAGGACTCACTAACTGTGTCAATGCGCTGGACAACTCCAGGAGCGCAAAAACGGAACGGCGTCAAAGAATAGATGGCATCAACAGTGAAAACGATGTTGGAAACCTAGCCTATTAGGTCTGAGATAGAAAAAATATATCTGGAGGAGAAGCTGAGATGGCAATGGAGTCCGACAACCTCTAAGCGGAGCATCAACGCGTCGCACTAACGGGCTCCAATCTAGAAAACCGCGTGTGAGAGTTGGTACTGATGTGCAGAACCTCGGAGAGAAAAGATTTTTATGACATTAGAGTGTTGATGAAGACTGCGTGCACTCAAATTCTTGTCCGCTCGTCAAAACAGCAAAAGTTTGCGGGCTATGTCGAAGAAGTGAGCTTTCTCATCAGCGGCAGATTTTCTTTCTGATATATGAGCAAATTTCATGTTTCATGGAGGGTTGATACGCTAGTGTAGCCAACAGCGAAATCCACTCAAGCGCTTTCGATGATGCTGTGAGTGCTGTATGAATGCGGAGTGCCCAAATTGCTGGATGGAGTAACGAAATGAGATTTCGAAAATCTGAGGCGATGGACCTCAACCATGCTGCACAGACAACGGTAAGTCACTCAGCTGCTGATATAACCATGGTACTCTCAATATTACATCTGTGAAATTATCAAATATTTACGTCGTCCCTTGTCTTTGTTAGTTGAGAGGTGCAATGGCTCGACTTCTCAAGCAGAGGTGTTCAACAAACTTCTCGTGGGAAAACGACGGTTTAAAGTAAGTCGACCGAAAAGGAAAAAATGTGGGTTTGATCGTAACTCGTGGATGTCTAGGTCAGTGGGATCCAGCCCTTATAGAAGAGGTTCTCTCTATGTGATATAGGGCTCGCAGCTTAGAGCTGTTGGCTATCAGCATTAAAGTGCAGCATTTTATATTGCCGTATCAAAAGCCTTTAAGCCTAATAGAATCCTACTACCGCGTGCGGTGTGTGACTGAAAAATAATACACAGTACGTAAGGAATTGATGATGGCAAATACGGATATCATTACGCTGAAGAAGAAGGGAGAAGAATAACGCGATGTTAATTCTTATTTCATTTCGTGCGTACAACCAGGGCAGCTTAATACATTTTCTTTTTTGCATAATGATCTCATCCGAGATGGCGCGACTTAGGTGCTAAGAGCCTTGAATTGACTGAATTTAATTGATGTTATGTGCTATAAACAAATGAGCTATCGGTTTCTTATGAACTACCTTTCCTCGAGAGCAGGAACGCTTTTGGTATGGGCGTGATTCTACGATAGCTTCGGTGTAGGACATGCAGATCGTCCGATTGGTTAACCAACAATGCCGCTGGGAACCTTGAGCACAGATCTATGTTAGAGCGGGTGACAGCCGCGATCATAAAAACTAGAGTATAACGATTGCTGAGTCGCAGCTTTTTCAGTACAAAGTTCACGACAAGTTGGTTGCATTGTCACTTGGGCCGGCCAGCGTCCATTCACTTTTTCGGATACAAAAGATATCTCATCGTTGATCAGGCCGTCCTCATCAGACCTGCTCTATATAGATCAAATCGGGCATATCAAAATCGGTGCCTTTAACGCTCAGTCATACTGACTGAGCGTTAAAATTCGGCAAAAATATTGATTGCAGAGAGCTTCACAGTTTCTTTTGAGTATTCGACATAATAACACACAAATAATTTTTTTAAAAATTGACAATTAAAGCAGAATGATTGTACAGATTTTAGTGATTGGTATTATTGGACGCAGCACGCTCTTTTCGGTGCAAGTTTCCGCCATATCTGCTTTCTTCTGCTCCCCCCAGAACCTTCTGCGATAAGAAAGCTTTGCCTTATAAATTCTGCGTTTACTAGTGCACATATGATGATTTTGTGTAGAGTAGAACCGAGAGCCGGCACTTAGTTTTTTTTAACCTGCAGGAGTGAAAGGGTAGTTTAAATATATCAGTTGACAGTATACCCTTTTTTATACATTTCGTGAGGATAGTAGCCTGTCCCTCCAACCGTTCTCTTTGAGGTTTATTCACCTCTATTGGGACAAAATTTCCATAATGATACTGTCTTCTACTCAGCTCTATCTGACAGGAATGATTCATAGTGGTAGTACTCATAAGCTTTGCGTTAAGTCCGATGGACAGCAGCAACAGCAATATGTTGTGAACGTTTCATACAATATATTACGTACTCTGCTACAACCTCTCGAATCAAAATGTGTACCATACTGGGTACATACTAATTACATAATTTTAAGACTCCCTGCGCAGTGGGAAACGCTCTGCAAACACCCATAGCATAAGACACTGAAACAAATGCATCTGCCGGGGTATACACTTCTGAGCGTCATACACATCGGCTTATCCGCCTCATATTCTCATATAGGTTAGTGAAGCTTACGGAAGGTAACTTTCTCTCCCGGCCGATGACCCTCAGATAAATGCCAAATGCGGAAGTACATCCGGGTGTTTCGCAACAGGGACACCCGCTAAGATGTCGAAGATATGTTGAGCCTTCGGGTGAAACTCAAGAACTTTGAGAGCGTGGGGCGTTGTATCGTCCTGTACCTGGATTCGCGATACGATCTCACTCTAGGCATGGCGTGGCTGGAATGCTACGTGCGATAGATCAACTGGAAGCCAAATAAATAGGTTTAACATTCTCTTTGTCGCTTTGGCAATTAATGAAAATCACCTCTCCCCGTAAGCATAAGCGCTTTTGATGCGGGCACAAAGCTGCAACCGCCTCCGTGCAGAACACGGGATTGTCACAGCTTAATAGCAGTGGTAATGACGAGTGCTTCGAGCAGGGCTCGGAAGGCTGAAGTGGCAGTGAATTGAGGTCACTAAATACGACGGACACGGGCGATTGCAACCGCCGTCTCCGGAGCTAATTTTGTTGAGCCAAAAAGGCCAGCTGTATATAGTCGTTCCAAAGTGTATCTCCGGCAGCACGATTTATAGGTCGGTGAAAAATGGCATTGCGCTCTCTCGGGTCATTCAAGATGTAAGTCGACCGTATGTCGTGGGTGGAAGGGCCAAGCTTTATATATCAGAGAGACCACTTATCTTCGTCGCGATAGGGCGGTGGGCGCTGCGGAGTCAGCACTATTGTGTTAGGATTGTACCGTGCGAAGTAGTGAAGCCCCACGAGTGACTGACAAAATATCGCTCACTAGTAAATAGAGTGACTGGCAAATTTATAGAGTTGTAACTCTCCCTTAAGTACCTCTGACAAAAGCTCTCATTTTAAACTGGAGGATTCTGCAGCAAATTACAAGACGACATGACCATCGAAGCGATACGATCAATACGGGAAGAGGTGCTAAGTTCGTCACCGTCGTAGATAATACTGTCAATCAGGTCACTCGCAGAGCACTGAGTGAGAGGAGTGGGACAGCTTCTTTGAAGAAGCCTGGGATCAAATATATTTTTGTTGAAGGAATACCACGAAATGGTGACATGAGGCCCTCCAAGCGTGTTATTATCGTATTTGGGGAGTGCGTCACAAAGTTGACTTAGAATTCGGAGCGAAACATTACGTCTAACGGCAATGATTATTCTCAGAGAATAGTGTGATTTTTGACGGTTTCTTTCGTGTGAAGGACGAAGTGGGTTTGGTAAAATTCGAATTTCCAAACTCGACACATACTTTATGTATCATGAAGGCTTATATCAATATTGGGCTTACTTTGTTTAATGTCTCGGCTGAATTGATTGTTATCATGAAGTGCTGATAAGTGACAGCAAGTTCTTCTTCGCTGCGGTAAAAATTCCGATAGCGATGCTACGGAAGTAGCTCGATCTAACATTGACCTTCGTAACGCTTACTCGGCTGATAACACAGCGATTCGGGCCACATTATAGCTATGCGCGAACCTGTTTCAACGATATATCTGCCTTAAGTTGAATCAAAAACGAAAAATCGAATGCGGAAAACTACATTAAACACTTGAGAGTGTATGCGCATGAATAAGGTTTAATAAATTCAAGAATGTACTTGGCTTTATTTTGATCCTGTTTGGGTTGCTTTATCGAATCACAACGTCCGCAGGAAAAAATTAATGACTGTTGTATATTAGCGCGTTTCTCTGTCTTAAAAAGACTTGAAAAAATAGCTTTGCCTGACGAACTACTTGCTCAAATGCAGTGCGAACTGTACCGATATGACACGGCCTCTCACTAAGCCCTTAAAAGTGTCAAACGGTGTTGAAGTGCGGTATTAGAGGCGCCCTATAAAGCTGTAAATTGCTACATACGTGCGATTTTTTTAATCTAGGTCGACCATCTACGTCGTCTGTGATACGTCAACCTCAGCTATTGGCTAGCCTTACTCCAAGGTGATGCCAACGCTAGTAATGTTCAAACATGCCAGCTGAATACTGTCGAGAAACATTCCATTGTTTGTGGCAAGATGCTTCCTGCAATAAAAGACGCCCTCGTCACGTCCCGAGTGCCTTTTGTGAGTTGGTCTCAGTGGTTTGTGATCTATACATGTTATGCGTTGTTGCGACGTCGTCATTGCAGCCACCACAGGAAATGAAAAGATGATTATCCTTTTTGCCGTATATACCTTTGAGGTTGCCGGATGAGCTCAATGTGGTGATCAAAGTGCTTTCCTGTCGCTTCAGCTATGAATTATCACATGTCATAACGGCAACATCATCTGGTGAGGTAATACGCACAACCCACTTTCGGATGCGACATGCGTTGTGTTGCTAAAAGCCTTGAAATGCAAGGATTTTAAGACTTTAGATGTCGCTTTATAAAAGCGCGTGTTTGCACGCCTGTACCGCTATGACTTACCAGAGGCTTGTTTTTTCTCACAGCAATGACCTTCATGGCACAGCGCGTAATGGAGCCTTCTCATGATTAGGGCCTTGAGTACAGCATCATATAAGATATACATGATACCCTTGCGAGTGTCCATCAAGATAACGAAATAATACCTAGCAGGTGACCGCTATGCATGAGTGACCTAGCATGCATTCGTGGGAAAGCACATACTTGACCACGTGCTAGACAGGACAGTGGAGTAAACGCTCTCCACTTGCGGCAGCACCTTTAGCCAGTCTTCGCTTCCAGAGTGTTCGTAGAAAATAAGTGTGAGCTGCTTCTGTAGTCTTTTGGAGGACGCGCCTAGCAAGACCAGTATTCTGGTGTTTAGGGTTATTCTGAGTGGTTTGGCTGACCTAGCTGCTGTCTGCAGTTTTGTGACCAGTGAGGATACAGCCAAAGTGCTACTATCTGTCACAAAGCTGCCGTTATCTATATATTGGATACACTTTTCGAAAGATTGCTTAAAATGCTCGTCAGTGTCAACCGCTGACCTTACACTACAGATGATCAGACAGAACATGTGAATTGTGTTGTGGGAATTTCTCTAAAGCACTTCTGCAGATAGACCATGATGCTGAAATAAGTTGTTCTCTCTAGTTTAGAATAATGGAGTATATGGCTCTTGAAACGAATTAATCCATGTAACACTTTTTGGTACTCCTGAAATAGCAGAGCAAAGTTTAAGCGTTTATCATCTGAGAGGCGTTTAATGATTTTGTTATTCATTTTCAATGTAGTTAGAAAAATGCCCACTCTCGATTTGTTTGTAGCTTCCCTTATGCAAAGCTTATAACAACCTGGAAGATGGCGTACCTTGAGTACTAAAATCTGGCAAAAGTACTGATGGGCTTTAAAGTCAGTTTGCGCTGTGGGTAGATAAATGTCGCGTCAGACGTCTGCAGATTTTACAAACCAGCACAAGCAGTGTGGACGACCATCAAGAGCGTCATCACTACTCTTGATTTTGAGAACATGAAGCTCGTCAATGTCAAGTTGATAAGGCCATCGTCTCCTGTTACTGCTGCTTAAATTTTTGCTTGTCTTCATAAGATGGTTAGAACAGCGACCGACCAATGATCTTCATGGTCTCATGATCAGTGGCCACGAACTAGTGGAAGACACACCGCGTCTGAAACCATGCCTTTTCTTCAAGGAGGATTAAAGTGGAGGTGCGTCAGATCATAAGCGGCCCCAGCACCAGGAAGATAAGGTAACTTCAACCACCACTTGTTACAGATTGCAGGCCATACTACCACTCACCAGGTGCTGGTGTCAACCCTAGTGCGACCACCGGCCCGTCACATATCCCAC
>NW_020187997.1:5600-10718 GCF_900000015.1 Plasmopara halstedii | reverse complement strand
TACTTGTGGCATCACAAGCCACTCCAATAGCATACCGCTGGGAGTGCTCGCCGCCGTATATGGGATCGACGGAAGATCCATTAAAACTTGATAGCAGCCATCTATTATTATTATATAGACTCTTAACACTATAAACTCGAGTTTGGCCCAAAAACTATTAATGATTTCGCTTAGAACAATTTCTTATAGTAACTAATATCATAATTCACTTCGGCATTTGCCTTCCACTACTCAACAGATATCAGCATATCTTTTAATATCTACAGCCCCTTCACACCAAGCCTAAAACAAAACGTTAGCGGTGTCAATAAGGCATGAGGGTGCAATATAAAAATATATTTAGCCAGTATAGGCGTGCACTGTTGCTTTACGCGGACTTAAGAATTAGTAGCATCTCACTCCAGAACCGCGTTTGCTCCGCGTAATTACTCCTGATATTGTAGTCTGCCAAAGGATTGACGCGTTCGGTTTGACCATCCGTCTGGGAACTGCTCGCAGTAAACATGTTTCATCCGCCAAGGACTTTAAGACAAAATTTACCAAAGTTTCTTTGTAAAGTGCAAATTTTGATCCGATAAAATGGTCACCATAACTCCATGATAGCGCATGCTATATCGAACAGCAGCTTGGCTTTTTTCCTTACTGTTATCAGAGTCGGTTACTTTAGCGGGATGGCATATTGCTCATACGGGCCAAAGACAACAATTGCATTATTTCTGAACGCGGATGTGGTAAATCCAAAATAATTTCATGCTAATGGATTATCAACGTTCTCTCGTAGCCGCCAGATCGATAAAAAGCGTCAGCACATTCGGCAAGAGTTGAACGTGTTGATACTTTTTGCATGTACGCACGTAAGTGCATGGTCACATATACATGCTGGTAATTAATGCGTTACGCTAGCTAAGCAATACCTCGTTATATTATGCGGTGGCGTCTCTAAGAGGTATCATATTTTTTTTCACAATATCAAGGGCACTGCCGTCCGCAGCATATCAAGATAATCAGTGCTGTAATACTGCCTATGGGACGAGAAATAGCATTTAATGCACTGAAAATATAAATCACAATTATCGCTTCACAACGTTTTCGAAAAAGCAACACGTGTTGTGTCTGACGCGCTCATCAATGGATGATGCCATCATTATCATTTGCAAAAGCCCACAATTTTCGCGACGCAAAAGTGCAACCGACACCAAGCCGACTCGACGTATAATATACCTTCAAACAAATGTTTAATAACGAAAAAAAAAGAACCACTTGCCACTTTCTGGGAGTGATGTAATGACGATGCCGCCGTGCGTACCGATTGTGGTCATTTTGGACCGACCGTATGATGTCATTTATGACCTTTCGGCGTTCACCATCGGCTGTCATTTACTTCAACGAACGGTAATGGATATCATGTCATAACGTCCAGAAAACCCAAACAACAGCACTTATGTTTAGATGATTAGGGAGGAGCTGTGTCATTTCAACGCAATTTCCATTATACTGGTGATAATAACCGGCCAGCCCAAGACACTAATTATATTATTGTCAGAATAGTGTCCTTGGTCTATTCTATATACCATGCCCCCATGAAGCATTTAAAAATACGCTTTTGTTGGTGCCGAAATCGCACATGTCTATATTGCCGTATCGGTTATTGTAGTGCTTATGATTTGGAACTTTACTCAAGTGCGTCATGGGGCGTTCACACTGACTTCCCGTAATCTTCAACCAAAATACAAATCTCTCATTTTGTCTTGGTCAATGTACGAAAGAGCCTAAACACGTGTAATTAGAAGGCTGCATGGTGGTGGTGCATTATTCGTCCCTAGGAAAGTAAGTAGCCACTCCCAGAGCTTCGTGGTTGGAGTACTCACAGCAGTGATAATTCGTACGCGACTGATCACAGTCTCCGTTTGTCATTTCGACACAGAAAGCTAAAGCCGCTAGCAATACTTATTCTCTCTCTAATTCCACTCCAATATTACACGGAATAAAGCTATTTTGACACATGGTAAGAAGCATTGATGTATTAGGCAATATTTGAAAATAAACTTATTTAGCTTCTTGACGGTTTCTATCGTTGGAGGGAGCGGGTATCTCTTTCACGTTGCAGAACTTTGACTCGCGAGATAAACGGAATTCATAAAAAAAAATTTGGAGCTGTATTTAACTCCTCGCTCTGGTCCCAGCGGGTGTATATATGACAATTGAAAAGCTTCGTCCTAACATGAATGCACCATCTTCACGTTCTGGTTATTACCAATTTTTGCCCTGAGGTAGCTATAATCGAAGCCAACTATCACAAGAGGGTCTCAGGTGTACTAACTGTATCTTTTTGCCTCAACGACGAATAGGAACCCTAAACACTATCGCGAGAGCGTTAATTGAGCGTCCGCCAAGAATATTTATACAAGGATATGATTAGTCGAGATGACCATGTTCCCGGCCATGCTTTTAACGTAAAATAGTGCGTCATGATCGCGCTTGAAAGAGATACGACAACCTGCTCGGTGAGAGCTATGTATTGATGTCTCATCATGGATAAGTGCGTAAGCACATATGTGCGAACGCGTGAAACGTGTTAACGATCCCAACCTGCATGCGACAGCACCTCTGTACAATCAGCTGGTTTTGGCAAACTGTTGGTTGTCATAAATATGGACTTACTTACCTACTAACTTACAGGCCCTCAAAAACGCGTTTGATAATGCCCGCGTATAGACATTTTAGACCGTTCGAGCACGCTGGCTCATCTCACTGCTATACGCAATACTGTAATTTATGAAGATGCAACCGAATTTCTCTTCCACAAAGTGTTTCACAGCGATGGCTTGCCGGTAGCAATTATATTGGATAGAGATATATGCTTCACGACGAAAGTAGTCCGAAATTATCGGCACCAGATCGAAGAGTCAACTACTACCTATTCGCACACAGACGGTCAGACGGAACAAGAGAACAACGTCCTAAACGGGTTTCTTTGCAAAATCATGAGCAAAAACATTGCTCTTCTGGATCCAATTGCTTGAACTCACTGAGTTTGCGTTAATTAACGTGGTGCATGCTTCTGCAGGCTTAAGCCCATTTTACAGAATTTATTCGGTTAGCCCCGGTGTGCCTATGACAACGCACAAATACGCATGGAACTGAGCAGAGAAGGAGCTGTTGATAGAAAATGAGTTTAGGATTACACTACTTGAAGCAAATCAGTGTTTTTTGCAATGTGACTGATTGTCGTACGAATGGTGCGCAACACAATGGCTGAGAACTAGGATGTACAAAAGCAACACGTCAGTGCCAATACACACGAATGTGTCGTGAGCAGAAATAATTTATTAATACATGTAACATCCAAAAATGAAGATAGCACGTTTTGTGTTCTACGTGGGCTAACTGAAGCTATACCACGATGTCACTCTTTTAGTTCAGATGTGACACGATTCTGAGCCCTTAAAGGTGCCTCAAGCAGCGTTGCGCGATGGTTCATCTTGGAGTGCAATTTTGGGGACTGAAAATTTTGGATGCATGCCGGGTCGAACAGAGACTGCCACCAAGATTAGTGAGAGCTAAACACAAGAGATCGACCTCCGCCGGCACTGGAATTTGAGCATGGAGCGATCTACAGTTATGTGGAACATTTGGTGGGCCGACGAATACACCAGGGTCCGCATCAATACTTTACGAAACGAGAACAATGTCCTCATTCGAAAATTTGACCCTGAAGCCGTATCATTTTATGATCTGGCATACCACCGGCATTTATCTCCCTTGGAGAAGAGGCAGAGCCACATAGTGCAGCTATCTTCTTAAGATCCCTGGTCGGTAGTTGTTAAGCGATTCATGTAGACTAGCGGGACTGAAAATAGCAGAAACTTGAATGATGGGCCACCATATCGATGTCTGCTGTGTTCAATGAGTTTCGCAACGTCAAGCTTAAAACAACGCACTTGGCGGACGTCGGTTTAGCTGAAGCAAGCTGGTAAAGATTTAGATAGGTACAATAGCGCGAATTTTCTCACCCAGTGCGCAAGGTGAATGACACTCATCAACACTGATGCCAGCTCAAGGGTTTCAAGGCAGATCCTTTGTGATACAAAGGACGTTGCTGCTTCTGCAAAAAAATAACATATTTGGAACCGGTTACCTGTTGTTGATATGTCGCCCGGCAAGCTGCTTAATCTTGTTCTGATCGCTGCGCGTGTGGAAACCTGCATGTAATGGCGCCGCATCAGCACGAGAAATAACTTCAGACAGTTTAGAACTGTGATTACGACGTCATGATGACTGTAAAAGTCTGTGTGACTCCTGCGCTTGCAGTAGAGCAAGTTGGAATCTTTCACCTAAGTCCTGCTCGTCATCAACAAGCTGGACATCATTGTGAAATTTTATGTGAGGTACAACAACACTTCCCGTTGATGATGAACAGCACAAGGTCCAGGACCTTTATAGTGGAAGGCTAAGTAGCGTGAACGTCTCCTCCTTGGAGGAATGTTAAGCCTTGTGTCGTAGAATGACGACGGAAGTATTTGATACTGATTCGAGGGGTCACTTCGACGGGTCCCATCGACGAAACCTCAGCATCAGAACAAAAATATTTCAGCGTGGCCGCCGCGAGAATCACGCTTTTACTGAGAGCTCGACAG
Source organism: Plasmopara halstedii (assembly GCF_900000015.1). Lineage (NCBI taxonomy): Eukaryota > Oomycota > Peronosporomycetes > Peronosporales > Peronosporaceae > Plasmopara > Plasmopara halstedii. The sequence continues at coordinate 6,081 of NW_020187997.1, read as the reverse complement.
AACAACTTGACTTCTGTATACAGGTGCATACTACCGGTGCAATCATGCTACCTGACGAACATGCACAGCAAAGTAAGGAGGTTGGCGTTATAAATATGATTCCTAGCGGAGCGTTTACTTTTGGACGAAATTTCCAGCAAATTAGTTGTAAATTTTGAAGGTTAATAGCGTAATGTGTGCGTACATCAAAAAAAGTAATGGTTAAAAAAGTAGCGACCATAATTGTTGGAAGCTATATTCCACACGAGGGTCAATGACCGACCGTGGATGGGCGCGCTTTAAAGCCGCCTTATGGGCAGCTTCAAGCTGCCGCCTCTGTTCCTTGTCATTGATGATTACACAACGTCCCTCAGTTGACGAGAAGTCAGGGAACGGACATGGGGTCGGCAAGGCGCGAGCAAGGCTCGTATTACGCTGCTGGCGCAGCTCACCTTCCTCGTCATCCCGTGCGGGAAAAGGAGTGTCAGACTCGTAGTCGACT
>NW_020187997.1:3567-5590 GCF_900000015.1 Plasmopara halstedii | reverse complement strand
TTTGACGTAAAAATTTGAGAAATACTCATGGCTACATATTTTTGGCCAGCACTGTACACAAGAAACTAAGGCTAATTGCCTCTTCCGTTTAAAATGTAAGCTGTATTTTTTGTTTTTATCTGCGGCAAAGCCGCCCATATCTAAATCTATAGGTTTTCCTGATTAGATAGTAAAAACTAACTAAATGTATGACTACTGGCTGTTCTAGCCACCTTATTGTTAAGGTGGGGCCACACCAATGTATGGTCACATCATATTGTGTGATCCCGTTTCACAAGAAATATGTTTACATTTTTCTGATAGTAAAATTTTGCTTAACGCATTGCGTGAGACTAGCAGCCCACATCCACGGACCCCGCTTTTTCGAAGGTCAAGGGCACGCACCCTGTGAATACTGTCCTTCGGACTCAGTGCGACTCGAGTGGAAACTGATACTAGATACGATACCATTGCGCGTAAGGCAGGGTTTTTAATGAGGATGGATGATCAAATGTACATTCTATAGAATTTAATTAGTTACGATTTTTGCTATTTGCCTTTTCAATTTCCAGATATATCACTTTGTTACTTGTGCAGTGCGTTCTTGAGAGGATCTTGGTCTGGCAACCTTTTAGCCTATCGTCTAAGCGTTTATTAATACATGCCAGGATCAACAAAAACCACTTTGTACACGTGCTTAGGCTTGTGACGAAGTGAGAATACTGGATGAGGTTTAATAGTCTAGCAATTGCTATAAAATGAAAGTACTATTTGTGACAAAGGTCAGAATCGACCGAGGAAACTTGCGTTTCTACAAAATTTCTGAAAAGAAATTGAGGTAATCGCTTCTGTGGAGTACACAGACAAGTGAACATTTTACAGCATATATAGAAACAGAATCCCATCCTTGCAGATCCTCTTTTGACAGCACCAGCAAATGCAGTGCAAAAAAAACTTGTGGTTTCTTGGTACAGATCACAACCAATCCGTATCAGTGGACATAATCTTCAGCTGAATGAGAAAATAAAAAGCGATCTTCGGGAATTCCTCATTAGATTGTGTGGCAGTAATCAACGCCAAGTTGTGTTGCATTTCAGAGTTTGTCTCAGATTCGAATTCGTCTTATATCTTCTATCTTACTGTAAAATCGTTTACTTGACTACAACAGATTTGAATGCGTATCGACCACCTTCGCTTTGAAGAACAACATATGAGAGTGCACTTACTATATGTCCTCTTTCCTGGGTCTTCTTCCCACATCAATCGTGATGTGCGATAGTGCCCATTTTACACCAATCATGAATGCATCTTGCATACCGATTTACGTACCACTCCTGCCTTACCTGACAAAAAGCACCTTATACAGCATCACGAAAATCTCATGCGAGGCCGTGACATCATCTCGACGGTTGCTGTCCTAATTGCGCTGCAAGCGCATAAAATTTCAAGCACTTTGAATCGTAAACTTGAGGCCATGAGAGAGAATGAAGATCTGATGAAGATGGAAGAATTTTTCGGAGTGAAGGCGGAAAGAAAGCTGGAAAAAATGCTCACGTCGGCGAAACACAAGCCAGCACCATGGAATGGCCCAAGCTGGCTCACGATGAACGACAGTATAAATTTCTGTTACTTGTCGGGCGAGATGAGTCCTGCTGAGAAGTATGCGCGAGCTTTTGGGCTGGATGTGAAAGACTTTATGGATAAAGTTTCAGCTCAGTCTGGCATCGATTCGGTGGCAAATCGTACTACACCATGCACCGATCACAGTGAATGCGAGGAGAATTTTTGTGCTCAGCGTACCAACGCAACATCGGGCTATTGCATTCCAGCGTGGTTCGGTTTAAGTCATGCGTTGGCACCAGCCGCCACTCTAGAGAAAGAGCCAATTTGTTCCGTGGTATACAACAATGTGACTTTTTATCCTATTGATATCAAGGGATTGATCACAGCTGTTTATATCGATGCTAACACCACTTACCTGTATGGCGGACGTCGATATAACGGTGATGACAACGTGACATTCGATGCTAATGGACGATCTTCG
>NW_020187997.1:445-1554 GCF_900000015.1 Plasmopara halstedii | reverse complement strand
AGTATGTTTTAGAGATATGTGGAGATGGATACGTCACTGGAGGTGAGTGGGTGAGGGACTCAATCTTTGTGCATCCCGACTTCTGCTGGTTGACAAAGAGTCGACCATCAGCTGACTTGGTGACGAGTATCGGTCTGAGCTACGCTGACGTGACGATGCTAATTGAGAAGTCGGCTGCGTGCTCTGATTCGAAAAGGAGTAGCAACAACTGATGTCTGCAGTGCCATGAATGATGAAGATGATAATATGAATGAGATTCGGTAGTTTGTCGATTCTTACATGATCCCATTATACACTTCTCTTCACCTCGAACGATTTGAGCGATCATAATTTGCTATATACGATCATAATTTGAATCAAAACGCAAAGCTTAATTTACTTTTGGGTGAAGACCATATCACCGGTGCTTTGATAATTCACAACGTAAATCTAAGTAGAACAGTTGTAGGAAAGATCGATTGATTATTCCGACAGCCTGCCGCCATCACTATCCTCCCAATGCTGCAGGACAGCGCAACGAGAATCTTTGTTTCCTGCGCGTATGCAATGATTTATTGGTCAAACGTCTGCAGAGGTCTCGCTCTCGCCTCCAGACCATTGGGCAGAAGAAAATGATGGAGAGGTATTCCTTAAAACGTATGATTGATCGAGACGTGAATACATGCTTTTTCGTGTTGTTCGAGCATCGCACTGGTTGTCGCGCCTTCACCAAAGGAGGTTTCACCTGGTTATCTGTTTATTTATAATGGTATTTGTCAAATACATGAAATCGGTAATAAGATTCCCTATTGAAATATACTGATTTTGTAAGCAGTCTCTCCACTTGGCCACGCGCATCGTTTAACTTACACCACTAAATTTAAGTGATTCGAGGCATTCTTTCTTGGAGACTCTCGTAAATTTGGCAAGCCCAAATTAATTTTTTAGACTGCCAAATCTTAGCGGGAGCATGATACGACAACTTGCTTTTCGTCTACTTGATATTTCTGAAACATTGCTAATTTGCAGGATACGTAACTATAGAAGTCAACGAGATTTTCTAGTTCAAGATCCCTTAATTATCAGAAAGCCCCAATGTATTCTAAAATCAGAATAAATGTGATGGGTCG
>NW_020187997.1:175-435 GCF_900000015.1 Plasmopara halstedii | reverse complement strand
AGAAACTACAAGGAAACGGTCAAGCGGGTGAGTCAGTGCAACCAGGACACCGCGTTCGTCTTCCAAGTGGCCAACTCCTAGAAGTCCACCAAGTACATTTTCCGTCCGCTGGACATGAGTCTGCGACAAGTCTCGATTGAGGAAGTCGTGGCACCGAGCGGAAGTGTCTCGACGAATCCTCAAGCGATCTCGCTTTGCTTCTTGGAGCACTGGGGGTCCGAAATGGGAGATGCCAACAGTTCAGCAGGAGGAGATCCCCC
>NW_020187997.1:0-165 GCF_900000015.1 Plasmopara halstedii | reverse complement strand
CAATGTTACTTCTGACAAATGAAAAGGATGACTTTTCCACCGTGACAAACAAGAAGAATCGCTCAAGAAACGGGATCGATTTTTCCAACATGCTCGTGAAACAGCGGCCACAGCTTCTGGGTGGTGTTGCCACAGCCAATTACTTCCAGGTGCTGCAGTCTATGG
>NW_020187996.1:0-1041 GCF_900000015.1 Plasmopara halstedii | reverse complement strand
GACTTGCTCTCACGTACCATCCCTGCGTCGTGCTTCGCACGGAAAAAGGCGTTAATGACGTCGCACTGCTCCTTGGGCAGGGGTCGTTGGCGTGTTACACAGTATTTTAATTTCCGGAACCATGTCGATCTCATGACGCACACCTCGGTCCGGAGGTAGTACTGAAGGCGGGTCTTTGGAGACGACGTCTTGAAATTTCTTTACCAAAGGATAGTACGGATTCAAGGGATTCCGTAGGATCGACGATCCAATTCGTGTGTTCAGTACTCTCTTAAGTTCCTCCAAGACAGTTTCATCTAGAAGCGATGACGAGTTTATCTCTTCGCCTGGTCGTACAATGACCACTTCAGCCAAATCGCCTGCCTTTAAGGCACTGCCGAGCTCTTTAAGGGACATCTCGTCCATCTCAAGAAGAGCATCTATTGCAGGCATAGCCTCGAGGCGGACGTCGCCATCTTCCTACCCCGTCATACCGTTGACGAGGGTTTATAACTGTGTACCGTCGTCTAACGGTAGACACACCCTGGATCAGGGTCGACGCCCGGCATCTTGCAGCCAGCATACGGCGTCGCCGTCTCCACTGTACAGAGGTTCTATGTCTCGATGAGACTAGGGTAAACACGCACTCCGCGACGTCCGGTGCCACCCTCACTGTCCGCTCCTTTGGAGCTCCGAAATTATCTACAAAATCCGACCAAGAGCTGCTAACCCCTCCGTCTTCGTCCAGCGGATAACGTGCCATTCCACGCGCATTTGAAGGGCCGTGCCCAAGATACATCGGACTCTGTCCGACCACGCCATCAATGACATGCAGCGACTGCATCGATATTCGAGCAGCGCTCAGTGGTTTACGTGCCACTTCACGTGCATCACGGGGGCCTCGCCCTCGATGCTTCGGCCCTTGGCCGACCATGTCATGCTTGACATGCAGTGACTGCTCCAAAACTTGAGCAGCGCTCGTTGGGTTACGTGCCATTCCACAATCAGCCCGCGAGCCACGCTCGGGACTCCTGTCCGATACACTGTTGGTGTCTACCAACT
>NW_020187995.1:304-1101 GCF_900000015.1 Plasmopara halstedii | reverse complement strand
TCGAGATGGCCATCGCATCCGCCATGCTCCAGACCGAGCAACAGCGCGTGGCGCTAGCAATCTCAAAGCTCAGTGGACGCCCGCGAGAATGGGCACTGACGTGCGGCACTTCGGTCGAAGCTGCGTTTCCCTTCTGGGCGGAGCTGAAATTGCAGCTCTTCCGAGTGTTCTCGCCGCCTAATCAGGCGTATCACCTGCGATCGCGTTTCCTTGCCGTCCGACAGGGCAACAAGGAATTGGTGGACTTTGTCCAAAAGATGCGCACTCTCATTGCCGGAATGGCAGCAGATCCCCTTCCGGAGGCGGTCATAGTGACCGTCTTTGTGGAAGGCCTTCGCACTGGCATGGCCAATGGAAGTCTTCCTAGTGCATTCCTCTTCATTTGAAGAAGCGGTGAATGTGGGATCGAATGCCGAATTAAATTTCAAGTCGGCACGACTTGATTGGAATGCACACTCCAACAGCTCGTCGAGCGGGCCTGTGTCCATAGATCCCATCTATTCTGAGAACAAGGGAGCAGAGCTCCGAGCTACCGAGAAGCACACAAACACACGGCGGTGTTTTGTCTGTGGAGACACCCGTCACCTTCGGAATGGTTGCCCCCGGCGCATGGCGCGTCAAGGTTCTTCAAACCATCGCCCCAATTCCTACCAGTCTGGTTCGTCACAGGGAAACGACACCACCCAGAAGGCGCGAACGACCTACTAGTGAAAAACTGAGTTCTGTGGAGCCTCAGGGAGGCATAGATCAGCTGGGCCCAGCTTCAAAGAACTCCGGGCTCTTGAACACGGAACGTC
>NW_020187995.1:0-294 GCF_900000015.1 Plasmopara halstedii | reverse complement strand
TCGTAGAGGCGACCGTAAAGGGCTTCGAGAAGCCATGGAAGATCCTCATCGATTTCGGGGCGTCGGGCAATTATGCTCGACGCTCCACGATGGAAGGAAATTAGCTGTATGCTGAGGCGCTGAAAGCGCGGTTGGGTGACATCGTCACTGATCGCCAAGCGACGGGACACGCATCACGGTCCCGAAGATCTTTGTGGACCTCGGAGTCGAGTTCCTTGACTTTGATAGCATTGAATGCTGTCTAGTCTTAGACTTGGATGCAAGGTATGACCTCATCCTAAGAATGACATGGTT
>NW_020187994.1:11941-14148 GCF_900000015.1 Plasmopara halstedii | reverse complement strand
GTTTCAGTCGATAAACAATACTGTCACAACGATCTTAAGGCTCATGGGCAAAGGTGTCACAGTGATTCTGAGGCTCTTGATGTCTCAATCAACGAAAATGGATATAGTGCCGTTGCAGGTTTGTCCTTTCATCACTCTGAGGTCGACACAGCAGTGACCTCGGTGGTTGATTCGACATCAGCGTCGGGAGCGCTACTGTTAGAGAATGTGAACGAGAGCTGGGACGAGAAAGACGACGAGATGTTTGGCTCGATTGTTAAACCTGCGATTGGTGATGTCTTAGAGCGTATTTTGTCTCTCAGTCCGGTCAACAATGATTCAATCTCGCCAACACACCGGGACGCTACAGAGGCCGCTACTGAGGCGCAAGAGGATCTTCTTTTTGAGCTACTGCATGTTTTTGACAATGTTAGTCAACAAAAAGGTCTACTTCGGCTAGTTTTGCGAAGTCTGGCCGATTACACGAATGCTGTAATATCTCCTACCAAATCCAGTGTCAACGGTCCAAATTAATTTGAAGTTTTGTAATAAAGGTGTTTTGTTTGAAGCTATTAAATTACTTACGACAGTAAGTCATCAGTTTTTAGTTTTCATTTAATAGCTGTGGGGAATACAATATAATTGTTGCAACGCAAGCTACTAAAGTATGTTACATGCATTAACGGTACACTATCTTACGATAGTGTAAAGATTGAAGGATCTGCATGCATCAAGACGATTGGCTAAATGGCTGCAACACTTAAGAAAAATATTTGCTATACGTCACCATTTTCAAAGCAGCTGATATTTGGGCAGCAAGGCTATTCTGCGCACCCTTCATTGGTAAGAAAGAGAGATCAAAGGTGTGTCATGAGGTCAGTCTGGAGTGTCAAGCAGATAATTGTCCTGAGACAAATGTATACCATATTTTCCGGTATGTAGAAACTGGAATCAAAGCATATATAAACACAGGTATGATGTTATGATTACACATACATGTTTTTTCATTTGAGCTTCACTATTTAACATATTCTTTCATCTATGCAAAGCAAAAAATATGCCAAAATCCCAGACAAGGTGCTACGGTACGCTTGGTACCTTCAATCAACGTTTTCATCAGAAATCTGCTTCTTGATGAGAAAGAAAGGCAGGCGTCACAGGAACGGAGTTGCCGAACACCTTGCACAGAGAGCACGCGTTGGACAGAAAGTCCGCGTCAGCAACGCACATAAGCTGGGGATATATGATCCACCCAAGAGCAGATCCGAGAGCCTCTCAAGTAGCTATATTTTTTCAGTTTGCTCATTTAAACGAAACATATTTAAATTGGCTAACTCATACATATGTTTACTATCTGCAATGCAAATTTTTTAGTTATCGCATACGATGAGACTAGCAGCCCATGTCCCTCGGACCTGACCTTTACGGAGGAGGATCATTTCAACAGTACTGGTAATTTGTCAATTTTGAGGATTGCAAAATGTACGTACACCGTGATGTTATACGTGCCAGTAAAATCACCCCCTAGCAAAATATGGCACACACTGGGGTTCAACGGAATATGTCGTTATTAGACATTGCGCAACAGTAAGTGCTCAACGTCTAGCTGGTTCCTTTCTCGATTCGTATCACACAGTATGTAACGGGGTTACACGTACACGTACCCTGGTAACAGGGGTGTGTGTCACACAAGATGTGCATAATGAGACTGCACCCAAACAAGAATATGCTATGTGGCTAGGTAGCCAGTAGTTTTGCATGTATTTAGATTTTACTAAATACATTACTATATATATTTAGGATATTTGGGAAAATCTAAACTTTTAAAATTAGGATAAAAAAATCAATAGAAATCAGTTCGAATTTAAACGGAAGAGTCAATTAGCCTTGGGAAGGCAATAATTACTCTTGGAGTAAGCGGATTGCGATCTGCTATGTCGCTCTTGTTCTAAGTATAGAACGGACGGTCGGTGACCTAAAATACGCTCCCTCTAAGCGCAACGCTACAGCAGCCCGCTGCACTTGGTAGCCATTGTAGTCAGTCTACACCTGAGTAGTTTAGACTGATCCTTTGTGAGGATGGAATAATTTTCCTCTTTGCCACAGGGCATGCAGGACGGGCTTAACAAGCTGATGTCTTTGCTTGGCCCTGGAGGCGTGCAACACCTTGCGGCCCAAGCCCCCGAGGCAATCGGTGCGCGTCTAGAGCCGTTTTCAAATTGCGAAAT
>NW_020187994.1:11763-11931 GCF_900000015.1 Plasmopara halstedii | reverse complement strand
ATGACGAGGAAGGCGAGCTGCACCAGCAGCGTGATACGAGCCCTGCTCGCGCCTTGCGAAACCCATGTCCGTTCCATGACTTCTCGTCAACTGAGGAACGTGGTGCAATCACCAATGACCTTGACGAGGAATAGAGGCGGTAGCTTGAAGCTGTCCATAAGGCGGGTT
>NW_020187994.1:1298-1763 GCF_900000015.1 Plasmopara halstedii | reverse complement strand
CTCAAGTTGACGGAATAACCAAACTCATTGACAACGTCACAAATCCAGATCATATCATTAAGAAGGCAGTAGACTCGCCTTTGGCGTTTCACAGCGCCTTGTCGCTAAAGATGACTGGCTCTGAACATGGCGTTGCGGAGCTTGCGCAGCTACACGTGATTAACCGCGTGCTCAGTGCGACCCAGCCGAGCGAAGATGTCACGTTCAACGCAAAGTGGAGGAAGCTCATGAAGACGACAGTCCCATCGACGAGAGCAGAGCTGTTCAAGACGTGCGCCAAGTGGTGGAGATCATCTGAACAGGTGAACGAACTCTCTCGGGCGACAAAGGCACTCAGCTTCTTCGAGCTCATGCTGATGTCGATAGCGCCTACGATCTTCTGCAACGATCACTGGATTCAGTATCTCACTGGTCAGCCAGTGGAGTGGATCCCCGCTCACCACGCATGACTGCTTCACTTCAATC
>NW_020187994.1:1155-1288 GCF_900000015.1 Plasmopara halstedii | reverse complement strand
TGGTATTGGTAGCGGGAGGTTTAGCCACTCGCTACTAAAGTTTTCCCATCGAACACCAGCTGGAGCAACATCAGTGTTCTAACCGTCAACACTAATGACATTAAAAAAAGGACATTTGTTCATCAACAACTTG
>NW_020187994.1:1056-1145 GCF_900000015.1 Plasmopara halstedii | reverse complement strand
AGCAACAACGACAGCGAACACCACAGACCTATGCTCAGGTTACACGTGCGGAGTCGAACCAAACCTCGTTACAAATGGCAATCGTGGAA
>NW_020187994.1:591-1046 GCF_900000015.1 Plasmopara halstedii | reverse complement strand
CGGCAGAGGAACAGAGACAAGTACTCTGCATCCTCCTCCGGCAACAACGTAGAAGGCTACCATATTGGAGGTAGAAGATGATAATATCGCCGGTGATGATGTCGATTCTCTGTTTGTTCCATGCGATGATGATACTGGGGATAACAATGACGAAGACCGCCAGTTCATGGCCACTACAAAAGGGACACGAAGGAAGCACAACGCAGAAGCTAACACCACCTCATATCAAAGTAAGCGGAAAGGCCACCAGCAGGAAACCGGCAGCAAAAGAGCATTTGCTGGAGACGAAGGAGACGACAGTCGACGAGGGCTCGGTCGCTGGTGCTAGAAAGAGCGCTACCGCTGTGATAGAGCCAACGATCAAACGAATTAAGATCCCGCAAGATCTAGAGAAGGACTAGGATGGCAATTGTACCAAAGAGGATACTAATAGGAGCTTAGCTTGGGACCTTGGC
>NW_020187994.1:274-581 GCF_900000015.1 Plasmopara halstedii | reverse complement strand
TTTCGAGTCAAGGAAAACCAAGAAGGAGTCATTGAGCGTTTTAAAGCGCGACTTGTGGTCAAGGGATTTTCACAGAAGTTTGGAGTCGATTATGAGGAAACATTTGCACCGATGGCGAAGTTTACTTCGATTAGCATTGTATTAAGCATGGCTGCCAAGTACGGCTTGGCGCTGCATCAGATGGACGTTAAGACTGCATTTTTGAATGTAGTTCTGGAATAAGAAATTTATATGCAGCAGCCTAAAGGATACGTCAGCGAAGACAAGCAAAGCCATGTCTGCAAGCTCAAGCGCTCATTGTATGGTC
>NW_020187994.1:0-243 GCF_900000015.1 Plasmopara halstedii | reverse complement strand
CCTCCCGAGGATGAACCGCTGCTTTCTTCCAGTGATGATGACGATCAGGACTATATTGCTATTGAAGACGACATTGTTTTAGAACCAGCATCCCAGAGCGCCATTAACTGGAAGGAGGGAGCTGGAAATCAGTTTCGTAAAGCTTATACTGGAGACAGCAGAGCAACCAAATATCGTCGTCTGGATCGGGCCAATGAACGTCAAGCTGTTGCCTCAAAATGTCGCTCAATTCATGAATATTTT
>NW_020187993.1:0-469 GCF_900000015.1 Plasmopara halstedii | reverse complement strand
TTCCAGCGCCTCGGCATACAGCTGACTCCCTTTCATCGTTGAGCGTCGGGCAATTATGCTCGATGCCACGGAATGGATAAGGATCTCCCATGACTTCTCAAGCCCTTCATGGTCGCTTTCACGACCAGCAAACCCGGCTTACATACACGTTCCGTTTTCAAGAACACGAAGCTTTTCGGGGCTGGGCTCAGCTGCTCTCTACCTCTTTGAAGCACAATTTCTCCCCAAAAGGGTGCTTCGCGCCTACTGGGCTTTTTTGTTTCCCTGTGATAAACCAGACTGTTGAGAAGCGGGTCGTAGCTCCGACGAACCATTACGCGCCTTGCGCAGGGGACACCAATCCGAAGGTTCACAGACGAAATACCGTCGGGTGTTTAAACGCTGTTCGACTGCTCGAACCTCCCCTCCTCTTCCTCAGCATAGCTGAGATCCATGGGCATAGGCCCGCTCAACGAGCTGTTGGAGTGTG
>NW_020187992.1:0-418 GCF_900000015.1 Plasmopara halstedii | reverse complement strand
AAAAAGTGAAAGAAACTGATGTTGAGTATATCTTAGATCTATTCGTAAGTCATTGTTCAAGAAGTCGGGTAAGGAAAGAGTGAGTTATTATAACACGACAATAGACACAATGTTTTCACCTCTGAACTTAATTTTAAAGCTGTTGGGTGAACAGTTGCGCTTCTTTCGCATAAACTAAACGAGAAGGCAGACAAAAGCAAACTTACACACTATAACGAAACACTACACCTTCGTATGTATTAGGGAACAGCTCTTACTTGACAACGAGCGTCTCAAACAAGCACATCTTAAACATCAAACAAAGATTGCTCGTCTTAAATTGATTTATTCTTATTTAGAGGGAGATACATTTAAATGAAGTCCTTTTATTCTTTTTGAGAGGGATGGATATTTTTAATTTTATTGATGTACAAAAGAA
>NW_020187991.1:0-538 GCF_900000015.1 Plasmopara halstedii | reverse complement strand
GTATGAGACTGCGCCCAATGAGCTCAAAGGTCCCGTGAGTCCAGACGCCTTTGACGGCTTTCGCTTTGACTTTACGCGCATCTTAGGACTGAGTTGCTCCACATCACACTCATTTCTGCTTGGAACACCCATAGTTCCTTAGATTTCCAAGTCGATCGCTGATGTGATTTCTGAAGGCGGGCGCTAAGATCGAAAGAACAGAGAAACATTAACAGAAAACTTTTTGTCTCTCACGATATCTCTTGTCATATTATTATGCTCTGCTATCCATTCTTCCATGCATGGCCTGCAATGCATCCGAACTCTTCGAAGAAGTAGAAGCGAAGTAAATCCAACGAGGTTAAAGTTTGTCAATGTCATGCGAAGAATAAATGCCTACCATAGGCAATTGATGTTGACCCAGCGTCTCCAAGGCTAACGAAGTAAAAAAAGAATTAGAAATGTACTACAGCTCATGCAAACACCCTTACAACGATATCTTCGACAAAAATCAAGTTTGAATACGTCGATGGAAGATGTCATGAAAAAAATTTACGTT
>NW_020187990.1:0-1056 GCF_900000015.1 Plasmopara halstedii | reverse complement strand
AAAAAAACTGCCTATGTAACTACGCAGATGTTACTACTCACATCGACGATGCGCTCCGGCTGCTATACGGATCGTCGATGCAAAACGTCAGTATGTTGGCATGACATTACCTATATTCTGAAGACGCGATAGCATTTTGATAACATAGTGATTTGTCCAAGCGTGCACTTCACTATTATGATATATTCTACGACGAAGAATTACAATCGTAAGAGAAGTGTGGCAATGATTTCGCCGTGCGTAAAGTCGCATGATTCAAATCAAACGTAATATGTATACGCCGAGAAGATGTAATTTACTGTGTTGTCAGAAATCTACATATGCTGCTATATTATACACCTCTGGAGCGTTACTCTTAAAGCATCATGTTTGTCGTAAACAGGAAAGTCATTTCCTGGTTTACGAAATAATTTGTATCCATCGAGTACAGGAATATCCTGCCAAGTTTTTTTTCGGTATAGCTACGGCTACAAAAGCACCCACAGCTAGCGTGCATCATCGGTACCGGGAGGAGATCAACTGTCTCGCACCAACCCCGCAGTGTGCCTTGCACAAACAAAACTGTTTCACTGCCGAACTGTTGTTGTGTCACGGAGTACTTAATTTCAAAACTCAGCCATATTTTAAAACGTGCTCTTCGCTGTGGAGAGAATATCGTGGCGGGTCTCTTATTACCTCATCTTGTACTTTTTCAAGATTAAATGAATAGCTCAATGACGAGCGCATTTATTATGAAACTTAAGCGCAGCTCTTCTGTAGACACGTTTGGTATAAAGTGGTAAACTTCCCGTTTTGTAACCAACAGGGTATGATATCGGTGTTGGCATGAGTGATGGACTCCAAGTGCGCTTTTGGACCATGAGATGATAACGACCTGACATATGCAAAGATTGAACCCTAAAGCACGAAGTAGAACCATATGACCTCGTTGCTTTCAGCAATAACTGCTCAAGTTGTGCTACGTAACGAGCCGGCATACTTAGCTTGAGATGACTGATACTGTAACGGGGTTACATGAGAGTGACCCGTCACTCTCCCAAGGGAGATGTGGTGTGG
>NW_020187989.1:0-409 GCF_900000015.1 Plasmopara halstedii | reverse complement strand
TATTTAGCATATAGAGTCGAGCGAATCGTGTCAATGTGGCACCCATGCAAGTAATAAGAGGTTGGAGCTTTTCCAAAAGAGTAATGAATACGAACAGAAAATGCTACGTTCTTCTTCACAGTAACCAATACAACAATAACAAATCAATTCAAATTTGGATAAGATCAGGTTTAAAATCTTATGTGTCTTTTTCGATACAGGACTTATTCCTGTACCGCTCAAAGCACATGGATCAAAAATCTTTGGAATGTTGCATTGGCTTAACATCTACGACTTCATTTTAAAATTTGCACTCAATCATCCGAGTCCTTTCTAGTCCTTCTGACTCCTTCTTCCAGTCCCATTCGTACCATGCTTTCTTGCAACTATTACGTTAGAATGTTGGCAGTAGCTGTCGCGCTTTCCGGCT
>NW_020187988.1:9208-9283 GCF_900000015.1 Plasmopara halstedii | reverse complement strand
ATAACCAAGGTACCCCAAAAGGGTAAGTTGTTCATCCTGGAATGTATTCCAGCAGAATTAGCAAACATCAACGAG
>NW_020187988.1:0-2046 GCF_900000015.1 Plasmopara halstedii | reverse complement strand
CTGTGATCTGAACGGTAACAGAAGCGCTAGGATGGCCGTACTTTTTGATATAGGCGCCTGCGATCAGATCGATAATTAAGTCGCTAAATCAATATACCAATATATTTTTGTTAAGTGCTAAAAAGTGGTAGTTTTGGCAGAATTTAGGCGGCCTTGGACGCTTGATTCAAGTGTCAGCTCAAGATTTAAAGCGTATTCTATCTGAATTCTTCTTCGGCATCGCAAGGGATTGCTACCAAACGAGCTATCGGTCAGAGTGATATATGTCCAAATTTCGAAATACTATGGTGAGATTGGCTCATCTTGAAATAGATGTAAGTGGATGTGATAAACGATGGAGGTAAAGCAGCTTAAGAAGCCACACCTATTTTGCGAGCTCCCAACTATTATGCTGTTTTCTCCAAATTTCAAGGGTACTAATCCTTTTGAATACAATTAACACAGATTTGTTGTAGGACTTTGGATCTAATTATCGCACAGCGGGACCTCAGGCGAAATAAGACACGGCCTCAATTCCCACGCTCATAAATATCGATTTCTGTGAAATTTTTTCTTCTGATCATAGCATTACTTTTGAGTGGTTTGAGCTTTACGTAGATTCTATCGCGCTCGCTCAATAGTTTTTGTCTTATTTTTACAAACTCTTTAGTCTGTACATCAACTATAACTTTCAAATCATTTATATTTTATGCTTTTGCATGATGAGCGTTCCTTTCTCTCGGTATCAAATTCAAAGGTAGAAAATCCCGTGGATGCGCTGACAAGTGTCGAATGAGCATATTCTATGGTGACTAAGTAATCTGTCTAATCTGTACCAAGACAGGACACCATACATCTAAGTGCATCTTCAACGACTAAGTTTTGTCGCTCAGTTCGCTCATCAGCTTGAGCTCGATGTGCTGTTGTCATACTAAGTCGAACACCCATAATTGTCATCAGAGATTTCCAAAATGATGAAGTGAACTTTCTATACCTGTCACTGATGATAGCTTAGGTAAGCCATGGTGTCGAGCAACAGCTTCAAATAATACTTTGGCTGTTGCAGGTGCGTCATCATTCGCATGCACTGCAGCGCACTAGGTACGTTTTGACAATTTGTCGACAACAGTTAAAATTGCATCAGACCATTTGAAACAAAGTCCTGTTATGAAAATCATGGACACAACATGACAGCATTGCTCTGGGATTGGAATAGGTATAAGCTAACCATTTTGCGTTGACTATTATGCTTTCAGCGTGTACAAGTTTCACACGTCTTGACGTATTCCTTGATCTTATTTTGCAATGTTTTCCAATGAATCCATTGCATTGCGCAACTCGTGAGAAAATTTTACAATTTCCAGGATGAGCAGATATCGTAGAGTCATGATATTGAGAAATAACTTGAGTTCGTAAGCGTTAGTTGTTTGGAGCACAAAGTCTTGTAACTTTGTTAGAAGCTCCTGTAAAACTAATTCATCATGTTTGATGAAAAATGTGTCTGTATCGGACTTTGTCCATGGGTCTTAAGACTCAGGATCATTGGCATAAGCTTGATGAAACATTATACGAACTTCTGGAGACAGCTCGACATACGATTCAGTCATTATCGCAGCAACTAGAAGTGACGTAGTCCCCTCCCGCATCAGAGTTGACCCAGATGGTGAAACTTGCAAACGAGGCCCATGAGCCTGACAATTAGCATCACAATTATGAATGTCAATGTTGGAAGGAGCAGAAGGTATCATCTGCGACGTTGAGAGCACCATTGATGTGATGGATCGTAAACGTAAACTCGGTAAATGCTGACAAATATCTTTCATATTCTGGCGATACTTCTGGATGATAAAGGAGCCATGGAATGCGCTATTATCAATAAATATTTCAAACTGATGACCGTCAAGATAATGACGCCATTGGTCGAGACCAGCTTTTATAGCAAAGAGTTCTTTCCCATGTGCCGGCCAATTATCTTTATGAACACCAGGCTTCTTTGAATAGAAAGCAACAGTAGTAGTATACACCGGCACATTACACCGGCAGTTTTTTATTTTTCATAATTCTTAC
>NW_020187987.1:0-436 GCF_900000015.1 Plasmopara halstedii | reverse complement strand
AAGTCCTTCTGGTTCTTTGGAACCGGCCAATCTACAATGGCCTTGACCTTAGCGGGATTCGCTCGAAGGCCACGCTTCCCAATGAAGCACCCTAAAATGGAAATATCTTCTGTGCCAAAGATGTACTTGCCCGCATTGGCGTACAGTTTGTTCGTGCGCATGCACTCGAACACCGCTCTCAAATGGACGATGTGGCTCTCCTCATCCGTCCTCCCGTGCTCCGCACGGCTATGAGCGAAAATCTCGTCAAAGTATGTCTGTGCATACGCCCTGTGGGGCCTGAACAACTGTGTCACAAGGCGATTAAATGTTGCTGGTGCATTTGACAGCCCTTGGGGCAGCATGCCGCTCGGAGTGCTTACCGCTGTCAGCGGAATGTTACTCGCTCTCATGAGCAATTGGTAATACCCATCGACCAAGTCGAGTGCACTGTACT
>NW_020187986.1:0-306 GCF_900000015.1 Plasmopara halstedii | reverse complement strand
TTGAAGCACGTCGTGCGCCGGCTGCCTCACCTTGAGGACTACCGCGCTCTGTCGGAGCAGCTGATAGACGTGGAGCAGGCGAATGCGTCGCTGCATGCGACGGTGGAGCGCTTGGCGCCAATAGAAATGGAGTTTGTTGCACTCCGTGCTCAGAACCAGTTGCTGGTTCAGCTTCTAGGTGGCCGAGTGCCCGTGGGATCCGCTCCGGTGCCTACGCTTCCGCGTTCACTTGCACCGGATCCCGGTATGGCTTGAGCAAGCCCACGTAAAACACTGGGTGGGTGCGCATCCGTTTTGGGAGGTTCA
>NW_020187985.1:0-349 GCF_900000015.1 Plasmopara halstedii | reverse complement strand
AAATGGGGCCATAATACTTCGTGTGATGAAAGTTCTGTTGATTTCAACAAGCTTGTTGCCTCTGCAATGCATGATATCTCAAACATGATACTGCTGTTGCATCATGCAGGCTGAATAGGCGATGGGACTGTCGCTAGACGATGGTGCAGAAGATACATCGCATACTTTTATGAATTGTGTCAGTTTTGAGAATTGAAACTGTAAGGCTCTTGTCTAACACTAGCTGATAAGAGAGTATGTTATGTTATTTAGAAATCAATTTAGAAGATATCCGGAAGGAGTGCGACTAACAGCAACTGTAGACAGCAGGCTGCACATAATACTGCTATTGCATTTTCAATTTTGTATG
>NW_020187984.1:0-395 GCF_900000015.1 Plasmopara halstedii | reverse complement strand
TGTTTGTGATGATTGTTTTACGTTGTACCAGTCAGAGCACGCAGAGGAGGAAGAGGAGGAAGAGGAGGAAGAGGAGAAGAGTAGTTCTCCTCAACATCGACAATAGTCAAGAGATATTGTAGGCATTAAAATTCGAATGAGTCACCATGAATCACCACCTTCGGCTGGATGAAAGCCGACTACCGCAACTCTAGACATAAGAGTCACCGAGTCACCACTTTTTGCAACTTCCTCCCACTTATTTACAGTCACTACTATATCATGTATGTACTATCCTTATTATTATAATATATTGATTTTTGATAAAAGTGGTGACTCAGTTGAAAGTTGCTATGTATATCTTATTACACGGCTATATCTACTCGGCCCTGACTAAGATATTACATTGCTTCATT
>NW_020187983.1:0-640 GCF_900000015.1 Plasmopara halstedii | reverse complement strand
TATACTGCTCGTGGCTTTCAGACGTAGTTGCTAAGTCTACTTAGAACTAATCACAAGACAGATCGTGTTATTGATCAATGAAGGGAGGAACCCTTGACGAGGAGTGAAAATGATTTAATAGATGAGCACTTTGATAAATTGCTATTGTGGTAAAATTTCCAGAACATATCATTCCGCTAGATAAAGAAAAAATGTTGCGGTACCTACTTACATTCACTTTTCTTTGGGCGTTGGACTCAATCGTTGACTGGATGTTTCTATACTATTTTCGAGTGTTGCTACTGCATCACATTGAGTCAATTGTCAAAAATCGCTTTCGAAGAAACGTGATCAGATCCTGTCGATTTCTGTCGCTCCTCAGGAAATTGCGATGTTCGCCTAAGTACACCTATAACACTTCCTCTTACCTTCCACATTCCAGAATCTACTAGCTTGAGTTAAGATGGTGAAGCTATTTTGTGCGATCGTTGGTCCGACAGGAAACGCGTTTCCTGTGGATATCGATGCGGATCAGCCGGTAGGAGACCTCAAGAAGATAATCAAGGCGGACAGTCCAGACAGAATCAAGTGCGACGCAGCTATGTTGGAGCTTTTCCTAGCCAAGACAGAGGGCGGCGCTTGGTTATCAAGCCAATCAGAT
>NW_020187982.1:0-396 GCF_900000015.1 Plasmopara halstedii | reverse complement strand
ATTAACGTCTGTCCATAGCTTAGTTTCTCTGGCCACATCATGCGATGGAAAGTTGGACTGAGAGACTCTAGACGGCACAGGTATTGTAGTCTTGCCGTTGACAGACTCTTCCTTAATCCCAATAATATCCTTTACGGGATGTTCAGCGCTTTTGATCTGCGAGTTGTTGATCTCTCCCTTCTTCTGATTAATCGGGTCATTTGGTAAAATTGAACTACCCTTTTGATCGATCACTTCTCTCTTTTTTGCATCGTCTTTCCATAGCTTTGTTTCTCTTGCCACATTGTTCGGCGAAAAACTGGATTCAGAAATTGTGGACGGCGTAGATATTGAAGCTACATCATCGGCGACTTCGTTCTTTACGGTAGTAAGGTCCTTCGCGCGATGTTCAGATCT
>NW_020187981.1:0-370 GCF_900000015.1 Plasmopara halstedii | reverse complement strand
ACCGGTGTGGGCGAGACGGTGACAGACGACGAGAAACTAGTTATTCTGTTGGGGAGTTTGCCTGCAGAATATGACGGGATGATCAAAATCATCGAGGCCCACCGTTCTGTGACGTTGCTAGATGCGAAGGCGCTGCTACGACGCGAGTATGAAACTCTGAAGAAACGAGAGAAACAAGAAGGAGCGTTTAAAGCGGTTGCGCAGGCTGCGCGCAAGGATCGCAGTCGTGATGGCTTAGCGTATCGCGGTGGTGCTCGAGACCAAGGAGGTCGTGGACACCGCGGCAGGGAACGTGGTCAGAGGCGTAGCCAGCAGCGTGTGCATCAACGGAATAACACGTTCTTCAGCGGGCGATGCTTCGAGTGCAACA
>NW_020187980.1:985-1704 GCF_900000015.1 Plasmopara halstedii | reverse complement strand
GCTCGCCCAGGACGCAGCGCCTGTATGAATTGGCTAGGTCAACTGGGTGTTGTTGATGGCTGGCGCATCCATCACCAAGATGAACGCCTTTACAGTGGGCCCCAGCCGCGCCAGAACCGACTTGATTACGCGTTGTTGTCGGAAGACTTCTGCAACGCATTGTATGGCGACTCTAAGTATTTTGAGCCCAAGGCTGCAGGTGACCACTTAGCACATACTGTAACCCTGCGCATAATGTTTCAGCCTCACGGCTACGGCTACTGGCGTTTCCCGGAGTACATCCTAAATTACCCGGATGTTGTGGTGCCATTCGTGGCGAAGCCCAGCAAGTTCTCAAAGAACTCAATGCTGCATCCAACCCGGGAAAGGTCTGGGAACAGTAGAAGAGGTCCATGACGAGACAGATCCAGGATCTACAGCGTAAGCTACGAAACCAAGATGACGCTGCAATCAGGATCGCACAAGCTTCGCTGGACCAAGCAGCAACTATATTCCGTATCGAGCGAGACACAATCTCCAAAGATGCCTTTCATGTCGCACTGAATACGTACCGCGACTGCGTTTCCCAGGCTCGTTGTTATAACCAAGAATCGGTTTTTGACCTCCAAATCCAAGATGCTGAGGAGTCTTCTAGGTACTTCTTCCGTCCGCTCGACCCATCACTCCGGCGGGTGAGTATTGAGGAGGTTCGAACCCCAGAAGGCAATATCTCGCGAAAT
>NW_020187980.1:0-316 GCF_900000015.1 Plasmopara halstedii | reverse complement strand
TCACTCCGGCGGGTGAGTATTAAAGAGGTTCGAACCCCAGAAGGCAATATCTCGCGAACCCCAGCTGATATTTCAGCAAGTTTTCAAGCCCATTGGGGAGTTATCATGGGTGATACTGACAGCTCTACAGGTCACCTCCAAGTGCAAACCCTGACAGTCAACGAGAGCTGCTGGGCACAATTGAGAAGCGTCTAACACCGGACGGTCAAGCTTTCTTAAATGCCACAATTTCTGGAGCTGAACTCACTGACGCGCTCTAGCACATGAAAGCCAATTCCGCGCCCGGCATGGATGGCCTTACAGCTGGCTTCTACCA
>NW_020187979.1:0-538 GCF_900000015.1 Plasmopara halstedii | reverse complement strand
CTTCTCTTCTCTTCTCTTCTCTTCTCTTCTCTTCTCTTCTCTTCTCTTCTCTTCTCTGTTCAATGTGTAATATGTACGTACACCATAACATGGTACGTGCCCCGTGACAGTTCAGCTGCACTTTCGTAGTTCTCCATCACGCGCAATACTTCTTCTATAGTTTTGTACTGGGTAAAATTCATGTTTACCTGCGCATACGCAGAGAGAGCATTTGATAGTACTACCTATTAGCGAGCGTCCATCGTTGTGACTGGGTTGCCGCAAATCTTCTCTTCGCTTCTTTTAGCGGTTTGTAATAGTAAACCATGATTCCGTTACTTTGCTATCACCCCACAACCAAGCCCATCTCGATTATTTGTAACATTTGAACAAGTTCTGGTGGTTTAAGAATGTAAATGTACGTGTATTAACTCTTGGTTATTTTGCTAGTTATCTAAGCAAAGCATTTCACTTAAAATCTGTCGAAGTTCTAGAAGAGATTTTGCTACAATCTGCACGGACAGGACATTGGCAACTCGCACAGTAAAGTATCTACATG
>NW_020187978.1:0-320 GCF_900000015.1 Plasmopara halstedii | reverse complement strand
CAATTTCTTCTTCAGAGTCCAGAAGTACGTCAACCGAATTTACGTACCTTACGGAGGTACGGAAAGGCAAGGTGCGCCGCTCGAAGGTGCCCACGTCAATCGGAACAACTGACAACCTTCTCACTGATGATATCCAGTTGCAGCAATCGCTCCTTGAGCGGGAGCTGGCAGAACCGATTGAATCAGAGGATCTCGTCCCTACTCATGCCGAGGAACGTTCTGTTACTACTGATGATTTGCGTCGCAGTATGAGCAGGAACAGTATCCGCTTTCTCGGCAAGCTTTTTCGATTGATGCGGACGAAAAGCCCGCTGTTGAAT
>NW_020187977.1:176-431 GCF_900000015.1 Plasmopara halstedii | reverse complement strand
ACTGAGCTGCTCAAGCTGGTTCTTCCTCGCACTGGGCGATGCAACGCACTCGACCTCCGCACGATCTCGCCGCTCCGACAATGCGACTTGCTCAAGTGGAGCCTGACGTCGACGTGGTGGCGAGCGACTTGGATCGGGTGGTACAAGACGCGCTGGGACATTACGTGGTATGACCTTCCACCGGACAAGCGTGCAGCGTACGGTCTCCGACACCCGATTTGGTTCCACTCGGACGCCAAACTGCACTTCGAACAA
>NW_020187977.1:0-166 GCF_900000015.1 Plasmopara halstedii | reverse complement strand
TCGGTTCGTGCTGAGTCGCAAGCACGACCGAAACGAGTCACACGTACAGCTCATCCCGCATGAGTTCGTGCACCAGCGGCGCAGTGTAGGCGGACTAGGCGTCCCAAATCTGGACGCACACCTCAAGAGGCAGCGTCTTGCACTGCTACTGCAGTTCATGCGTGCG
>NW_020187976.1:0-455 GCF_900000015.1 Plasmopara halstedii | reverse complement strand
TCGTGCGCCGGCTGCCTTGCCTTGAGGACTACCGCTCTCTGTCGGAGCGACTCCTAGCTGTGGGGCAGGCAAATGCATCGCTGCAGTCAACGGTGGAGCGCTTGGCGCCATTAGAAATAGAGGTTGTTGCACTCCGTGCTCAGAACCAGTTGCTGGTTCAACTTTTGGGTGGCCGCGGACCGGTGGAATCCGCTTCGGCGCCAACGCTTCCGAGTTCACTTGCGCCGGATCCCGGTACGGCTTAAGCAAGTCCACGTAAAACACCGGGTGGGTGCGCATCCGTTTGGGAAGTTTTAGCGTATACGCTAGGCCCCGCTTGGCCACAACCTGAAACGGTCCAATAATCCGTGGACGAACCTTCGTCCAGAAGATAGCGGAGGCTGCATGTGTAGGCAGATTTTTAGAATCTAATAAAACCAGGTCCCCGACCTTAAAGCTTTTCATTTTGCCTCTTC
>NW_020187975.1:0-334 GCF_900000015.1 Plasmopara halstedii | reverse complement strand
GCCTGACTTTTCTAGCAGCTGTACTGGATGTCCACCTGGGAAACCGGTGTGACGGGTTCGATTCCCGTAGCTGTTAAACTGGACGTTGGCATCACTGTTGACGGTATAGCTTGTAATGTAGATGTTGTTGAAGTAGTTGTACTTGTACTTGTAGTTGTAGTTGAAGTTGTAGTTGCGTGTGCCGTCGTGAAGTCATCCATTGATGCCATAATGGAGTGCTGAACGGCTGAAGCGGTTGAAGTTGATGTCACGAATGCATTATGTTGCGCTTGAAGACTATTTTCCACTTCATGTAGCAACTGTATCCATGTAAGTTTGCCTTTTAAAGTTGCAC
>NW_020187974.1:823-1510 GCF_900000015.1 Plasmopara halstedii | reverse complement strand
CAATGACCTCGACAAGGCACAGAGGCGGCAGCTGGAAGCTGCCCGTAAGGCGGCTCTGATGTGCACCTATCCACGGTCAGTCATTGACCCTCGTGTGGGATATGACTTCCACCCAGCGGATCCCGCTGTGGAGGCGAAGGACGCGGTAGCTCGATCGTTACGCGTCCACATCATCGGGCCTCCGGCCATTACGATTGCTGGGCTTGCCGAACGGAAAGCTCTTCGGGCTCGTTTCTTGGTCCCAAAAGAAATTCCGTTAGACATGTATCGCACTCGTCTTCGTGCTCAACGAGGTGGCTATCAGGTACTCATGCAAACGATACCCGTTAGTGCTCGCCCCTGGCGAAAGCGCTACAGATGACGAAGTGCTCTTTGAGCGATGGGTGCAACGGCACCGAAACCTTTCCTCACTGTATGCCTTAAAGTTGAGCCACAAGGAAGTGAACGTGCGTGTCGAGCGCCACCTCTGAGCACGCCGTCGTCTCCCTTCAGATTGTTGCCCTGCGAAGTATGGGTCAACATTTAACGCTCCCGCGAGCTCTATGTCCACGACCGCAAGAGCTCAGCTCATGACCCTTCTACTTCCCTGTCTATTGCCGAGAAGCGCGGGGCGTCCTGATCTTTATGATCAAAAGCGTCCACGGCGTCTGGACAATTTTGCAGAAGTGGCATCTCAAACTCTCACGC
>NW_020187974.1:567-813 GCF_900000015.1 Plasmopara halstedii | reverse complement strand
TATTGGGTTTGACCCTGGTGACGACGTCGTCCAACAAGACGTTCCACGTGATAGTGGATGCCACCGTTCTTTGAGAGGAGCCGGTGGCGGGCGGTGACGCGTGATGCTCTTCGAGCCCTTGAGGACAAGGCCTTCGTGATCGGAGCTCCGCTGAGCGTCATGCTGAAGTAGCATATCGCTGTGCGGACGCTCTTGACGATTAAAAGCACGTCGTGCCCCGGCTGCCTCGCCTTGAGGACTACTGCG
>NW_020187974.1:0-557 GCF_900000015.1 Plasmopara halstedii | reverse complement strand
GACTCCTAGCCGTGGAGCAGGCGAATGCATCGCTGCAGACAACGGTGGAGCGCTTGGCACCGTTAGAATTGGAGGTTGTTGCACTCCGTGCTCAGAACCAGTTACTGGTTCAACTTCTGGGTGGCCGCGGGCCCGTGGGATCCGCTCTGGCGCCAACGCTTCCGCGATTACTTGCGCCGGATCCCGGTACGGCTTGAGCAAGCCCACGGGTGGGTGCGCATCCGTTTTGGAAGGTTCAGCGTATACGCCAGGCCCCGTTGGACCACAACGTTAAATGGTCCGAAACCGTGGACGAAGCTTCGTCCTGAAGACAGAAGGGGCTGTATGTGTAGACAGGTTTCTAAAATCAGTTTCCCGACCTTAAAGCTTTCCACTTTGCCTCTTCCTTTTACATCTGCATGTTTTTTTTGCAGGTCTTGGCTTTCAGCCATCGCATCGCAAATGTGTCGTAGGACACTCAGTCTAGTAGACAAGAAGTCATCGACTTTGTTACGGATGATGAGGGGGCTGACATCAGCTAGCCGTTCGGCTATTCCTCCCCCACCAAGCCCTGAGCC
>NW_020187973.1:0-348 GCF_900000015.1 Plasmopara halstedii | reverse complement strand
CCTAAGCCGCTCATGGTGAGCGTTAAGGTCTTTGAGGGGAAGGATGGAGAGAATCTCCAGCTCTGGGTGAGTCGAGGCGACCATCGCATCCACCATGCTTCAGACCGAGCAACAGCGCGTAGCGCTAACCATCTCAAAGCTCGGTGGTCGAGCGCGAAAATGGGGACTGACGTGCGGCACTTCGGTTGAAGCTGCGTTTCCTTCCTGGGCGGAGCTGAAGTTGCAGCTCTCACGAGTTTTCTCGCCGCTTAATCAGGCATATCGCGTACGATCTCGTTTCCTTGCCGCTCGACAGGGCAACAAGGAGTTGGTGGACTTTGTCCAAGAGATGCGAACTCTCATTGCCGG
>NW_020187972.1:0-329 GCF_900000015.1 Plasmopara halstedii | reverse complement strand
CGTCGGAAGCTGTACATGGCCACTCTTACTAGTTTTAGATGCGGTGGCTCGCCACAACTACCTCGGTGTAGACTTTTCAACGATTTATAAACCTTTTGCGCGCTGTTTAACGCAATTTTGAAAGTACATTAGCTTAGCATTTGGTGTGAACAGCAATTTAATTTCCGCTCGCAGAGGTGTTGATCACACAACCATCTCAAGGCGGTCTCGCCATCTATGATAACGCCTATAAAATTGTCTGACATCTTAGTGCGTTGATGACCCTTTGGTTGACCTAGCGGCTGGAGAGATAGAAAGATGAAATACGTAAGTCAAAATGTGCGAGGCGG
>NW_020187971.1:0-348 GCF_900000015.1 Plasmopara halstedii | reverse complement strand
CAGCTGAGATATCATGTCACATACATTTGTGGTGCTTCCAGACGTGCTACAGCGTTCCAGATTGTACCTGATGTATCTGTTTGACGCGGCAGCAACTGTAAGCGCACTCAAACGTTGGCACGTTGTCAGCAGCTGAGATATCATGTCACATACATTTGTGATGCTTCCGAACGTGCTACAGCGTTCCTGATTGAACCAGACGCATCTGCTTGACGCGGCAGCAACAGCTAACGCACTCAAACGTTCGTCACACTGTCAGCAGCTTAGATATCATTTCACATACGTTTGTGGTGCTTTCAGACATGCTTCAGCGTTCCTGACTGAACCAGACGCATTTGTTTGACGCGG
>NW_020187970.1:0-383 GCF_900000015.1 Plasmopara halstedii | reverse complement strand
CTTCTAGACGTGCTATAGTAAAACTGATTCGACCAGCCGTATCAGTTTGACGCGGCGGCGATGATTATTGCATCGAAATGCTCGTAACGTAATCAAGAGTCGAGATATCAATATTGGCACTTCCACACGAGCTTCAGCAAAACTGATTCGACCAGCTGGATCAGTTTGACGCGGCGGTAATGCTCTTTTGCATCAAAATGCGCGTAACGTAATCAATAGCTGAGATATCAATATTGGCGCTTCCAGACGTGCTATAGTAAAAATGATTCGACCTGCCGGATCAGTTTGACGCGGCGGCGATAAATATTGCATCGAAATGCTCGTTACGTAATCAACAGCTGAGATATCAATATTGGCGCTTCCAGACGTGCTACAGCAAAACT
>NW_020187969.1:0-324 GCF_900000015.1 Plasmopara halstedii | reverse complement strand
ACGCCATCAATGGCATGCAGCGACTGCTTCGCAACGAGAGCAGTGCTCAGTGATTTTCGTGATACTCCACGCGCATCACGGGGGCCTCGGCATCGATGCCTTGGCCCTTGACCGACCATATCACACATGACATGCAGCGACTGCTTTAATTCTCGAGCATCGCTCAGTGGGTTACGTGCCACTACACGATCAGACCACGAGCCACGTTTGGGATTCATGTCCAATGCACCGTTGGTGTCTACCAACTCGGACATTCCAATGTCCAACACGTTGACCGTCTCGGTCCAGTGCTCTCGCCAATAGCGCTTTTGTCTTCTAGCAGAG
>NW_020187968.1:0-434 GCF_900000015.1 Plasmopara halstedii | reverse complement strand
CCGCACGCGGTGCAATGTCGGACAGTGCGTCCGCGGCACCGGGGGATGTACATCCTAGGCTCGTTGAGCACGAGCGTCGCGCTCCGCGCACCTATCAATGACGAGCGACCTCGTTGAGAATGTGGAGGTGGTCGACAAGGAGTCTGACACTCCTTTTCCCGCATGGAATGACGAGGAAGGCGAGCTCCACCAGCGCCGTGATACGAGCCTTGCTCGCGCCTTGAGGACCCCATGTCCGTTTCATGACTTCTCGTCAACCGAGGGACACGGTATAATCACCAATGACCTCAACGGGGCACAGAGGCGGCAGCTGGAAGCTGCCCGTAAGGCGGCTCTGGAGCGCGCCCATCCGCGGCCAGTCATTGACCCTTGTGTAGAATATGGCTTCCGCCCAGCGGATCCCGCTGTGGAAGCGAAGGACGCGGTAACTCGAT
>NW_020187967.1:0-369 GCF_900000015.1 Plasmopara halstedii | reverse complement strand
GTCTAAGACACCTCTGCATCGCCAGGGCCTTCTGCACGCATTCTCTACTCAACGAGCTATGTGTGTCGAACACTAAAGACACCCAGCATCGCTAATTCCAAGAGCGCCCGCGGACAGTGCCTTCTTTATTTCCTACACGCGATGCAACTTCGGATACCACCTTCGCGGCTTTAAGAGAGGCACAAGAAGAGTTGACTACGAGTCAAATACTTCTTTCCCAGGATATAAAGAAGAGGAGGGCGAGGTGCACCAACGGTGCGACGTGAGCTCTGCTCAAACCATGCGGATACCGTGTCCGTTTCCCGACCCTTCGACTTTGGGGAAAGTGGCATCGTTACCAATTGTCTTGACGAGGCACAGAAGCAGCAG
>NW_020187966.1:0-331 GCF_900000015.1 Plasmopara halstedii | reverse complement strand
AACGACACCACCCAGTAGGCGCGGGGTGACCTACTGGGGAAGAACTGAGTTCTGTTGATCCTCAGAGAAGCATAGGTCAACAGGGCCCAGCCCCGAAGAGCTTTGTGCTCTTAAACACGGAACGGGTATGCAAGCCGGGCTTGCTGGTCGTGGAGGCAACCGTAAAGAGCTTCGATAAGCTATGGAAGACCCTCATCGATCCCGGGGCATCGGGCACTTATGCTCGACGCTCCACGATAGAAGGAAGTCAGCTGTATGCTGAGCCACTGAGCAGCGGTTGGGTGACATCGTCACTGTTCGCCTAGCGATGGGGACACGTGTCACGGTCCCG
>NW_020187965.1:0-591 GCF_900000015.1 Plasmopara halstedii | reverse complement strand
CATGTCACGCATGACATGCAGCGACTGCTTTGATACTCGAGCAGCGCTCAGTGGTTTATGTGCCACTTCACGTGCATCACATAGGCGATGACTCGGCTCTCGGTCGACCATGGCACGCATGACATGCAGCGACTGCTCCAAATCGTGAGCATCGCTCAGTGAATTACGTACCACTCCACGAACAGCCCGCGAGCCACGCTCGGGTCTCCTGTCCAATGCATCGTTGGTGTCTTCCAACTCGACATTTCAATGTCTAGCACATTGACCGTCTCGGTCAAGTGCATTCGCCTATAGCACTTTTGTCTCCTAGCAGAAGTGGGTTCATGACTCGCCAAAGCTCTACCAGGAGACATCCGCGTAGCGCCCAAGGTCTTTGATCTCCAATCAATCCATGGCTCATGGTGTTCCAAACATGCCTTGCTAGGATGAGGTCATACCTTGCATCCAAGCCCAAGACTAGACAACTTGCCACGCTATCGAAGTCAATGAACTTGACTCCGAGGTCCACAGCGATCTCCGGGACCGTGACACGTGTCCCCGTCGCTAGGCGAACAGTGACGATGTCACCCAACCGCACTTTCAGCGCCTCAG
>NW_020187964.1:0-594 GCF_900000015.1 Plasmopara halstedii | reverse complement strand
TCCCCCGTCATACCGTTGAGGAGGGTGTATAACTGTGCGCCATCGTCTACTGTAGGCACACCCTGGATCAGGGTCGACGCTCGGCTTTTTGCAGCCAGCATATGGCGTCGCCGTCGCCCCTGTACAGAGGCTCTATGTCTCGGTGAGACCAGGGTGAACACGCATTTTGCGTCGTCCAGTGTCACCCATGCTGTCCGCTCCTTTGGAGGTCCGATGTTATCTACAGCATCCGACGAAGTACTACTAGCCCCGCAGTCTTCGCCCCCCGGTGTATAAGTGCCACTCATCGCGCATCTGAAGGGCCGTGCCCAACATGCCTCGGACTCTGTCCGACCAGGCCATCAATGCATGCAAAGACTGTTCTGCAACGAGAGCAGTCCTAGGTGGTTTACGTGCCACTTCACGTGCATAACCGAGGCCTCGCCCTCGAAGCCTCGGCCGACCATATCACGCATGACATGCAGCGACTGCTTCGAAACTCGAGCAGCGCTCAGTGGCTTACGTGCCACTTCACGTGCATCACGGGAGCCTCGCCCTCGATGCCTTGACCCTTGGCCGACCGTGTCACGCATGACATGCAGTGACTGCTCCAAA
>NW_020187963.1:0-884 GCF_900000015.1 Plasmopara halstedii | reverse complement strand
TTTTTTCTGAAGGCGTTTTTGGAAGTGTCTTACCAGCGCATTCACATGAGTGGTGAACGCCTCCATGAGAGACATTTTTGCTTCAGGTCCTTGGGTTGTCTATGGTTTGATATACCCTCGATACAAACAAAAGATAGAATCTTATTATGCGCGTAGAGAACAGACTTGTCGTTTGTCAAGAAAAATATAGTATTACTCATATCCGGTTGCCAAATTAGCGCCAGGTACTACAAGATGCAATGGGGTGTTGTACACCCCGCGCGGAGGAGGCTTTGACTCTGTGTGTATGCGTGACTGTCAACTCAAGCACAGTACCTCATCGATAAGAAAAAATCTTCATACAGCGAGGATGTGTTTTACAACCCTCTCCTTAGAGATATTCATCAACCCCGGACTATTCAGAATACATATTCATGGTATCTGCTTTGGTACTTCTAGGCTGTGCTCTATATTTGATGTACAACATGTCTTGTGCATGTACTTGATGATACGGTATATATCATGCTACAATTCGGCTATAATCTTTGTCAATGTCTTACCATCGCTCGCACTGTCGTATTGTAGAGTTCGAGGCGGCCGGCAGAAGTAAGAGTTCACCAAAAGACAACCTATTCAATGTCAGGACCATTCTGTTGGATGTTTTGGCAGGACATTCACGACGTTAAATATCCTCTGTCGGTCTGCAGTATGCTGTTGGATTGTTGCGGCTGGACATGAATATTCCTACTCTTATTCCGCTTCTTGTTTGCCTTCGTGTTTTGTTTGTCCTTGTTCTTGCACTTACCATATTTTCATGGGGACGTTTCTTTACGGTGAAGCAACAATTCAGTTACCAAATTACTGCTACGGTCTCATCAAGCTAGAGATACAAGCAACCACTACTG
>NW_020187962.1:0-307 GCF_900000015.1 Plasmopara halstedii | reverse complement strand
GCAAGTGGCGTATCGTTCATGCTTACAATAAGCTCAACGTTGCCACCATTCCAGCACAGACGCCGATTACTAGAAAGGATGTTCTTCAGAGCAACATGGTGGGATGTACGAGGTACAGTGCACTCGACTTGGTAGAAGGATATTACCAATTGCTAATGAGAGCGAGTGACATTCCGCAGACAGCGATAAGCACTCCGAGCGGCATGCTCTGGGAGTGACTGGTGATGTACCAAGGGCTGTCAAATGCATCAGCAACATTTAATCGTCTTGTGATGCAGTTGTTCAGGCCCCACAGGGCGTATGCACA
>NW_020187961.1:0-674 GCF_900000015.1 Plasmopara halstedii | reverse complement strand
GATTGCCATTCAATCAGCTCACAATGGACGCTACTTGCAAGTTTACACGAATGGAGACTGTATCTTTGACAGTAAAGAACCTGGCGACTACGAGCTTTTTACCATAGAGACAGACTTAAACTGTGCTCTGTACTTTGTGTCGTGTCGCACGGGAAATGTCCTTCAGTGCAATAGCAGATCCCATGTCAGGTGTGAAAACCAAAATCGTCTTGGCTGGGAGGCCTGGAAAATTGTGGAGCCATGCACAAATACCATTACCGCCCATGTGCAGCCAAAAAAGAGCTATGGTAACGATCTAAATGGTGAAGACCGCCGAGAATTTGTGTTGAAACTCGCGATGAGCGGAAAGACACCGACAGAGATCAAGGAGATCTTAACGCAATTGTTTGACGTACTCGTGACGGTTGTGTGGACAAGGCACCGCGAAAAATTTGAGCTATTTGCCCGAATCAACAACTTAAGCGATTGCCAACAGTATTGTCCTATGGGTTTCTCTCAGTTCTCTGATCGTGCACATAACAGTTAAGTATATTTTAGTGAGTATCTAAGTTACTTTTTCAAGACTTGGTAAAACCTTGTCTTTTGAAACATTATCTTAAAATGACGTACACTTAGCCTCAGTTGAAAGTTGCTATGTATTATCTTATTACACGGCTATACCTACTCGGCCCTGA
>NW_020187960.1:0-2990 GCF_900000015.1 Plasmopara halstedii | reverse complement strand
TCGTGGTTTCATGACAGGTCAAGAAGGTTCTCTTGAGCCGTTAAAGAAAGCGCGAGGACTTTGGCAGCGTGTAACGATGTCTAGTCCCGATCCTGGCATATTAACCTAGATATGGCGTGGCAGGTACACCACGAGCAATGTTTTGACCGGAAGTCAAAAGCCAGACGCCATGCACTTCTCGTTTGATACATCTTTGGTGAGTCGTGAGCGCATCATATTTTAGGCGACAGAAGCGCTTTTGTTGTGGGCACGAAGCTGCGATAGAATTCGGCAGGATGTGAAATTGCTTCAAAGGGATAGTATAAGATATTGCTAGGTACCTCGAGCAGAGCTCGGATGGGAGAACGAAGGTCTCAGGAGGAGAAGAAAAAGTGCTGTTGTTTTCGGGGTTTTCAAAATACTATAAGTGGTGGTCTCAGAGTACATTTCTGGTGGGAGAGTGAGACGGTAACGATCAGCTGCGAGCAGTTGTCCCCTGTGCCAGCGCCGATAGCGACTGGGTGTCGTAGTCTTTTATACCAGAGCCGTTGGAGCTGGAGGTCGACTGCAATTTGCAAGTTGGAGGGCTAGGCTCTGAAGATAATCTATACTTGTCATTATGAAATTGTATTTCTGAGGCAGCACCACCGTGTGAGAATCACTGTAAACGGCTCCTCGGGCGAGTGACGAAAGAGATTATTCACTTGTGAATGGAGTGGTTGGGGTAAATCTAGTTTATTTTTGTTCCCGCTTACTACCTCTGACAAAATCTCGCATAAATTCAAAGAAATCCTTGGGGTTTGTGCAAGGAAATGCAAGACGGATACGACCGCCAAATGGTTCAGCTACCAGCGAAGGAGTTGAGCGCATCATCCGTTAATTCTTTCAGTGAGGGCTACAGCTTTCTCGAAAATCTCAAAATAATTTTTCTCTCGCTGAAAGAAAATCATGACGTGTTAACGAGAGATCTGTTACCCCTGGATATCATGCTTTTGACCTGGTTTCCGGGACTAAATTTTGCATCGGTAATGACCCTTTCCAAGCAAACCGTGTGGCGTCATTGACGCTTTCTTCCGTGCGGGTTTGGTGTAAGTAAATCTTCGTACACTTGAAGGCTAACAGCAAGTGGAGAGTTGGGCATGCTTATATAAGCTAAAGGCAGCCACGATTTTGGTGCAAAGGATTATTCCTAGAAGGGATCTGTTAAAAAAGTAGCATGTCGACTGCACTTTGTTCAGTGGCCTCGATCTATCGGGTGGTTGTTATCAACTGCTGAATAAAGACCGCTATATCTCTCTCACTGCGGTGAGTACTTCAAGGAGATGTTGTGCAAGTGGCTATTCATGCCACAGAGACTGTCTCATGCACCATCAACGTCCAATAGTCTGGTGGCACAGCTGTTCAGACCATATTGAAGCTATGTACAAACAATTTCGACGACGTACGTGAGCATTGTAGATCTTAGTATGGAACGTGGAATGAGGAGGACATCATTGAACATTTGTGAGTTATGCTCCAATTTGTGCGCTTTATTATGCGTTTGACAGTATTAATGGATCTGTATTTGGCGCCACCAAAATCTCTACCGGGGCCTGCGGGCTGATACCAAAAGATAAAAATCACGGTAGATTCGCCGGTGCTTCTATCCCAAACGACCGTGAAGATAAGGCTTTGTCAGACCAACTTCTTGCACAAGTACAGTGCAAATTGTGCCTACATGACGCAAACTTCACGCTCATTTTCTTTGAAAGGATTATG
Source organism: Plasmopara halstedii (assembly GCF_900000015.1). Classification (NCBI taxonomy): domain Eukaryota; phylum Oomycota; class Peronosporomycetes; order Peronosporales; family Peronosporaceae; genus Plasmopara; species Plasmopara halstedii. The sequence goes on along the minus strand of NW_020187960.1, from coordinate 1,253 downwards.
TGGTAGAAGGGGCGCACCCAAGGCTATGAAGAAAAGCCTCAGATTTTGATTTTGGCTCTGGAATCTAGGTGACTTGTGACGAATTGGCCCTTCACAATATTATATGCTTTGTTTCAAGCAACTTTCAATCAGATTAAGCACGTCACCGCGCAAAAGTCTTGCCGGCTGAAAAGACGCTGAGAAAAAACTAGTTGCTCGTGGCAAGGAGCTACATGCGATGAGACATGCCTTTGTCGAGTTCAAGGTGCTTCTGCTTGGTTCTAAGATCTTGTGATCTATACAAATCATGCGTTGTGCACACAGCGACGCCCAACAGAGAATGATAAAATGGTGATTTTTTGCCGAGTACCCCTTCGAGGAAAGATTTACTCCGGTTCAGCTTATTGTGGTGTCGGCTGCGCTTTTGTGTCGTCAATCCAAATATTGATTTTCGCACGTCATATTCCTACACCTAGGTATTCCTACAGCGTCCAGGACAGACGCAAGCTGTGTTAATCTGCTGAAGCAAAGACTTTTAAGCTCATATGTTGCTTTATTCAAAAACGCGGTCATACGCCTGCTCCTTTGATGCCCTATCTAAAGGCTTGCTTTTCTTCGGCACTCCCCGCATGACACTCAGCGTGTATTATCTGTGACGAGTACATGATAGTACAGATACATCACGAGATACATGATACCCCGTTAATGGTAACTTAAAAGAGAAAAGGCATGCTGTTTGTTGAGCGCTATATATTGTTAAACTAATGTGGAAATTTGGGTATGCACTTGTGAAACGTGCCAGCGAATTAACTATTCCGAGTACTGGCAGTCCGCAAGTAAGGACTTATTTCGGACTTTCAGGAAAGCGTTCGGTAAAATTGGTAGCGTATTCTTCATGGACTGTCTGAGTAAGTTGGCTCATCCCACTACCGTTAGCAATAATATGACCGGCAGCGATAGCCAAGATTAAGCTTTTTCCAACATGGCTTGCTGGTAGTCATTGTATTGAAAGATATTCGCGATTTGCAGCGAGTGTTTAGCACACATTATATAAGGTGCTCTACATCCGATCAGATATATCAAGCACTTACCGTAGCAAACAGATGATCGGACGAAACGTTTGATTTTCGTTGTGTAAGATATCCTCAAAGCCCTTTGCGCGGATAGACCGTGGTGCTGGATCGAGTTGCTCCTAGCCGATAAGCGTGCGTTTGATAACACCGTACATACCTTAACAGGCTTACCCTATTTCACTTGCAAATTTGGTCAGCTTT
>NW_020187959.1:0-356 GCF_900000015.1 Plasmopara halstedii | reverse complement strand
GAGACTGTTGTCGGAGAGTGGAAAATGGAAAGTGATTGACTCCTACTTATGCTGTCTGAAATGACTGGTTGCTACGCGCTCTAGAATGAATGGTTCCTAGCCTACTCTTGAACTTGAGCGTAATCTTCTTCAACCTCAACCTGATGCTGGTTGTGATCCTTGATCTCGCCATAGTGACGAACCTTGCTGACTTCAGGATGACGAACTTTGCTGACTTCAACACTCCCCCCACGACGGGGAGGTCCGGATGTTGGACTTGTCTAACAGAAGTTCGAACTGCTTCGTCGATGTTGGCTTTGTTAGGAAGTCGGCAAGTTGTAACTTGGTCTCGATATACTTGAGCTCAATCGACTTGG
>NW_020187958.1:0-472 GCF_900000015.1 Plasmopara halstedii | reverse complement strand
TGAAGATCTTCTACACGTCGTCAGCTCTGTACTCGTCGATGTCGGCTCTGGTTCAACTACCTGAATCTCTACGTTATCGCCACCGATTTCCTCCTCAGCATGCGGCATTGGTTAGGTTCAACCTGCGACTGCCATGCTGCACTAAATCGTCGACCTCCTTGGTCACATGGGCGATTGTCGACTAGTTTGGTACAGCCGTATCGTAGATGCCGTTGACCTCACGTTCATCCAGTCTCAGCAAACGTGACACCTTGAGCCTGTTTGACTCCAAGTCGTACACCCGGTACCCCTTAACGTTTCCAGCGTATCCCAAGAACATACACCTGAAGTTCTTTGCATCCAGCTTCGTACGTTTGTTGTCTTTCACATGAGCATACCCGGGAGAGCCGAAAACGCGCAAATGCTCCATGCGCAGCTTCATCTTGAAGCTCAGCTCACATGGTGTCATGTTTGCGAGAACATTGTTCGTGGT
>NW_020187957.1:1048-1189 GCF_900000015.1 Plasmopara halstedii | reverse complement strand
TCCTTTACGCTTACCACCAGTAGTTAGCAGCAACGCAGATTGGGACTCTACTGCTGCTAGTGGTAACAGTAGCCGGGTAAAGGTTGGACTACCAGGTGGCGACACGACCTGGGAGCCTGCAGTGCCAAGAGAGATCTCGCC
>NW_020187957.1:0-1038 GCF_900000015.1 Plasmopara halstedii | reverse complement strand
CCATTCGACACCCACGTTTTGTGTTCGGAAGCCGAACGGCAAGTGGCGTATCGTTAATAATAAGCTCAACGCTGCCACCATTCCGGCACAAACGCCAACTCCTAGAAAGGATGCTCTTCAGAACAACATGGTGGGATGTACGAATCGATGGGTATTACCAATTGCTGACAGCGAGTGATATTCCTCTGACAGCGGTGAGCAGTTCGAGCGGCATGCTTTGGGAGTGGCTGGTGATGCCCCAAGGGCTGTCAGATGCACAAGCAACATTTAATTGTCTTGTGACGTAGTTGTTCAGGCCCCACAAGGCGTATGTACAGACATCCTTTGACGACATTTTCGTTCACAGTCGTGCGTAGCACGGGAGGACGGATGAGGAGAACTACATCGTCCATCTGCGAGCGGTGCTCGAGTGCATGCGCACTAACAGACTGTACGCCAATGCAGAAAAGTGCATCTTTGGCCCAGAAGACATTCCCTTCTTAGGGTGCTTCATTGGGAAGCGTGGTCTTCGAGCAAATCCCGTTAAGGTCAAAGCCATTGTAGACTGGCCGGTTCCAAAGAACCGGAAGGACTTGCGTAAGTGGCTTGGTCTTGCCAATTACTTGCACAAGTACAGCGTAAACTACGCAGAAAAGGCCCGGCGACAATCCAATCTCCTTAAAAAGGATGCGGAATGGTGTTGGAACACCGAACATCAAGAGGCTTTTGAAGGGTCAAAGACAGCCTCTTGCATGCACCAATACTGGCACTGCCAGACCCTGATCGCCCTTTTAGCGTCGTTTGTGACGCTTCGAACTTTGCCATCGGCTGTGCGCTGCTGCAAGCAGACGCCGAGGGGCTAGATCGAATGATCGCGTTCAAATCTCGACAGCTCATAGATGCAGAGAAGAAATACCCAGTTCATGACAAGGAGCTACTTGCGATGAAGTATGCACTTGCCAAGTTCAAAGTCCACCTGCTTGGCTCCGAGCTGTTTGTGGTCTACACAGATCATGCGTCATTACGCACTGCGACTCAGTCGCCCCACCTCTCGCAGAG
>NW_020187956.1:494-737 GCF_900000015.1 Plasmopara halstedii | reverse complement strand
GGTAGCACTTGTAGTCAATCTACACCTGAGTCGTTTAGACTGATCCTCTGTGAGGATATAGGCATTTTTCTCTTTTCCCCAGGGAATGCTGGACGGGCTTAACAAGCTGATGTCTTTGCTTGGCCCTGAGGGCGTTCAACACCTTGCGGTGCAAGGCCCCGAGGCAATCGGTGTGCGTCTATAGGCGTTTTCAAATTACGAAAACGCGCTGCTAGAGCACCTGCAGCAGAAGATGTCTGCATT
>NW_020187956.1:0-484 GCF_900000015.1 Plasmopara halstedii | reverse complement strand
CGTCTATGACGCCACCGTCGGTGACGGAAGATTTTCCCCGCCCTAAGCCGCTCATGGTGAGCGTTAAGGTCTTTGAGGGGAAGGTGGAGAGAATCTCCTGCTCTGGGTGAGAGAGGTCGAGATGGCTATCGCATTCGTGATTCAGACCGAGTAACGGCGCGTAGCGCTAGCCATCTCAAAGCTCGGTGGTCGAGCGCGAGGATAGGCACTGATGTGCGGCAGTTCGGTCGAAGCTTCGTTTCCCTCCTGGGCGGAACTAAAATTGCAGCTTTCACGAGTGTTCTTGCCGCCTAATCAGGCATATCGCGTACGATCGCGATTCCTTGCCGCCCGACAGGGCAACAAGGAATTGGTGGGCTTTGTCCAAGAGATGCGCACTCTCATTGCCGGGATGGCAGCAGATCCCCTCCTGGAGGCGTTCACAGTGTCTTTATGGAAGGCCTCCGCACTGGCGTGGCCAGAATGGAAGTCTTTCGTGTGCATC
>NW_020187955.1:966-1121 GCF_900000015.1 Plasmopara halstedii | reverse complement strand
GAAACGACCGCCACAGAACGATTCGTGCTTGAGAAGATCGTAGTGCCAGAAGGCTTGCTAAAGCGAGTTGAACGGGACGACACCCCGTCAGAAGCTGAGAAGAACCAGCTTGGAGAACGAATGAAAAACGTCGCACAGGCTTACGTCAGTGGACA
>NW_020187955.1:548-956 GCF_900000015.1 Plasmopara halstedii | reverse complement strand
TGTATGGGTTGCGCCAATCCGGCCGTGAATGGAACTCGGAGATCAATGGCTGGTTTTTAAACCGCGGGTTATAACGGTGTGCTTCGGAACCTTGTCTCTACTACTTGATCGACGGAGAGGAAATTGTGCTGCTATTGATCTACGTGGACGACGTGGTTTGTGCTACGAATGATGAGGAGAGCAAGATCGAATTGTTTGCTGAGCTCGACAAGGTGTATGGCCTGAAGGACCATGGGAGGCTGACTGAGTTTCTGGGTATCTAAGTGACCCAAATCGAAGAGGGAGTGTTCATTAGCCAAGAGAAATATGCAAAGGACGTGTTGTACAAGCTCGGCTATGGCGAAGCGAACAAGTGTGGGAACCCCATGGAGTCAACCACGATACTCGCACCAGCTACGGAGGACGACA
>NW_020187955.1:364-538 GCF_900000015.1 Plasmopara halstedii | reverse complement strand
AGTGCTACGGTTGCGTACGAAGCCTCTATGACTGAAGAGGATCGGTCGGCAGACGTCGTTGAGGAGGACGACGATCACGAAAACCAGGACGTCGGTGAGAATCACCAGGATATGAGTGACCAGGCGAATGATGATCATGATGATGACGAGTCTGTCTCGGCTAATTTTGGATCA
>NW_020187955.1:0-354 GCF_900000015.1 Plasmopara halstedii | reverse complement strand
CTACGCGATCAAAACGGATGCGCAAGGCTTCGTTGTGAGATTCAAGGCGAGAGTCGTGACGCTCGGAAACTACCAGAGGCCAGGAATCGATTTTATGGAAACTTCGGCGCCTGTCGCGAGAACGTCTTCGTTTCGGATCACGGCGGCCATATCAGCAGAGTTTGATCTTGTACTCTACGGTGGAGACATCAACACTGCGTACCTAAATGCAACGCTTGAGATCGCCCAATTTGTCGATGGGATCGAGGGGTATCCGTGTGAGGACCCGTCGTATGTCTACGAAGTGCGGAAGGCGCTGTATGGGTTGCGCCAATCCGGCCGTGAATGGAACTCGGAGATCAATGGCTGGTTTTT
>NW_020187954.1:0-442 GCF_900000015.1 Plasmopara halstedii | reverse complement strand
AGTAAGTAATCTCGAGCTTGATCGAAGAAGTAGGTGATCTAACAGAAGAGTGAAGAAGAGCGACGACCAGCAGCGAGCAGGATCTTCTATTGTTGGAGATCTTAGCAAGCCCTCATTCGCGCCAAAAGCACCTGCCTTTCTGTCCAGTTCCCGCGCTTCTTGCCTCACATTTGAAAGCGGTGGGACAACAAGAAGGGCAATAGGCAATAGATAACAACAAGCAGCAACAAGCAGGCGGTGTCCACTTCCCGCTCCTCACTCCTCCAAGTCAGCCCAAGGAGTCTCCTTCATGTTATCGCTCGACGACTTCTGGTAGGAGTTCTAGAAGATTTTCATGCAGAACGAAACTCGCTGAAGATGCCAGCTGGAGATCTCCAACAAGAGGAATGGAGGGACAAGTCGACAGTCCACCAAAACGCACTACTACCTACAACTACACAGT
>NW_020187953.1:0-304 GCF_900000015.1 Plasmopara halstedii | reverse complement strand
TTGGATTTCTGACGTAGCAACTACTTATCTTGAAATTTTGTTACCAGTCCGTACTCCTTATCTTTGTCCCGAATTTTGGCTAGGAAAGCGCTCGTATTGGTTTCAAGTCTGCCTAGCAATTCCTGTGTAGAAACCAATTTGAAGAATATCCATAACGAAAATCAAAAATATCTACCATTGGTGTTGGAAGGTTAATTGTCTTTATTAAAACGACCTGTTTATGAGCCTGACAGCGTTAACGAAAAATACATACAACCAAGCCGTCTGTCCATCATTCCGGCGTTTCTTCCATTCGTCATCCGAC
>NW_020187952.1:0-432 GCF_900000015.1 Plasmopara halstedii | reverse complement strand
TAGCATGTCTTGTGTAGGGCAGTATTCGAGATTGACTTGACCATCTTCAATCTTTTCTTGTACAAAGTGATATCGAATGTCGATGTGTTTTGTACGCTTATAATATTCTGGATTCTTGGCCAACGCAATAGAGCCTTGATTATCTTCGAATGTCCTGACAGAATCGTTAGGAGTCATCTCACCAAGTTCGCACAGAAATACCTTGAGCTATACCGCTTCTCGAGTGACCTCTGATAGCGCCATGTACTCCACCTCTGTTGAGGAAAGTGCCACACTTCGCTGCTTTTTACTTCGCCAGCTAATACACCCATTGTTTAGTGTGAACACATAGCCGCTTGTGCTCCGGCGAGACTCGATATCTCCAGCCCAGTCTGCATCCGAATACCCAAGTAGCTTTGCCTGATCGCAACTTGAATACTGAAGTCCATACGT
>NW_020187951.1:0-347 GCF_900000015.1 Plasmopara halstedii | reverse complement strand
AGCAAATCTGATTAAATCAGACGCATCAGAATGTCGCAGCGACAATGATTATTGCATTCAATTGCTTATCACGTAATTAATAACTCACATATCAAATCAAATGCGTTTGAGCACTTTCAGACGTGCAAAATGAAATCTGATCAGATCAGACGCATCAGATTGAAGCAGCGGCAAGGATGAGTGCATTCATTTGCTCGTCACGTAATCAACAGCTGAGATATAAAGTCAAAAAAGCATTTGAGCGCTTCCAGACGTGCAATAGCAAATTTGATTAAATCAGACGCTTCAGAATGCCGCAGCGGCAATGATTTTTTCATTCAATTGCTCGTCACGTAATAAACAACTGA
>NW_020187950.1:0-591 GCF_900000015.1 Plasmopara halstedii | reverse complement strand
TCGTCAAAGTATGTCTGTGCATACGCCATGTGGGGCCTGAACAACTGCGTCACAAGACGATTCGATGTTGCTGGTGCATTTGACAGCCCATGGGGAGACTTGCTCTCACGTACCATCCCCGCGTCGTGTTTCACACGGAAAAAGGCGTCAATGACGTTGCACTGCTCCTTGGTCAGGGGCCGTTGGCGTGTAACGCAGTATTTAGTCCCCGAAATAGACCGATCTCATGATGCACACCTCGGTCCGGAGATAGGACTGAAGGCGGGTCTTTGGAGACGACGTCTTGAAATTTCTTTACGAAAGGATAGTACGGATCTAAGGGATTCCATAGGATCGACGATCCACTTCGTGCGTTCAGCACTCTCTTTGGTGTCCTCCAAGACAGCTTCATCCAGAAGCGATGACGACTTCAATTCCTCGTCCAGTCGTACAATGACCACTTCGGTCAAACCGCCTGCCTTCAAGGCACTGCCAAACTCTTCAAGGGACATCTCGTCCAGTTCAAGAAGAGCATCAACTGCAGGCATAGCCTCGAGGCGGACATAGCCATCTTCCTCTCCCGTCCTACCGTTGACGAGGGTGTATAACTGT
>NW_020187949.1:0-538 GCF_900000015.1 Plasmopara halstedii | reverse complement strand
CTCCTGTCCGATACACCGTTGGTGTCTACCAACTCGGACATTCCAATGTCCAGCACGTCGACCATCTCGGTCTAGTGCTCTCGTCAGTAGTGCTTTTGTCTCCTAGCAGAGGTGTGTTCATGACTCGTCAAAGCTCCACCAGGAACGTGCGCGTATCGCCCAAGGTCTTTGACCTCCAATCAATCCATGGCTCATGGTGTTCCATCCATGCCAGTCCTAGGATGAAGTCATACCTTGCATCCAAGTCTATGACTCGACAGCGTTCTACGCTATCAAATTCAAGGAACTTGACTCAGAGATCCACAGTGACCTTCAGGACCGTGACACGTGTCTCCGTCGCTAGGCGAACAGTGACGATGTCACCCAACCGCGCTTTCAGCGCCTCAGCATACAGCTGACTTTCTTTAATCGTGGAGCGTCGAGCATAATTGCCCGACACCCCGGAATCGATGAGGATCTTTCACGGCTTCTCGAAGCCCTTTACAGTCGCCTCCACGACCAGAAAGCCCGGCTTGCATACACGTTCTGTGTTCAAGAG
>NW_020187948.1:0-309 GCF_900000015.1 Plasmopara halstedii | reverse complement strand
CTTGCGTCGCTTCAGCATGGAGCTTGAGCAACCACTGGTACTGTCGGTACGGTTTCACAGAGACGAGTGTGTAGTCGATGTGGCGCTCAGCAAACTCTGTAGCAGTGGGTCAGCGTTGGCAGTTGCCTGCAAAATCCGTGAGATACCGAAGCGCAAACGCGCTAGCTATGTGTCTGCGAAATCCGCGTTGTGGCTCAGCAATCATACTAAGCGAGCGATGCTTGAGGGCGGAGAAGGTAGTCCTGCTGCGTGGGTAAACTGGAACATCCTGTCGCCGTTGAGCCAAATCGGCTGATCTAGTGCTGCGGC
>NW_020187947.1:0-679 GCF_900000015.1 Plasmopara halstedii | reverse complement strand
CGTGTCAAACGGATGCGTCTGGTTCAATCAGCAACGCTGTAGCACCACAAAAGTATGTAAAATGGTATCTCAGCTCTGGCAACGTGACAAACATTTGAGTGCGCTTACTGTTGCGACCGCGTCAAACGGATGCATCTGGTTCAATCAGCAATGCTGTAGCACGACTGGAAGCACCACAAACGTATTTGACATGATATTTCAGCTGTTGACAACGTGACGAACGTCTGAGTGCATTCACTGTTGTTGCGGTGTCAAAAGGATGCGTCTGGTTCAATCTGCAACGCTGTAGCACCACAAACGTATGAGGCATGATGTTCAGCTGCTGACAACGTGACGAACGCTTGAGTACGTTATCTGTTGCTGTTGCGCCAAAACGGATGCATCTGGTTCAATCAGCAACGCTGTAGCACGACTGGAAGCACCACAAAAGTATGTGACATGGTATCTCAGCTCTTGCAACGTGACGAACATTTGAGTGCGCTAACTGTTGCTGCCGCGTCAAACGGATGCATCTGGTTCAATCAGCAACGCTGTAGCATGACTGGAAGCACCACAAAAATATGTGACATGAAAATTCAGCTGTTGACAACGTGACGAACGTTTGAGTGCATTCACTGTTGATGCCGTGTCAAACGGATGCGTCTGGTTCAATCAGCAACGCTGTAGCACGACTGGAAGC
>NW_020187946.1:0-1181 GCF_900000015.1 Plasmopara halstedii | reverse complement strand
GTGTCAAGCGTCCGTTAGCAACGTCAAGCTTAAACGTGTTGATGCCATTTGTTGTTTCACGTGGTGTGACACCTCGAGCTTTTACGATCTATCAAAATTGTCTGATTGTGGCAAATGCGGACTCAAACGACATGTATGTATTCTCGGTTAACAGTGATACCGGAGCCTTGACCTACACTGGTAACTCATACAAGATTAAAGAAGCTGTCAGCCTTTATGTTGGAGAGTTCTAGAACTAAAGTCCTACATATCTGGAGCTAAAGAGTACGGAATTAAATATTGCGTCAAACGGCGATGGCCCTTCAGTGTGACAGATATATTGTTATTCCGCAATTACGATTATGAAGCCTGTGCATATTATGAGTACTAATCAAAAAATATAACTTTTAAAACGACAACAGTAATCGGATCGATTTAAACAGCAAGTTTTAGAACTCTCCAACATAAAGGCTGACGGCTTCTTTGATCTTGTATGAGTTACCAGTGTAGGTCAAGGCTCCGGTATCACTGTTAACTGAGAATACATACATGTCATTTGAGTCCGCATTTGCCACAATCAGCCAATTTTGATAGATCGTAAAAGCTCGAGGTGTCACACCACGTGAGCTTTCCCAGTCAAGAGCCTTTAAAGTGCCATCTGCAGTAATTTTGTACGTGACAATTGAATTGTGACCGCGGTTTGACACATACAGAAAATTTCCGTTACTCGATATGTGAATATCAGCAGCAGTGTTGGTGTCGGTAAACCCAACGGGTAGCGTCGTAATATTTTGGATGGCTGTGCTTAGTAATAAAGCTGCTTTTTTGTCGACCTTGTACACTCCGACAGTGCTCGACAGTTCGTCTGTGACGTAAACAAAGTCACCCTTTGATCCCATGGCCATGTGGCGAGGACCCGATCCCGGTGGACGCTTTACAGTAGCTAAGCTCTTTAGGGTCTTCTTCGTAGGATCCAGCTCGTACTGAAGAATCTCGTCACTGCCCAGGTTTGTAGCAATGAGGTGATTTGAGTCAGGCAACCACAAAGTGCAGTGAACGTGGCCGGTAGCTTGGGTGTCTTTGACGACCATGCTACCAATGGGATACTCTTGGTAAAACGTCTCAGCTCCGACAGAGCCATCTAGTTCAAGCGGGAATAAGGAGATGCTGCCGGCGTAATTGGCCACCGAAATGAAGTCTTC
>NW_020187945.1:0-483 GCF_900000015.1 Plasmopara halstedii | reverse complement strand
GCAATGCAGACTATCATATTGCTATCAATTGCTGGGATAACATATCAGTCGCACTGCAAACTATCACCACACTATCAACAGCTACGATAACACATCGGACGATTAGCTGACCTCCACCTTGCTAACATATCTGCTGTAACGAATTCATGCAATGCAGACTATTATATTGGTATTAACCGATGGGATAACGTATCAGTCCTACTACAGACTCTCATTAGGCTATCAACACCTGCGATAACACATCGGTGACTTAGCGGACATACACCTTGCTAACAACAGTTGCAGTAACGAATCAATCGCAATGCAGACTATCATATTGCTATCAAGTGCTGGTATGACATATCAGTCGCACTGCAGACCACATTGCTATCAACAGAGTGAATAACATATCAGTCGCACTGCACACTATTAGAACGCTATCAACGGCTGCGATAACACATCAGTCGCTTAGCGGACTTCCTACTTGCTAACAACAGTTGCTGT
>NW_020187944.1:0-427 GCF_900000015.1 Plasmopara halstedii | reverse complement strand
AACAAGACGGCAGCAATTGTGTTAGAAGCGCTTAAAGCGTTTGTTCGTCTCCACAAAGCCTAACAAGTGATAACAGTAGTGAGTTCATGAACTTACAGGCCCAAGAGCTCTTCAGATCCAAGACAATTGAGCACCACAACAATGAACCAGGTGATCATGGAAGTATGGGAAAAATTGAACGATTCAACAGAACGTTGAAACAGAAACTAACTAAAATATCCTCCACGAGAATTACGCAAAAGCTTATCACTGATGTTATTGAGAACTACAATACCACGTTTCACCGTTCGATTGGTATCACTCCAAATGAGGCAAAAGGCAAAGCAATCGATGCGGATCTGAGTCATAATCGGGTGAAAGCCGATAGACTTGAGAAGGAGTTTGACGTCGGATCAAGCGTATTGTACCGTCTCAAAAAGCAGACATT
>NW_020187943.1:0-459 GCF_900000015.1 Plasmopara halstedii | reverse complement strand
AATTTGTGTTGTCAGTATAAATTTTGTCTGGATGTATTCCTTCAACCAACCAATCGTTCCTCATTTTATCAATCTTTGTCTCCACAGCTTCCTTGTTTTCAAAAATTTTGCGTAAGTTGACTCGCTGTTTTGAGCAAACGACGTCGCAACTGACTCCACGACAGTCTCCAAATTTTCGACCACATTTTCACGAGAAATCTCATTTAGTCTTGTCACTAATGCATTTACAGGCATTCTCATCTCATCGTCAACAGTCACGAGAGTTCTTCCAACACTTTTATTATCATGCCAATCGACGACTTCATTCTGATTTGAAATATCAGATGCAATCGTAAGGAAATTGGCCACGGAGACAATTTCTACGGCGCACAGCAACGAGAGACGACTCCTCATTTGTGGTGTTTATTCACGTTGTGGTACACATATATTTTTAAAATAAGCTGGGTTTTAGATAGCTAT
>NW_020187942.1:0-627 GCF_900000015.1 Plasmopara halstedii | reverse complement strand
TCCAACAGCTCGTCGAGCGGGCCTGTGCCCATGGATCTCAGCTATGCTGAGGACGAGGTAGCGCACACAAACACACGACGGTGTTTTGTCTGTGGAGTTACACGTCACCTTTGGAACGGTTGCCCCCTGCGCGAGGCATGTCAAGATTCATCAATCCGTCGCCCCAATGCGTACCAGTCTGGTTCGTCGCGGTGAAACGACACCACTCAGTAGGCGCGGGGTGACCTACTTTCGAAGAAATAATTCTGTTAAGCCTCAGGGGGGGGCTAGGTCAACAGGGCCCAGCCCCGAAGAGCTCTGTGCTCTTAAACACGAAACGTGTATGCAAGCCGGGCTTGCCGGTCGTGAAGGCGACCGTAAAGGGCTTCGAGAAGCCATGGAAAATCCTCATCGCTTCCGGGGCGTCGGGCAATTATGCTCGACGCTCTACGATGGAAGGAAGTCAGCTGTATGGTGAGGCGCTGAAAGCGCGTTTGGGTGACATCGTCGCTGTTCGCCTACCGACGGGGACGCGTAGTACGGTCTCGAAGGTCCCTGTGGACCTTAGAGTCAAGATTCTTGACTTTGACAGCGTGGAACGCTGTCTAGTCTTAGACTTGGATGCAAGGTATGACCTCATCCTAGGAA
>NW_020187941.1:0-377 GCF_900000015.1 Plasmopara halstedii | reverse complement strand
TAGATGGATACTACCAATTGCTCATGAGAGCGAGTGACATTCCGCTGACAGCGGTAAGTACACCGAGCGGTATGCTCTGGGAGTGGCTGATTATGCCCCAAGGGCTGTCAAATGCAGCAGTAACATTTAATCGTCTTGTGACGCAATTGTTCAGGCCCCACAGGGTATGCACAGACATACTTTGACGACATTTTCGTAGAAATTCGTGCGAAGCACGGGAGGACGGATGAGGAGAGCCACATCGTTCATCTAAGTGCGGTGATTGAGTGCATGCGCACCAACAAACTGTACGCCAATGCAGACAAGTGCATTTTTGACACAGAAGAGATTCCCTTTTTAGGGTGCTTCATTGGGAAGCGTGGCCTTCGAGCGGATCC
>NW_020187940.1:0-425 GCF_900000015.1 Plasmopara halstedii | reverse complement strand
GACGTGACGAACGTTTGATTGCGATATTTGTCGCCGCCGCGTTATCCTGGTGCGTCTGAATCAATCAGATACGCTGTGGAACATCCGAAATCGCTAAAACGCATCTAACATGGTATCTTAGCTAATGACAATGTGACGAGCGTTTGAATGCAATATTCATCGCCGTAGCATCAACCTGTTGCGCCTGAATTAATCAGATACGCTGTAGCACGTCTGGAAGCACCAAAATGCATTTGACAACGTGAAGAGCGTTTGAATGCGATATTCATCGCCGCAGCATCAACCTGATGAGTCTGAAAAATTCAGATACGATGTAGAACGTCCGAAAGCGGTAAAACGATTTTGACTTGGTATCTCTGCTGCAAACGACGTGACGAACGTTTGATTGCGATATTTGTCGCCGCCGCGTTATCCTGGTGCGTCTG
>NW_020187939.1:0-483 GCF_900000015.1 Plasmopara halstedii | reverse complement strand
TTTACTCTTTTTTAAAAGATCGTCTAATCGCAATAGTGGACATCCAATCTTCATGAATTCGATAAATTCGAAGGATGAGAGATAGAATCCAAGCGTTAAATTGTGTGAGATATTTATATTTGTAAAGGTTATCTACGCAGATCCGTAATAAACAGCTATACAGTCAAAAGGAAAGCAAGAATCGACAGCATCTACTGATTTGCGCTCTGTGGTCTCTTTTATTCATATACCATTTACTTTGTTCTGCCTGGATTGTTAGTAAATTAAATAAAAATATCAGCGGAATATCACCAGCGAAATCACATCCGACTTAAGATATGAGTAAGAAATGATCAGGTCTTGGTCCTATACTAAAGGCCGCAGAGTCAACTTTATTATAATTCTTTTGTTGCGTATGGACTATATCATTGAGCTGGTTGTGTCTTCTTAAGCCGATACAGAAGGTACAGCACATAATACTTTACATTATTCACGAACTGATTG
>NW_020187938.1:0-327 GCF_900000015.1 Plasmopara halstedii | reverse complement strand
ACGGACCCAAAAGATCCTTCAGGATCGACATTCCAATTTACGCGTTTAGCACTCTCTTGGTATCCTCCAGGACAGCTTCATCCAGAATCGACGACGATATAATCTCCTCGTTCGGTCGTATAATGACCACCTCGGCTAGATTGCCTGCCTTTAATGCACCGCCAAATTCTTCGAAGGACATCTCGTTCAGCTTAAGAAGAACATCCACCGCGGGAATAGCCTCGAGGGTGACGTCGCCGTCTTTCTCGCCCAACATATCGTTGACAAGAGTATATATTTCTGTGCGCTATCGTCTACGGTAGACACACCCTGGGTCAGGGTCGACGC
>NW_020187937.1:0-611 GCF_900000015.1 Plasmopara halstedii | reverse complement strand
CAAGTGAATGTATTCTGCTTTTAGCTATGTAATTATGCAAATGGTTGGGAGTTTCATAACTCCTCCTGGTTTACTTGAGTGAAGACTTAACTTGTTTCCAACACTCCTCCCTGAATGTGCTGTACATCGTCCACGAGACCACAAAGCGCGTGAATTTCTCAAAGTTTAGTAGCCGACAAAGCCTTTGTCATCGAATCGGCTTTTTTTCTTCACTCTGTACGTATTTCACCTCCATCATTTCGTTTCTGATACGTTCTTGCTCATATTTTTAGCGTATATCGACATGCTTGAGTTTAGATGTCGAATTTTCTCCTTTCAATTGTATAATAGCTGCTTGGTTATCGCCAAAGAGTAACCAGTTATGAATCTCTTGAATGCCAACTTCATCCAACATATTGAAAAGTCCATGTAATCCGGTTGTTACGACTGATGCCGCTATGATTTCAGACTCGGCCGTTGACTACGACACTGATGCCTGTTTTCGACATATCCATCCGACATTACACCCTGCTACAAATACTCCAATCATGAATTTGAGGTCCTCAGTGTCCGCAGCGAAGTCTGCATCGCTGTAGCCGGTGATAAAACCATCAGGTAAGTCTTCAGTTCGC
>NW_020187936.1:0-753 GCF_900000015.1 Plasmopara halstedii | reverse complement strand
AAGCTTGCGGCTGATACAAGATATGTCACACCGCTGCTACAATCTTCTCATCCTTGCCCCACTTATGCCACCAGATAGCCCCAATTTGCGAATTCGATCTGATTTGTTCGGCAGTATGGCGTGCAGCTTCCTCTGTCACTTAAATTGTTCACATACTGTTCAATATCCTTGTCCAACCGTGATGTCGTGTTGTCCGTATTACAACTGCAACGCTCACATTCCCACCTAACGTTTTTAAACCAATTATCTTGCAAAAGCAACATGTTGGGAAACTTTTTGTCTTCAAGGTCAATGTCTTCGCGTAGATTGTTTCAACGCAGCGCAATCGACTAGTGTTCGTTGTGGGACTTCATATCCTTTACATTTGCTACCGGACATTGTTTCAATTAGATGATATCTTCGTTTACAGTATAAAATTCTAGTGTGGAAGACTACAATTCGAAGGATGGCTTCCTAGCAATAATTAAGTATTCAAGAAAAATCCAAAGTTATTGCTACTCCGATACAAGATTTCTCCACTACTTTGTGAATTGCATCAGTTCAGTGTAGATTATGACGCTAGCAAGACTCTATCAACCATCATGCATCGGTTCTTTCCATGACAGTACTAATAATCCATCAAGTGGTCCACTCTAAATTTGCAGCCATTCTCTCTTGTCCACTCAATTTAATTAGCCGATGACGTCATAGATTTTTTTTTGCTTACCCACAATTTGAACGTAGTCAAGATTTCGTCATGCACCTTCGCTATTT
>NW_020187935.1:0-891 GCF_900000015.1 Plasmopara halstedii | reverse complement strand
GCATCTGCATTTCTCGCTCTTCCGTTACTTCTCGCAACGCCTGCGCGAGGGTTTTGTCCACCAACACATTCAACAAAGATTTGTTTATACCGATACTTTGATATTTATGCATATTTAAAAATTGCAATAATGTTTAACCCGAGATTCGGACAACGTATCTTATCTCCTAACTCCAAGGGATCGGATTCCCAATAAATATGTACGTACCCGTTTCAATTCTCGCGTATCAGTGGACAACTCACACATAAACAATCGAATCATGAGAGCATTTCTAATCTGCCTCTTGCTGACTTTATATATTCTCTACCTTTGGAGATTTGCTCGAAATTCCCGACCAGTGCATCCTTTTGTTTATCAGTTGTTAAGACCTAAACCTTTCTTATAGGTGTAAGAAGATTTCCATTATTGATAACTACCTAATGGCCTATAAACATCTTTCATGCATAATCATTATTAAATGAGATTGCGTAACAAACCAGGTGTGGGACGCACTGGCTCATAGAATACCTTTCTCTATATGAAGCCTCCGAATTCTGAGGAAGAGAATACTACAATTTTGATAACACAGATAAGCTGCACTTTATGGCTTCATACGGCAATTCGAGGCACTGGCTCTGTTGCGTGAAGCGCTAAAACCAGACGCATCGATACTGAGACGAAGATCAAAGCATCCTGAGCATAAAAGACACTCATACCGAAATCAAGACAAAAGCACCTTGAGCAAACAGAGCACATGCAACCAAAAAGTATGCTACTGTACTAGCGGGTTGTAAATGCCGCCAACAAACGATTCGAGCGTTATTCTCGCCATTCGACACCCCACACGATGCGTGTGCTTTGATGCACAAAATCTCTGTCGGTGGACAGATCCTCTTTTATACTAAGCCTAAA
>NW_020187934.1:0-348 GCF_900000015.1 Plasmopara halstedii | reverse complement strand
CTTCGTAAATACGTGCCCATAAACTTGGCGAAATCTTGTAGTACTCGATAGGTAATCCGTCGGGGCCCGGCGCTTTTCCATTGGTGGATTTCATGATCGCCCAGTATAAGTCGTTTGCAGTAATGGGCGCGTCAAGCAGACGTTGTTGGGCTGTCGTAAGTTTAGCCACTGTTTGACGTAGCATTCGCGCTAATCGAAGCGGCTGATATGAAGCATCCCGTAGATGTTGAAGATCCGGCGAAGTTGATTGGAATAGCTGTCCCCAAAACTTGCGGTGTCCAGTCTCGATTTCAACAGGGTCTTCACTCCTCGACCCATCGTCGCGTTGAATTTCGGTGATGGGGCATC
>NW_020187933.1:0-842 GCF_900000015.1 Plasmopara halstedii | reverse complement strand
CCACACCACAGCTCCCTTGGGAGAGTGACGGGTCACTCTCATGTAACCCCGTTACAGAAGGCCTAACTTCCTATCCTCTACCACATTTTCTCGGCCCTATCGCTCGCAAATTTACTCCGTTGTCAGACCTCATTGCTGATGCCTTCAATATCCTCGATGTGGTAGCAGTACTCCATCAGCTTCATTGTCAACGCAAAATTCTGCCCCGATATGCTTCATGACTTCTTTTCTGACGCGAAAACGTAAATTAAATTGCGTTGATTGCAAAATGTTCAATAGTCTTGCGGTCGTTAAAGAAAGTAGCTGATTCAATCACATGCACAGATTATCGGGGTTGCTTTTTCGCATGACCTTCCAATTGCGTTGCGAGCCCATCATATGCGCCAAAGGTTCATCCTGCTGTTCTGCAACTTGTTTCGTAGTATGCATCAGTGATGGGGATCACAACATATGGATTGGTGAAAATCTAGTTGCTAGAATGGCCTTAAGCCCTTATACAGTAAAATCTGTCTAAATTAAACATGTTGGGACTACTCTTCTCGTTTGCTCTTCAATAAATCAATGCCAATTTCAGATGTTACACCTTTTGTCCTTCTCAATGCAGAGACAGTGCTAGGTCCACTTTTTCTGTAGCGCATTGGCTGCTCTGGCAAAATTCACAAACACTATCAAGTATTCAGTCGGACGCACGTAAAAATTTCGTAACTCGCCAGCTTTGGTATAAAACCGTACTTTACTCAGCACTTTGTTATATTCCGTTTCTGGCTCAACACTAGCACTGGTTACGATCTTATTTGCACCACTTGACTTCCAACTTGTACTTGACTTGAACACAATCAATT
>NW_020187932.1:0-316 GCF_900000015.1 Plasmopara halstedii | reverse complement strand
GACATTCGTCATGCTGTCAGCAGCTGCGATATCAAGTCATATTCGTTTCAGCGCTTCCTTACGCTCTTCAGCATTCTTGATCAATTCAGACGCATCAATTGCGCACGGCAGCAATGGTAAACGCACATAGACATCCGTCATACTGTCTGCAGCTTCGATATCAAGTCACATACCTTTTATCGCTTCGATACGTTCTATAGCGATTCTGATCAGCTTGGACGCATCAATTTTGCGTGTCGGTAGACATAAACGCACTTTGACATTCGTCTTATTGTCAGCAGCTTCGATATTAAGTCATATTCGTTTCAGCGCTTCC
>NW_020187931.1:0-613 GCF_900000015.1 Plasmopara halstedii | reverse complement strand
CGCTGAGCGTCATGCTGAAGTAGCATATCGCTGTGCGGACGCTCTTGAGGATTTGAAGCACGTCGTGCGCCGGCTGCTTCACCTTGAGAACTACCGCGCTCTGTCGGAGCGACTCCTAGCCGTAGAGCAGTTGAATGCGGCTTTTCATGCGACGGTGGGGCGCTTGGCGTCATTGGAAATGGAGGTTGCTGCACTCCGTGCTCAGAACCAGTTGCTGCTCAGCTTCTGGGTGGCCGAGGGCCCGTGGGATCCGCTCCAGCGCCAACGCTTCCGCCTTCACTTGCGCCGGATCCCGGTACGGCTTGAGCAAGTCCACGTAAAACACCGGGTGGGTGCGCATCCGTTTGAAGATTCAGTGTATACGCTAGGCCTCGCTTGGCCACAACCGTAAATGGTCCAATAAACCGTGGACGAAGCTTAGTCCGGAAGATAGCAGAGGCTGCATGTGCAGGAAGGTTTTTAGCATTAATAAAACCAGGCCCCCGACCTTAAAGCTATCTACTTTGCCTCTTCTCTTTTCATCTGCATTTTTTTCTGCAGGTCTTGGCTTGCAGTCATCGCATCGCGAACGTGTCGTAGGATACTCAGTCTGGTAGACAAGAAGTCATCGACT
>NW_020187930.1:2020-2828 GCF_900000015.1 Plasmopara halstedii | reverse complement strand
CCTCCGATTTGAGTTTGCCAAACTCAAAGCACGCCGTCGACTCCCTTCAGATTGTCGCTCTGCGACGTATGGGTTAACTCCTAACGCTCTCGCGAGCTCTGTGTCTGCAACCGCAAGAGCTCAGGGCCACCACTTGAGCTCAGCTCATGACCCTTCTACTTCCCTGGCTATTGCCGGAAAGCGCGGGGCGTCCTCATTTTTCTGATCAAAAGCGTCCACGGCGTCTGGGCAATCTTGCCAAAGCGGCGTCTTAAACTCCCACAAGTTTTTGGAGTCAAGATATCCCCGCCACTTCACCAGATATTTGGTCTGACCCGGTGACGACGTCGTCTCACTAGACGTTCCACGTGATAGTGAACGTCACCGTTCTCTTGCGAAGAGTGGCGGGCGGTGACTCGCGATGCTCTTTGAGCCTATGATGATGAGATCCTTCGTGATCGAAGCTCCTCTGAGCGTCATACTGAAGTAGCATATTGCTGTGCGGACGCTCTTGATGATTTGGAACACGTCGTGCGCCGGTTGCCTCGCCTTGAGGACTTTCGCGCTCTGTCGGAGCAACTCCTAGCCGTGGAGCAGGCGAATGCGTCGCTGCATGCGACGGTGGAGCGCTTGGCGCCATTAGAAATGGAGCTTGTTGCACTCCGTGCTCAGAACCAGTTGCTGATTCAGTTTCTAGGTGGCCGAGGGTCAGTGGGATGCGCTATGGCGCCAACGCTTCCGAGTTCACATGCACCGGATCCCGATACGGCTTGATCAAACCCACGAAGAACACCGGGTGGGTGCGCATCCGTTTGGAAAGGTTTAGCGC
>NW_020187930.1:0-1770 GCF_900000015.1 Plasmopara halstedii | reverse complement strand
ACAATCGACTCTGGGAGTCCGTGTTGTCGAAAAACACGATCTACAAACAGCGTTGCTGCACCGACCCCGTCGATGGTGTCTGGCACCGCCGCCAAATCAACCATTTTGCTCAACCGGTCGACAAATACTACGACACCCGTGTTGCCCGCCAGATCTTTTGGCAGGCCAAACACAAAGTCCAAACTCATGGACTGCCGGTACTCAGTGGGTACCGGTAATCTGGCCAGCCACGCAGCCGCATTTGAAGAGGTTTTCACCCGTTGACGCGTCTCACACGTGCGCACATAGGTTCTCGTCCATTTGAACAGCTTGATCCACCAATAGTGGTGACTTACAGATTTGTACGTTTTCTTACGACCGAGATGACCACTGAGTGGCGTGTCGTGAGACTCATAGAGGATGCGATATTTCAAATCCTCATCATGAGGAACCACAATTTGTGGTGTATCAGTTGAATCGGTGCTATAATGAGCAAGCCGTTATTCAATGAATATCGGTGCAATCATGCACGCAGCCTTGTTGCAAATTATTTATCGAAATATCCAAACTCCTTGCTCCCGAGAGCCCGTAGCAGCGCTATATACATCCTATCACCCGCATACGTGGTGTGGATCATATCCGTCGCAGATGACGTTACAGTAAACATGAGCAAGCTCATAGTCTGGTCTGCGTGACAACGCATCAGCTAAAGCATTCTGCTTTCCCGGTTTATACTTCACCTCGAAGATATATTTCGCAAAGAAGGATAGTCATCTAGCCATCTATCCATCCTCTGCGAGAGGTGGGGCGACTGAGTCGCAGTGCGTAGTGACGCATGATCTGTATAGATTGCAAACGGCTTGGAGCCGAGCAGGTAAATCCTAAACTTGACAAATACATACTTCATCGCAAGTAGATCCTTGTCATGAACTGGGTACTTCTTCTTTGCAGCTTTGAGCTGTCGAGATTTGAGCGCGATCACCCGATCACGCCCTTCGTCGTCTGCTTGCAGCAGTGCACAGCCGATGGCAAAGTTTGAAGCGTCACAGACGACGCTGAAATAACGATCAGGGTCTGGCAGCGCCAATATTGGTGCATGCAAGAGGCTGTTCTTGACCCCGTCAAAAGCCTCCTCATCTTCGGTGTTCCAACACTATTCCGTATCCTTATTAAGGAGATTAGATAATGGTCGGGCCATTTTTGCGTATTTTACGTTGTATTTGAGTAAGAAGTTGGCGAGACCAAGCCACATACGCAAGTCCTTCTGGTTTTTTGGAACCGGCCAGTCTACTATGGCCTTGACCTTAGCGGGATCCGCTCGAAGGCCACGCTTCCCAATGAAGCACCCTAAGAAGGAAATCTCTTCTGCGCCCAACATGCACTTGCTGCATTGGCGTACAGTTGGTTCGTGCGAATGGACTTGTGCACCGCTTTTAGATGAACGATGTGATTCTCCTCATCTGTCCTCCCGTGCTTCGAACGACTATGAACGAACATGTCGTCAAAGTATGTATGTGCATACGCCCTATGGGGCCTGATTAAATGCTGTTGGTGCATTTGACAGCCCTTAGGGCATCACCAGCCACTCCCTGAGCATGCCGCTCGAAGTGCTCACCGCTGCTAGCGAAATATCACTCGCTCTCATGAGCAATTGGTAATATCCATCGACCAAGTCGAGTGTGCTGTAATTCGTACATCCCACCATATTGTTCTGAAGAACATCGTTTCAGGGAATCGGCGTCTGTGCCGGAATGGTGGTAGCGTTGAGCTTATTGTAAGCATGAACGATAC
>NW_020187929.1:0-348 GCF_900000015.1 Plasmopara halstedii | reverse complement strand
TGTTGGCGATGTGTACGTCTAAAGGACACGATCGAATACAGCAAGGCAGTGACAATTTTGTTCAGCCTGTTGTTGCTATACGTCACCGCCATATATCACTGCACTTTTGTTTGCTGCAAGGCCACTCTAACAGACTTAAGATCTATTGCTAATGAACATCACTTCTTTTGATGTCGTTTGCTTTGTTGGCGATGCGTACGTCTAAAGAACACGATCGAATGCAGCAGGTCAGTGACAATTTCGTTTAGTCTGTTGTTGCTATACGTAACCGCCATATATCACTGCACTTCTGATAGCTGCAAGGCCACTCTAACAGTAAGATCTATTGCTAACGAACATCATTTCTTT
>NW_020187928.1:0-718 GCF_900000015.1 Plasmopara halstedii | reverse complement strand
ATTACGGCATCAAAACGCTCATCACGTAATCAGCAGCTAAGATATCATGTCAAATGCGAATACAGCTTCCAGACGAGCTACAGCAAATCTGATACAATCAGGCAAATCAAATTGACGTAGCAGCAATGATAATGGCATCAAAACGCTCGTCACGCAATCAGCAGCTAAGATATCAAGTCAAATGCGTTTAACCGCTTCAAGATGAGCTACAGCAATCTGATACAATCGATATCGTGTCAATTGCGCTTAACCGCTTCCAGGTGTGCTACAGCAAATCTGATTAAATAAGGCGCGAATCAAATTGACGCAACAGCAATGATAATGGCATCAAAACGCTCGTCACGTAAGCAGCAGCTAAGATGTCATGTCAATGCGCTTAACCGCTTCCAGACGTGCTACAGCAAATCTGATACAATCCGAATCAAATTGATGTAGCAGCAATGATAATGGCATCAAAACGCTCGTCACGTAATCAACAGCTAGAATATGAAATCAAATGCGTTTAATCGCTTCCAGACGAGCTACAGCAAATCTGATACAATCAGGCGAATCAAATTGATGTAGCAGCAATGATAATGGCATCAAAATGCTCGTCACGTAATATCAGTTGCGCATAACCGCTTCCATGTGTGCTACAGCAAATCTGATACAATCAAGCGATTCAAATTGACGTAGCAGCAATGATAATGGCATCAAAACGCTCGTCACGTAATCAGCA
>NW_020187927.1:0-305 GCF_900000015.1 Plasmopara halstedii | reverse complement strand
TAACGAGTTCCAGAGGTCTGAGATCATTGCTAAGTTGAGCAAATCAAACCCTCCGAGTGAACGAGGTTTGGCGAGAGAATATGGCGTCAGCAAAGGTGCAATCAGGAAGACCTGAGAGAACAGGGAAACAATACAAACTCGATGCAATTTAATGTCTGAGGAAGCCAGGACTCAAATGTATCGAGCATGTGTTGGTCGAATTTCGCAAGTTGAAGATAAGCTCTACATTTGGATCGATAGCATGCGTCGCGCCAATTTGCCGGTTCCGCCATCGTTGGCAATCGTCAAAGCAAAGCAAATTGCCG
>NW_020187926.1:0-484 GCF_900000015.1 Plasmopara halstedii | reverse complement strand
CGTGTCTTGTCCAGAACCTCCAGTGCCATACAGTGACTCAGAGTCTCCGAGAGGTCGCAGCTCACTAGATACATCCCAGGCTCCAATTCCAGGTCGAATATGCCGTCCAAACCGTCACACCGTCCGTTGAACAAATTTTCTTTCTTGGCGAAGTAGCTTCGGTCAAGGCGCAGATTAGGTGCATCTCCGTTTTCTTCGATCCAGTTCAAGAGCACGCCTAACTTCCTCATTCCGAGTCCTTCGTCCAAGCTGATGTTTTTTGCCTTGAGAAAAGTCTCCCAGTCTTCCCTAGACACAAGGGGAGCCCATCCTTTTCGCTCGTATATGGCATTCACTGCAAGACGAACACAGTCCGCATCTACTCCTGCCTTCTGGTGAGAGCGGTACCCAGGAAGGCCCTTCAAGAACCTGCAGAACGGCTTGGTGCGGCATTTGTCTAAATCGTACCACGCGTCCACGAAGTCGCAATCCTGGGTGTTGCCGT
>NW_020187925.1:0-357 GCF_900000015.1 Plasmopara halstedii | reverse complement strand
TCCGCGAGACCAGCTAGTCGAAGACGGCAATGCGAATCTCGTCGAGACGCTTGACGCGGACCTACTTCGGTACCCGAACTGTGAGCTGCCTTACCAAGCTTACATCAGCAGAAACGCGAGAGCCTTCAGCGCGATCGCCGACGGGGAAGACAATGCGTGCTTGCCTCATGCGGTCCACATGGCACTCGAGCTTCTCGGCCACCAGCAAGAGAGCGCACGACTCCCGGGTATATGGGCAGAGTATCTGCAGAATGCGGTTAACGCCAAGGTTGCACTCAACGAAGGCTTTCACAAGCTCAGAGATACTGCTCCAATGCGGTCCCAAGGTGCGGTGTGGAGCTCAGCATCAAGACTCTC
>NW_020187924.1:0-988 GCF_900000015.1 Plasmopara halstedii | reverse complement strand
CCCTCACTTTCCGCTCCTTTGGAGCTCCGATGTTATCTACAACATCCGACGAAGAACTTCTTACCCCGCAGTCTTCGTCCAGTGGATAACATGCCACTCCACGCGCATCTAAAGGGCCGTGCCCAAGATGCCTCAGACTCTGTCCGACCATGTCACACATGACATGCAGCGACTGCTTCAATCTTCGAGCAGCACTCAGTAATTTACGCCACTTCACGTACATCACGGGGGCCTTGCCCTCGATGCCTCGGCCCTTGGCCGATCATGTCACGCATGACACGCAGCGCCTATTCCGAAACTTGAGCAGCGCTCAGTGGGTAACGTGTCACTCCACGATCAGACCGCGAGCCACGCTCGGGACTCCTGTCCAATACACCGCTGGTGTCTATCAACTCGGACATTCCAATGTCTAGCACGGTGACCGTCTCGATCCAGTGCTCTCGCCAGTAGCTTTTGTCTTCCAGCAAAGGTGGGTTCATGTCTCGCCAAAGCTCCGCCAGGAGACGTGCGCGTAGCGCCTAAGGTCTTTGACCTCCAATCAATCCATGACTCATGGTGAACCATGTCATTCCTAGGATGAGGTCATACCTTGCATCCAAGTCAAAGCCTAGACAGCGTTCCACACTATCAAAGTCAAGGAACTTAACTCCGAGGTCCACAGGGACATTCGGGACCGTGACACGTGTCCCCGTCGCTAGTCGAACAGTGACGATGTCACCCAACAGCTCTTTCAGCGCCTCAGTATACAGCTGACTTCCTTCCATCGTGAAGCGTCGAGCATAATTGCCCGATGCTCCGGAATTGATGAGGATCTTCCTTTGTTTCTCGAAGCCCTTTACGGTCTCCTGCACGACCATCAAGCCCGGCTTGCTTACACGTTTCGTGTTCAAGAGCACGGAGCTCTTCGGGGCTGGGCCCTGTTGACCTATGCCTTCCTGAGGCTCAACAGAACTCAGTTCTCCCCCAGTAGGTCGCCCCGCGCCTACTG
>NW_020187923.1:0-389 GCF_900000015.1 Plasmopara halstedii | reverse complement strand
CTGCTCGTCTCACCACCGAGCATAGGCAGGACGCAATCCTAAGTTCTCTTGCTTCGGTAAGTCAACCTCGTTATGGCGAGAGTGTCTCGTTCATCTCCGCGACTTTCAAGTATATGCGCGTCGTGGTATTTCGTTCGTCTTCACGTCGGATGATGCCTTGACGAGGCTGGGCAACCTGCAGCTTACGGTATGTGGCATAAACGTCACGATTCGTAAGTATTCAAAATACGACAAACTGTACTTTGTGGATTTGACCCGTGTTCAGAAAGACGTTACGGATCAAACGATCTATGACTGGTTCGTGCAACGAGGAGCCAGACCTGTTCTGATCACTCCTACGCACGTGCACGGTCAAGTGAAGTCCAGGGGACGTACTGTATACTTTAACA
>NW_020187922.1:0-1292 GCF_900000015.1 Plasmopara halstedii | reverse complement strand
GTGTCATTGTGTCATTGTGTCATTCCGCCTTTATTCTTTTGACCACACTTGATTATAACAACAATAGATAGTGATAGTCTCTCATCAAGAGGCGATGATGACAGCGTTGTGTCATTGATGATTTGATGACACTTGGTCAATATGTCATTCTCACGAGGTCTCAAAATATAGGTCGAGCCTGAGCCTTGTATTCGACTGCGTTTTTGTATTGATCCTCAGGTATTGGTTCTTAGGTTAAGGTGTCTTCGATAAATTTGGTCATTAAAACGGAGTATTTGTCTTCCATGTTTAGTGATATTCTCTTGTCATTCAAGAAAGTACCTCACAAAAAAGAAAGCAAAGATGGTTGATCAGAAAAAAGAACATCAGAAGAGTCTTGCGCAGCTGGTGTACGACTTGAAAACGAAGAAGATTTTGTGCCGCGTTCGTGACTACCCTGCGATCACGCTTGACGAACTCAATCAGTACGTGGAGAAGCAAGGTCCGCTTTACAACCCTGTTTTCGGTGAGCAACCAGAATTTTTCATTGACGAAGGCTTCTTCACGCCATATAGAATGGTTGTATACGGCAATGCGAAAGTTGCAGCCAAGATAACAAGTCTACTGGATGGATGGTCCAGGTGGTCAGGTCATGGTGGCAGAGTAACAACCTCACAAGGAGCTTTCATTCTCGAGCAAGGTACCGACGAACGGAAAGTTCGAATGCCTGATGTCGCATACACACCGCGAGACGTCGACAGAGCTCTAACCAATGAGCAAAATCGGACGTGTCGTGGCGATCCATATGTTCCAACATTCGTCGTAGAGATTGACAAGCTTGCTGATAGAAACTCACAACGCAAGGCACTCGATCGCAAGATGCGAGATGAGTATATTCCGCATGGCGTTCAGTTGGGATGGCTGATTGATCCCCGACCTCAACATCGCATCATTTACGAGTACAAGCTTGACGAACATGGACAGGTACATTGCGTCCACAATCACAAATGGCGAGATCTCGATGGTGGTAATGTGCTTCCAGGTTTCAGACTACGCTCAGTTAAATTGGAGATGGTCTTGAATCAAGATTCAGGATCGTCATCCGAAGAAGAAGTTGATCTACCGTGCCCAATCCCACGTTGCAGAACGAGGCTCCGAACCCTTGGTTCATTGACTGCCCATGTTGAAGATCACCGTACAGAGCGAGCTATAGCAAAATATGTAGCGAATGAGTCGTAGCAAAGAATCGTAAGCTATTTATTTTCACTAAGACTATTACTGAAATGGTATTACTTCCTACTTTTATAAAATCA
>NW_020187921.1:0-366 GCF_900000015.1 Plasmopara halstedii | reverse complement strand
GGTACGAACATATTTATCCTTCTCTTGTCTGAGCGACAACACTGTCGATAAGATATTGAGCCATTACGAAAAAGTATAGATAATTTGATGGTCGATCAAAGTCACGAAATACACGATATCACGACCCACGATATATAGCGCGAAGACCGGGATTGAACCAGTGACCATTCGAGGCTGCATCGAAAGCTCTACCACTGAGCTACCCGCGCGCCAATCTCTTATATCTGCTTTTTTGTTCTCACAATCATGATTGATAGCGCTGCAAACCATCAATCATTTACAAGCAGCCCAGCTATAAATTACTGACTTGATCGAGGTACGAACATATTTTTCCTTCTCTTGTCTAAACGATAACACTGTCGATAA
>NW_020187920.1:0-353 GCF_900000015.1 Plasmopara halstedii | reverse complement strand
TAGGATCGACGATCCACTCCGTGCGTTCAGCACTCTCTTGGTGTCCTCCAAGACAGCTCCATCTCGAAGCGATGACGTGTTTATCTCCTTGTCCGGTCGTACAATGACCATTTCGGCCAAGTCGCCTGCCTTTAAGGCACTGCCGAACTCTCCAAGAGAAATCTCGTCCAGCTCAAGAAAAGCATCTACTGCAGGCATAGCCTCTATGGGGACGTCGCCATCTTCCTCCCCCGTCAACCCGTTGACAAGGGTGTATAACTGCACACCATCGTCTACGGTAGGCATCACCCTGGACCAGGGTCGACGCCTGGCGTCTTGCAGCCAGCATACGGCGTCGCCGTCGCCTCTGTACA
>NW_020187919.1:0-617 GCF_900000015.1 Plasmopara halstedii | reverse complement strand
TTTGGGTGCGTTAACAGTTGCCGCCGCATCAATCGGATGCGTCTGGTTTTATCGCATAAGCTGTAGCACGTCTGGAAGCGCTAGAAACGCATGTGATTTGATATTTCAGCTGCTGACAAAGTGATGAACGTTTGAATGCGTTAACTGTTGCCTCCGCATCAATCGGATGCTTCTGGTTTATCGCATACGCTGTAACACGTCTAGAAGTGCTAGAAACGCATGTGGTTTGATATCTCTGCTGCTGACAACGTGAAAAACATTTGAGTGCTTTGCCTGTTGCCGCCGCATCGATCGAATGCATCTGGTTTAATCACATTTGCTGTAAGCACGTCTAGAATTGCTAGAAACGCAAGTGACTTGATATCTCAGCTAATGACAACGTGACGAACATTTGAGTGCGTTCACGGTTACCGCCGTATAAATCGGATGCTTCCGTTTTATCAGGAACGCTGTAGCACGTCTGAAAGAGCAAGAAACGCATGATATTTGATATCTGAGCTGGTGACAACGTGAGAGCGTTTGAGTGCGTTGCCTGTTGCCGCCGCATTGATCGAATGCATCTGGTTTAATCACATACGCTGTAGCACGTCTGGAAGTGCTAGAAACGCAAGCGATTT
>NW_020187918.1:0-1678 GCF_900000015.1 Plasmopara halstedii | reverse complement strand
TTAAGCACGAGATTAGTATGCTAGAAGCCTCAGTTACTAGTAACGAGACCCAACCTATCCTGCCAATGCCAATAGTGGCACCCTCACCAATGAGGAGTGAGATGCAACCTACAATTGGTGCAGGACAACGCATGGTGTCAAGCTTTGCACCTAGGGATATGTATGTTGATGAACAGCAACACGTTGTCAAAAGTCGAGGTATATCCATAAATGAAAGTGGAGTGTTGCATCATTCTACACAAAGTGATTATGCTAATCATGAGCAAGATGAAGTAGGTGGCACAAATGAAGCGGAAGATAGCGGTGGCGGTGAATTTAACCCGCACTTTAGAGGAATTCCAGACGCCGAAGAATTGCCTGATCCAGATGACATTCCACCAGCGCTTGCAAAGGAATGCGAAGAAATGATTGCTGTGATTGGATCATTTCTTACTCGCTGTATCTACAGTAATTTGTGGAATCATCGTGACGCTGCGATTCGGAAGGTTACTATGGAGATAGAGCACTATTCAGTTGAACCGATGCGATTGTTGGAAGTGTGCTCTACTTTAGTACAAAGTGGTGCTGGAGATCGCATCTCGCAAGTTATATTGTCGGCATTTGAATTGCTAAATCGTATGCTAACTATTGGAGCACGCATTCGTCGCGATGATATGTGCCGAATCGTAAGTTTAGGACTTTATGGATAATAGTATGATTGATAACTTTACTTATGTACGCTTCTGATAGCTTGGCAACAGCATGACTCAGCTAACGAACAAGCTTGGCGATTCTCACGCAAAGGTTCGCAACGAAGCTGCAGCTTTACTAGGACGAATTGCGGCAGCAGACAACATTGGAGTAGGTTTTGTCGCCTTCCATCTTACAAAGCGCTCCAAGAAGCCACTTGGATTAAAGTTTCTTCTAGAGAGTTTGCTTGTTCTTAAGAAGCTTTTGACAGAGTTTGAACTTGTTTCGAATTCCGACTTTTCCGTATCGGGCATTATGGGATTTCTCGAAGACTGTAATTGTTTAGCTCATCAGAGCCGCGAGATACGTGACGTTGCGAAGGAGATTACTGTGTCGATGTATCTCATAGTTGGCTCGGAGGTCGAAGTTTATCTGAAATCACTGCGACCAAAGCAACTTAATGAATTTCAAGCAGCCTTTGAGGCGGCAGAAACAGCAAAGGCCTCTATCCCTTCTGCTGTAGTTCGAGATGATCGAAGTAGTGGTAGCATTGCCGGACGGATCGAGATCCAAGATCCTGTAAACAACGAAATGGTAGATGCTGCTGAGAGCGAAGATGAGGAATCTGTGGATGAGTATACGTGTCCTTTTTGTGGTGTCGTGGACGAGAAATTTAACTCCGACTATCTTGATCAACACTATTGGGCGTCTTGTAAGATGTTGACACCTTGCAAGATGTGCGGTCAAGTGATAGAGATTTCAACTTTAACTGAGCATCTCTTGTCAGAGTGCGAGCTACAGCAAAATCATCGCGAGTGTCCACGATGCGGAGAAGCAATCACTGCCAAGTTCTACGAGCGGCATGTCTCTCTAAACGATTGTCCGCCTCGTGCACCATTAAATCGTGCTAATCGCTGTCCGCTTTGCCATGATGATATTCTTCCTGGCAAGAAAGGCTGGCGACGTCATTTGCTGGAAGAATTCTGTCCACAAAATCCACGAAGCTAAA
>NW_020187917.1:0-432 GCF_900000015.1 Plasmopara halstedii | reverse complement strand
CCGGTCGACGAAAACCACGACACCCGTGTTGCCCGCCGAATCTTTCGGCAGGCCAAACAAAAGTCCAAACTCGTGGACTGTCAGCACCCAGCGGGTACCGGTAAGATGGCCAGCGGCGCAGCCGCATTTGGAGCGAATTTCACCCATTGACACGTCTCACACGTGCGCACATAGGTGCTCGTCCATTTGTAGAAGTTGGGCCACCAATAGTGGTGACTCACAGAGTTGTTCGTTTTCTCACTACCGAAATGACCACTGAGTGGCGTATCGTGAGCCTCATAGAGGATGCGGTATTTTAAATCCTCATCAGCAGGAACCACAATTCGTGGTGTATCCGTTGAAACGATGCAATAATATAGCAAGACGTTATTCATCGAATATCGGTGCAATCGTGCACGCCATCTTGATGACAATTTCTTGTCCGAGTTTCCA
>NW_020187916.1:0-311 GCF_900000015.1 Plasmopara halstedii | reverse complement strand
AGCAACATGGATCCTTCTCGGGTGGCTTTGAGCTTGGTACCGTCTGGAATGGTACAACCAATGTCTATTTCTCTTGTATTGAATAACCACGATGAGTTGCCGATTAAGTGTTGACTGGGTCCTGAATCCAGTATCCACTCAATCACTTCTTCATCTTGAATTCCGTTACGACCTTCTGAGCATCCATCATCAAGTAGTGAAAGTGCAAACTCGACTTGTTTGTCACCTTTCGATGTATTACCTTGCTTTGTAGAACGACAATCCTTTGCATGATGACCCTTTTTCCTACAGGCGTAACACTTGTCAGTTGT
>NW_020187915.1:0-383 GCF_900000015.1 Plasmopara halstedii | reverse complement strand
AAAGTTCGGTGACCTAAAGTACGCTTCCTCAAGCGCTTAGCTACGGCAGCCCCGCCGCATCATGATTCACCTGTTTTGCCGAACTATGTCGATATATCAGCCTGTATTGTGAAGCCATCTTAGTCGTTTCATTTGCACAAATCCTACCTTAAGTGGGGGCTTCACTGCAAATTTGATTTGATTCAGCTGATCTGGATACGTACAATGTCAACTATTCATTTAACGCCGCCGCGGCAATCAATGGTACATATATAACATACCGTATTCTTGTTTGGGTGCAGTCGCACTATGCACATCTCGCGTGACACACACCCCTGTTACCAGGGTACGTGTAATCCCGTCACAGCGGCAATCAATGGTCCTCGGCAAACGGCACTGCAGTT
>NW_020187914.1:0-369 GCF_900000015.1 Plasmopara halstedii | reverse complement strand
GGCTCTTCGACCAGGTGACGTGCAGAGCTTTGATTCTATCACAACTGGGGTATCGTCACATCTGGTATGTTTCTAGCATTTTACTCTTGTCTAGATTCTTCAAACGGGAAAATTTATGGGTACAATAAAAACACTATGTTAACATTGGAAGCTGTTAAAGCTGAATGTTCTCTGCCTTATATGCTTTCAACTTTAAGAGCTTGCAAATAGGCAGCCAGCCAGCAACAGCTCCGAGGCATTTGTCGCATCCTTGTGCCTTGGGCTGCGTTGCAATACTCGATAGTGCAGCAAATTCGTTGGTTGTGAGCTGCAAGAACACTAACGACTCTTTCCCGGATTATGTAGAACAACACCTGTTTCTAGTGCGCT
>NW_020187913.1:0-547 GCF_900000015.1 Plasmopara halstedii | reverse complement strand
TAACGGCCGGGCCATTTCTGCGTAATTTACGCTGTACTCGTGTAAGTAATTGGCAAGACCAAGCCACTTACGCAAGTCTTTTGGTTCTTCGGAACCGGCCAATCTACAATGGCCTTGACCTTAGCGGGATCCGCTCGAAGGCCATGCTTCCCAATGAAGCCCTTAAAAAGGTAATCTCTTCTGCGCCAAAGATGCACTTGTCTTGATTGGCGTACAGTTTGTTAGTGCGCATGCACTCGAACACCGCTCTTAGATGGACAATTTGGTTCTCCTCATCAGTCCTCCCGTGCTCCGCACGACTGTGAACGAAAATCTCATCAAAGTATCTCTGTGCATACGCCCTGTTGGGCCTGAATAACTGCGCCACAAGACGATTAAATGTTGCTGGTGTATTTGACAGCCCTTGTAGCATCACCAGCCACTCCCAGAAAATGCCGCATATAGTGCTTACCGCTGTAAACAGAATGTCACTTGTTCTCATTAGCAATAGGTAATATCCATCTACCAAATCGAGTGCACTGTACTTCGTACATCCCACCATGTTGTT
>NW_020187912.1:0-852 GCF_900000015.1 Plasmopara halstedii | reverse complement strand
TCGACAAAAAATAAACTGTTTTCTCCCTATCGGATTCAATCGAGTAATCTCGTCTTTGAATATGCGTACAGTTTGGGTCATTTTCTTTTTGGTTTACAGTGACAAGTAAAATCATCGCGAATATCTTATCTGTATAAAAAGACAACAAGCAAAAAGCATATCCTTCACCTTTGCAAATTTGTCGAATTTAGAATACAAACATATACGCAAAGCTTTCGGCTCTAATTTTTTTAGGTCACTTGTCCGATAGATACGCGCATAGCATTTTTCGATCTCGTTTACGATAGGATAGTAAGCCTTAGAGAAGTTCATGATACGTATTTTTCTATTTGTTGCGAAATTCAAAGCGAGGGATTCGCAGACACTGATTCAAGAAATTTGTAAGCTTCCAATTCCTGCCTTAAAGCAGAGGGATAGTGAACAAGATATGTATACCCATTAAATAAAGTTTTCTTAGAAATTAAAGGCTTCTTCCTATTTGGACTACAAGTTGTTGCGACATGCGGCGACTGCAATCAAATCTCCCATTACCAATATCTGCAATTTAATCCCAGTAGTACAAGATACCTTCCGAATTATTCGAGAAAATAAATTAATTACTATTATACAAAAGTATAATTCCAAAAAATGTCATGATAAACATAATGATACTCAGTTCGAAAAAAAATCTCGTCGAGGACCTTCGCACATTTTCATGACTTTATCTCGTCTTCATTTTCAAATTTGAAATTACTCCTCATACCAAGAATCTTTACATCGCAACAGGCGACCAAGTTAAAACACTCTACTTTAAACATGTTCGGCACGTGGGATCTCGTTCGACCGCGCTTCTGGTATCCAATGTCATCACTG
>NW_020187911.1:0-795 GCF_900000015.1 Plasmopara halstedii | reverse complement strand
CCAAATGAGCCATCTTGCTCAACCGGTCGACGAATACCACGGCACCCGTGTTGCCCGCGGAATCTTTCGGCAGGCCAAACACAAAGTCCAATGGACTGCCAGCACCCCGTGGGTACCAGTAAGCTGACCAGCGGCGTAGCCGCATCTGGAGAGGGTTTTACCCGTTCACACGTGCGCACATAGGTGCTCGTCCATTTGTACAGCTTAAGCCACCAATAGTGGTGACTCACAGAGTTGTACGTTTTCTCACGACCGAGATGACCACTGAGTGGCGTGTCATAGAGGATGCGATATTTTAAATCCTCATCATGAGAACCACAATTCGTGGTGTATCCGTTAAATCGGGTCTATAGTATAGCAAACCGTTATTGAACGAGTATCGGTGCAATCGTGCACGCAGTCTTGGTGACAATTTCTTGTCCGAGTCTCCAAACTCCTTGCTCCCGAGAGCCCGTAGCAGCGCTACACACATCCCACCACCCGCATACGCGGTGCGGATCAAATACGTCACATACGACATTACAGTCGTAACATAGGCAAGCTCATAGTCTGGTCTGTGTGACAACGCATCAGCTGAAGCATTCTGCTTTTCCGGCTTATATTTCACCTTGAAGTTATATTCCGCAAAGAAGGATAGCCCTCTAGCCATTCTCTACGAGAGGTGGGGCGACCGAGTCGAAGTGCGTAGTGACGCATGATCTGTATAGATCACAAACGGATTGGAGCCGAGCAGGTGAACTCTGAACTTGACAAGTGCATACTTCATCGCAAGTAGCTCCTTGTCATGAACTGGGT
>NW_020187910.1:0-342 GCF_900000015.1 Plasmopara halstedii | reverse complement strand
ACCCATCAATATCACATTTGTACTTTGTATGCCCACTTTCTGGTTGAAATTTACGCAGGGTTAGATTCCGACGGAGTATCACTCGACAAGTATTTATTTGAAATGTCGAGTTCCATTAGGCGCAGTGTGGCCTACTAGAAAACATATTTTTACAGGG
Organism: Plasmopara halstedii; assembly: GCF_900000015.1. Lineage (NCBI taxonomy): Eukaryota > Oomycota > Peronosporomycetes > Peronosporales > Peronosporaceae > Plasmopara > Plasmopara halstedii. Next base: position 185 of record NW_020187910.1, on the reverse strand, counting down.
CGCCCGTAAAGCGCCCACTTTCGGTACCCTGCCCGACCCTCGCGTCGCGGTAGTTGCGCATTGCATTGCACGCGACATCTATCGCTTCTTTTAGTAAGGTCGGATCAACGCGTAAGGTCTCGATGTGAGTCAAAACTGTCCGAGTGCCCTCCATAGAGACGGTAGCTGTCACCGCCTTCGGTTGG
>NW_020187909.1:968-1472 GCF_900000015.1 Plasmopara halstedii | reverse complement strand
GAAGTGGTCATTGTACGACCGGACGAGGAGATAAACTCGTCATCGCTTCTGGATGAAGGTGCCTTGGAGGACACCAAAGCGTCCTGAACGCACGAAGTGGATCGTTGATCCTGCGGAGTCTTTTTAATACGTACTATCCTTTGGTAAAGGAATTTCAAGACGTCGTCTCCAAAGACCCGCTTTCAGTCCTACCTCCGGACCGAGGTGTGCGCCATGAGATCGACCCGATTCCGGGGACCAAATACTGCGTAGCACGCCAATGGCCCCTGCCCAAGGAGCAATGCGACGTCATTGACGCATTTTTCCGTGCGAAGTACGACGCAGCGATGGTACGTGGGAGCAAGTCCCACCATTCGACACCCACGTTTTGTGTTCGGAAGCCGAACGGCAAGTGGCGTATCGTTCATGCTTACAATAGGCTTAACGCTGCCGCCATTCCGGCACAGACACCGATTCCTAGAAAGAATGTTTGTTCTTCAAAACAATATGGTGGGATGATCGAAT
>NW_020187909.1:0-736 GCF_900000015.1 Plasmopara halstedii | reverse complement strand
GAGCGAGTGATATTCCGCTGACAGCGGTAAGCACTCCGAGCGGCATGCTCTGGGAGTGACTGGTGATCCCCCAAGGGCTGTCAAATTCACCAGCAACATTTAATCGTCTTGTGACGCAGTTGTTCAGGCCCAACAGGGCGTATGCACAGACATACTTTGACGACATTTTCGTTCACAGTCGTGCGAGGGCGGATGAGGAGAACCACATCGTCCATTTAAGAGCGATGGTCGAGTGCATGCGCACGAACAAACTGTACGCCAATGCAGACAAGTGAATCTTTGGCGCAGAAGAGATTCTCTTTTTAGGGTGCTTCATTGGGAAGCGTGGCCTTCGAGCGGATCCCGCTAAAGTCAAGAATGCTGTAGACTGGCCGTTCCAAAGAACCATAAGGACTTGCGCAAGTGACTTGGTCTCGCCAACTACTTGCACAAGTACAGTGTAAACTACGCAGAATTGGCCCGACCATTATCCAATCTCCTTAAAAAGAATGCGGAATGGTGCTGGAACACCGAACATCAGGAGGTTTTGACGTGGTCAAAGACAGTCTCCTGCAGGCACTGATACTGGCGCTGTCAGACCCCGATCGCCTTAACAGCGTCGTCTGTGACGCTTCGGACTTTGCCATCGGCTGTGCACTGCTGCAAGTAGACGCTGAGGGGCGGGATCAAGTGATCGCTTTCGAATCTCGACAGCTCAAAGCTGCAGAGAAGGACTACCCAGTTCATGACAAGGAGC
>NW_020187908.1:0-566 GCF_900000015.1 Plasmopara halstedii | reverse complement strand
GTCAGCGGCGGGCGATGACAATTCGGTTGATCGCCGTCCGGCGTCTCGCGATGCTCTTCAAGCATTGGAAGACAAAGTCTGTCGTCATCGACACTCTTCTGCTCATCTCTCCGAGGTTGCCTGCCGCTGTGCGGGTGTCCTGAAAAGTCTAAAGCACTTTGTGCACCGACTGCCTTGCGTTGAAGACTATCACGCTCTGTCGGACCGGCTGCTAGCCGTCGAGCAGACGAATACGTCACTTCGTGCGACGGTGGAGCGCATAAAGCTGTTAAATTGTTGCATTCTGTGCTCAGAACCAGTTGCTGGTTCAGCTTCTGGGTGGCCAAGCGCCTATGGGCGCCGCCCCAGCGCCACTGCTTCTGTATTCACTTGCGCCGGATCCCGGTACGGCTCAAGTAAGCCCACATGAAACACCGAGCGAATGCGCATCCTTCTCGGAAGATTTAGCGTATAACGCAAGGCCTCGTTTGGCCACGACCCTGAAAGGTCTAATAAACCGTGGGCGGAGCTTTGTCTTAAAGACAGCAGAGACTGCATGTGTAGGATGATTTCTGACATTTCATAAA
>NW_020187907.1:0-2285 GCF_900000015.1 Plasmopara halstedii | reverse complement strand
TTTTTTTGCCATATTATCGTTAGATGAAGAAGCTGTAGTGTGTTGTTTGATTTGAGTATTTCGCTGTATAACACTAGTATCATTGTAACTTACAAATGCGTCGCAAAGATTTTTACACAACCGTTTGTTCTCTAAAATATTGTAAATTTGGTGAGTCATACCCGATAGACGGTAATGCATAAGCTAAGGCTAGCAACGATAAGTTTTCAAATGTACTTCGATCCTCACGACCGTTGCTTCAAATTGGGCGCTTTCTATATTGTTTTTAACAATATACTAACGCATGATGTTATTTGCAATTGCTGTCCACTGTGCGCAGTTTTTCGTAGCTGAGGAACGAAATCACAGTAGATGGTAATGCCTTGACAACATTGATAACAAACCCACGGTACAGTGAGCGCATTCCTCGCAAAGCACCACCTTCATCGACCACCGACGCTCGTACACAATGCCAAGCACCTTTATACGATGAAAACGCAAGTTCTGGATGCCACTTTGTGCCCTGCAATTGAATGCGCCGTCGAATGACATCAAAGGGATACGATATGCACTGCGACACAAGCGAAGCTGTTGTGGCACACAAAATTTGGCCCGGTACACTAGGGTGACCAAGTTGAATGCTTGTGTCTTCAACGTCGTAGTGTACAAATACTGGCCGCAAAGACTCGTACAGAGCATAATTGCAACCAATGTATGTGAAGACACCAAGACTCGCAGGTCCGAATCCTCGATAAAATCCGCGCAGTCCCTCATGATCACGAATAGAGCGAGCGCAGTGCAGAATACCAGTGTAAGGACGATTTGCATTGTAATACTCTTGAGCCGTCAGCCGTCCGCGTATGACGTCGAGCGGGTACAGCAAGCAGTTGAGTGTCAGACCAGCGAATCCTCCCATAACGAAAGTGGTCAAGCTTGCTGAAACACGAGACTTGTCACCAAACAATGACGAAGATTGAAAAGCCGAGCGCATCAGGTGCTCGTGGTAGACGTGCCCTAGAGCGAATTTGATGGGGACACAAGGCACAACCCAAAGACAGTGAGCAACATTACCGCTGAACAAGCTACGCGGTCCACTGAGTGTCATCATATTAACGATTCCTTTCGTGACGGACGTGTATGGCGGCGTGGCTGAAGGAAGCTTTACAGTCGCTGAGGTTGACGTCAGCTTTGGAGTTGTCAGCTGCATTAATATCCGTAATCGCTCTAGTGGAGCACATATAGTTCGCACTACTACTCCAGCAGCGATGGCAGCGGCAAACGAAGTGAGCTGCGCAGTCATTTGTTGCCCTAAAATTTCTGCGTTATTCTGATAATCCACATTACTTCGGCTGCGCTCCAGCTCCGGCTGCAAGTATTCCCAGTCATCACCCGTAGGATTTTGATGTAAAGAAGAAAGCCACCCAGACTTGACGTTTGAGATGAATGTGGATCGATTCTGGTCAATCACTCTTGCTATCTGATCCTTGTCATTAGCTTGCATTTCAGCGGCATGCCAAACGGTGCGCAAAACATTGATATCGAATTTGAGAGCAGCTACACTAACGTCTACTCGATCTTCTTGACCATTTTCTGATGACGCATCCTCCACTTCAAATGCAGCAATTCCTCGTACCAAATCGTCATGCGTCACGTACTGGTCTCCAAACTGGTGCTTAGGTAAGTCAAACATGCGTTCGTAAAACGCCAAGCGTTCAGGTGTCATGGAGATTGATGTCTCTAGGGTTTTAAAAGTAGAGCCTACGGCCTCACTCGTAGACACGTACTGACGAATTGCACGCGGTAAATCATTCAGTCTTACAGCAGCTTGATCATTATAATCCTGTTCGACAGGTAGATCAGACGATACTGGTACATGCGACTTAGTCTCGTCGTTAAAGCTTGTCACCGACTTCAGCACGCGAAACGCAGCTTCTGGAAGAAAGTGATCAAGATTTGACGCGCCTAGTGCAATATGAAAATGTGCAAATTGGGAGAAGTTTACAAGTCCAGACGGATCATTTAGTAACAGCGACAGCGCGACTCGAATTGCACGATCGTAAGCTTGTGCTGATGGCAGCAGCACAGCAGCGTTTCCGGGAATCTCATTGTTATCATTTGCACTATGTATATCCGACTGCAGATGCTGTGGATTCCGAAGCATTCGACGCAAATCACGTTCCGTCGCAAAACTTTCACTTGAACCGGACACAACGGTTTGGCCCACTCTTTTGAATAATCTGTATAATGCTGTTGATCCACTGCGCGTAATGGTATGAAAGCTGACACGATCCATACACCAAACCTTG
>NW_020187906.1:0-323 GCF_900000015.1 Plasmopara halstedii | reverse complement strand
TATATCAGACAACACATCCGTTTGACGTTGCGACAACGGTTTGCACAATCAATCGTTCGTCATATTGTCAGCAGCTGAGATATCAAGTCACATGCATTTGCATCGCTTCCAGACGTGTGATAGCATTTCTGATTACATCCGTTGCATCTGTTTGGTGCGGCGTTAACGGATAACGCACTTAAACGTTCGTCGTATTGTCAGCAGCTGTGATATCAAAACACATGCGTTTGTAGCGCTTTCAGACGTGTCACAGCATTTCTGATTACATCCGTTGCATCTGTTTGGTGCGGCGTTAACGGTCAACGCACTCAAACGTTCGTCAC
>NW_020187905.1:937-1530 GCF_900000015.1 Plasmopara halstedii | reverse complement strand
GCAGAAGCATTTAGGAGTGTCATGCTTGAACGCATCAAGAGTCAATCCCAACCTCACACGCCAGTATCACGTCGTTCAGCTCTGGGAGCACGAGATCATCGTATGTCCTACGATGAAATCGCTCGTGATGACGCGAGACAGAGAGAACAGCAGTTTCAAGCGTATAGAGAGCAACGAGAGGCACAGGTAATGCATGCATTCCCACCACAGCATCAACAGCAACAATTTGGCCCAAGGATTACTACATTAAAGCAAATGATGCTTTTGATACCCCCTTTCGGGGGAAAAGAGACTTATAAGGGTCTAGGATCCGTTTTTGAGCTCTGGGCTTTGCAATTCATGAGAGAGGCCAACGTGGCTGTCACTCTCTATGGCTTTGAATGGCCAGAGGGAATCAAGGTTGATGTGTTTGGAAGCAAACTAAAAGGCACTGCAGCCGATTACTCTCAGAGAAGAATCCATCAATGGTGGGATGAAAATCCCTCATTTGGACATAATATTGACCAACTCACCAAGGCTTTTGCGTGCAAGATATCAACAGCCCAAGCTACAGAGATTTTACTATCAAAAAAGGAGAAATTCAGATCAAGGAT
>NW_020187905.1:0-356 GCF_900000015.1 Plasmopara halstedii | reverse complement strand
AACTCACCCATTTTGCTCAACACGTGGACAGTGAATGGAACACGCACGTGGGCAAGGAACTTGGGCAGAGCACAGCGAAATTTAGCCAAACTACAACTGACAAGTGTTACGCCTGTGGGAAAAAGGGTCATCATGCAAAGGATTGTCGTTCTACAAAACAAGGTAATACATCGAAAGGCGACAAACAAGTCAAGTTTGCACTTTCACTACTTGATGATGGATGGTCAGAAGGTTGTGATGGAAATCAAGATAAAGAAGTGATTGAGTGGATACTGGATTCAGGATCCAGTCAACACTCAATCGGCAACTCATCGTGGTTATTCAATACAAGAGAAATAGACATCAGTTGTACCATT
>NW_020187904.1:0-707 GCF_900000015.1 Plasmopara halstedii | reverse complement strand
AGGGTCCACCTGCTCGGCTCCAAGCCGTTTGTGATCTATACAGATCATGCGTCACTACTTATTGCGACTCAGTCGCCCCACCTCTCGCAGAGGATGGCTAGATGGCTATCCTTTTTGCGAAACAAAACTTCGAGGGAAAGTATCAGCCGAGAAAGCAGAATGCTTTGGCTGATGCGTTGTCACGCAGACCAGACTGTGAGCTTGCTCATGTTACAACTGTAACGTCGTGTGTGACGGATTTGATCCGCACCGCTTATGTGGGTGATGGGATGGTTGTAAGCAGCTACTAGCTCTAGATAGCAAGGAGTTTGGAAACTCGAACAAGAAATTGTCACAAAGACTGCGTGCACAATTGCACCGATATTCGTTGAACAATGGGTTGCTATATTATAGCACCGATTCAACGGATACAACACGAATTGTGGTTACCCATGATGAAGACTTGAAATACCGCATCCTCTATGAGGCTCACGACACGCCACTCAGCGGTCATCTCGGTCGTGAGAGAGTGTACAACTCTGTGAGTCACCACTATTGGTGGCCAAAGCTGTACAAATGGACAAGCACCTATGTGCGCACGTGTGAGACGTTTCAGCAAGTTAAACCCTCTCCAAATGCGGTTGCGCCGCTGGCCAGCTTACCGGTACCACTGGGTGCTGGCAGTCCATGGGTCTGGACGTTGTGTTTGGCCTGCCGAACGATTCGGC
>NW_020187903.1:0-344 GCF_900000015.1 Plasmopara halstedii | reverse complement strand
GACGTTACAGTTGTAACATGAGCAAGCTCATAGTCTGGTCTGTTAACAACACGATAACCAAAGCATTCTGCTTTCCCGGCTTATACTTCACCTTGACGTTATATTCCGCAAAGAAGGATAGCCATCTAGCCATCCTCTACGAGAGGTGGGGCGACTGAGTCGCAGTGCGTAATGATGCATGATCCGTGTAGATCACGAACGGCTTGGAGCCGAGCAGGTGGACCTTGAGCTTGACAAGTGCATACTTCATCGCAAGTAGCTCCTTGTCATGAACTGGGTAGTTCTACTCTGCAGCTTTGAGCTGTCGAGATTCGAACGGGATCACCCGATCTCGCCCCTCGGCG
>NW_020187902.1:0-446 GCF_900000015.1 Plasmopara halstedii | reverse complement strand
GACACATCAATGAGGAAGTGGTCGGCAAGAATGTCAAACTCGCCGAATCGGTATCTACCCCCGAGAATCTTGACTTCTTGACCGGCAAGGTACTGGCAAGCTTCTTTTGCCTTCACCTTAATGCGGATGTTACCTCCAGGCGCTTTTGTCAGATAACCCAGTTGCTGTTGGTCAATCTGCTGCTGGACGACGGGGTTGCCATAGTCCTCAAATAGCGAGGCGAGAAGTTTGCTTGGCGCGGTGCGTTTGAAAGCGTGGTCAGTCTCAATGATCATCACATAACGCGCACGAGGCAGCACGTGTGGGCGAGCTCGCTCAATCGAGGTGGCGAGTTGACTCCAGTCACCACCAGCTTCATACAAACCATCGATATCTTTGATGTCCACTTCTATGGGCCGTGGCATCTCGACACGCGGTGGATTAGATGTCTCAACGTTGTCGCGACG
>NW_020187901.1:0-447 GCF_900000015.1 Plasmopara halstedii | reverse complement strand
TTCAATCTGGAACGCTGTAGCACGTCTGGAAGCACCACAAACGTATGTGACATGATATATAACCTGCTGACAACGTGACGAACGTATAAGTGCGTTAGCTGTTGCTGCTGCGTCAAACAGATGCGTCTGGTGCAGTCAGGAATGATGTAGCATGTCTAGAAGCACCACAAACGTATGTGATATGATATCTAAGCTGCTGACAACGTGGCGAACGTTTAAGTGATTAAGCTGTTGTTTCTGCGTCAAACAGATACGTCTGGTTCAGTCAGGGACGCTGTAGCACGTCTGAATGCACCACAAGCGTAAGTGACATGATATCTCAGCTGCTGACAACGTGCCGAACGTTTGAGTGCGTTCACGATTGCTACCGCGTCAAATAGATACGTCTGGTTCAATCTGGAACGCTGTAGCACGTCTGGAAGCACCACAAACGTATGTGACATGATA
>NW_020187900.1:0-388 GCF_900000015.1 Plasmopara halstedii | reverse complement strand
GCTTCAGCTGTCGCGATTGAAACGACACGACACGATCGTCTCCTCCTGAATCTTTTTGCATAATGCACACCCTATTGCAAACTCAGAAGCGTCACACACCTCGTTACACGGCTTCGTATCACTGGTAAGGCAAGTACTGGTGTTTCCAACAAACTGTTCTTGATATCTTGATTTGAGTAGATGCTTCTTCACAAATTGATGACCAATCCCACGGTATGTCCTTCTTAAGCAAGCTTAATAGTGGGTGTATCATGTCAGCGGGGCTACTCGAGAAGCGATGCAAGTAATCGGGAAAACAATCCATTTCCTCAAATTCCTTTGATTTTGTGGTGTCGACCACTCCACGATCGCTTTGACCCTCTCAGGATCTACACAAACACCATGTTCT
>NW_020187899.1:1532-1609 GCF_900000015.1 Plasmopara halstedii | reverse complement strand
TTTCTAGACTATATGGTAAGGCAGAAAACATTAGCAAATATACACAATATGAAAACACTACATTTTTCAATAGGCGA
>NW_020187899.1:0-1448 GCF_900000015.1 Plasmopara halstedii | reverse complement strand
CCTCACACACTGCCGCAAGCAGAATCCACCATTGAGGACTTGGCATATAGCAAACCATATCGCTACCTTCATCTTCAAACCTATTAAAATGGTCCAGAACATCATTGCGATGTTCGATTAAGAATATGCTAACACGACTCATCGAAACCCATCATGTGGCTGATAGTAACGAACACACAGCTTGGATGTGATCATTGAAACGCTTTTGTTTCCTCAGATGATAAATCAGTCCGGTCAAGTCCTTGTAAAACTTGTCGTTTTCCAGATATTGGTAAGACTTCTGGAGCACAATATCAATTTGGTGGAGCAGGCACCACACTCGGATAAAGCCTTTCTCCTTAATCTCTTTTTGAAATCGAGAAACCACTCCGGATACATGGCCTGTCATATTGGCAGCACCGTCTGTAGAGCAATCAATCAGCTTCAATTTCCATTCTGGGCAAAATGATCTAAAGAGCTGTTTAAACATTTCAAGCATTGCATTTCCAGTGTGACTGCCTTCAAATGGAACAGCAATGACGTGTAAGTTGCGAAGGGATGTCTCCTGAAAGAATCGGACCCTAACGTCAATGTAGGACGCTCCATGTATATCGGTAGAGCCATCGAAGGCAACAGCGTAAGCCCAAGCAGAAGCCAGAGCATCCTTAATTCTTTGAAAGGATACCGCGCAGAGAAGCTTGACATACTTGGCAACACTCAACTCACTACAGAAACCCAACTTTGGAGCCGATAGAACAGACTTGGCGTCTTGAACGGCAGGAGAAGCCATTCTAAAAGACATCCCGTGGCTAACAAAACGTACTGCTAACTCGAATTATTTGACCTGGTTAACAGTAGCCACGTACCGATTCTGGCTTGTGTCCAGCGAGAACAAAGATGTGCATAGTGGGGAGGAAAGAATTCGTTGATCGTCAGATAGGTCGTCCTGGTCATCGTTATCATTAGATGTTATACGCTACCGATGATGACTTCAATGATGTCACGGTCCACTGTAAACTGCAAAGAAGCAGAAACTGGCTCTAAGTAGGCATCCATTTTGTTTGCGTGCCTCTGATTATCTGGAACGTCGAAAACCGTCTCCATTTCTGCCTTTGGCAGCGAGCAGTACTCTTGCCACTTAGTCGGATGATTTTTGATATGATGCTGCCGGTAATTCTCAGGACGAAATGGAGGGCCTTCAAAGGTCCAGCTGCTTGATGTCTGTTTCGAGCTCACTTCACGTCCAAATACAGTGCAAAATCGACAACGCACGGCCACAACATCTGCGGTTTCTGCATCCCTTGCCGAGACTGACAGCCCGAACTCTATTAAGTGCTTCTTATGGAAAGGAGTGACGCGGGTACCAGCCGTGCCTTTCCGAGCGCGCTTGAGCTGGGGAGGCTGTAATTCATCGCAGTTTGCGCTAGTAGTACCCATATTCGCTGGGAGAAGATTAACTGTATATTGCT
>NW_020187898.1:0-476 GCF_900000015.1 Plasmopara halstedii | reverse complement strand
TCACCTACAGACTTTGTAAGAAGATGATACGCGAAACTTATATATGGTGTTCGTAATCATCATCCAGTAAAGACACTTACTTGTATAATCAATACGATCTTACGCGGCACATCTCATCAGTTAGTAACTACCTGGAATTAGTCAAAACAAGTCGAATCTCCCATTACCACCGAGTTCTTTGTAAGCAAGTTTCACATTGTCAAATTTGCACTCTACAACCAGAATAACATTGGTATCATCCATTTATTCTGACATTAATGAACCCTCCACAGATTGACGAACCTACGCGAGCAAAAATTGAGTATCAAAATGGCAAGGCGCTTATGGCACGAGGACCACAGGCCTTGCACGAGCACGTCGTTTTTCACATGGAAAAAGCGTTAGGCAGAGCACTTCCACAGATGGAAGTGCGATTCAAGGACGTCTCTATTTCAGCTGATATCACTGTCAAGGATGAAATGAATCTTATGCTTGAA
>NW_020187897.1:0-1438 GCF_900000015.1 Plasmopara halstedii | reverse complement strand
CTTATATCGCGCTTTATGTGTCGATTCAAGACATCAAACGCCCTGCCCCGCGACTGGTGGTTCCTTCCCTTAAGCAAAGGGGGACTGGGTTTGGCGCCCATTCCAGATACGATTCGAAGTCTTCAACTGCATATGCTATGCAAAGTGATACTGGCAGGAAGACTAACGCTTAACTTCCCTTCTTGGGCAGATCCGGTCATTCGACTGTTTGATCAAGCTATATCGCCATGGGGGGAAGATTTCGACATTCTGTATGCACCCGTGACTACAAGTCCGGACTATGCAATTTCGCGGCGTTCTAAGCGTTGGGCGGCCCTTGGGTCTTACTGGCACTATGTGCTTTTCATTTGGCACACCCAGTTTCGGCGAAAGCTCACCCGGCTACAAGTTAAATTTGACAAGCTAACATCGCCCATGTTAAATAATGTGGAAATTACCTACGGCTACCGGGGCAGCACTTTGGCGGGGACTTCACGGCCGCTAGGCTTAATCCGTGTCCTTGCGGATCAAGGGATTTTTCGCCCAGCTCAGCTTTTTCAAGTTTGTCCGCCCCCGGTGACAGCTGCAAGCCTCTCACGATTTCTAAGCCAATTTGGCTCGGGTCGGTTAGTGAGCGAACGCTCTTGTTCCAATTTCATGGACAAGGCAGGGGGTCTTCTCAACTCTTTGACTCCCCACCCAATTGGACCCAGCCAGGCTTCGCGCTACTACGCCGCCAGTCACGCCTGGGTTTTTGATACCTATGAAGTATCGGAACTTAGCGTGGCTCGCATACGCTCAATACTTGCTGAGTTCACGGTGCCAGCGTTGCCCCTATCCCGGTTAGGCGTTCCAAGCAGTCCCCCACAGTCAATGTGGGTCAGGGATTTCAAAATGGGCAGGCACGTTCTGCCAGTCTATTCCGATCTACTATACAGGCTCCAGCATAACGCTCTCTTTTTTGGCTATCGGCTTCAACACCTACCCGGTACTCAGTCAATGTGCCATCATGGGTGCGAGGCTCTGGAAACGGCCCCTCATCTTTTTTGGTACTGTGATTTTGCCATACAAGTCTGGGCAGACTGGATAACCAATTTTCAAACCTTTTTTCTTGGCACACTGGAATGGGAATCAGTCTTATTTTTTAAGCTGGAGCCTAAACCGGCGGCCAAGGCTCGCTATGGCTATAGCCTCTTTGTGGTTCTCCACATTGTAAGGGCAGTGATTTTTCGGTGTCTATGGCTGCATCGGAATGATATCCGCTTTCACGACTGTCAAGCCAATATTATAGACGTTCAGGCTCGAGTCAAGACTGTCGTAGTGCTCCACATAAAGCGCTACTATCAAGATCTTCTATTTAAATCTCTGAGCCATTCAGAAGTTAAAAGGCGCAATCTGCAAAAGCTGCTGGCAAGCCTTCACCTTTATGAAGCATTGCCGCAGAGTCCCGAGACTACGG
>NW_020187896.1:0-807 GCF_900000015.1 Plasmopara halstedii | reverse complement strand
TGTCGACCAACCCATTTGTATTCGGTAAGGTTCGCTAAGGTTACGTTTATGTACTATATCTTGACTTACTTCAAGAAAGATGCTCATGCGACCACATCAATAGATATGTGATTCAATCATTTGTCGTCATGCGCGAGCAAAGCAGCTGTGATGGCTTTAAGATGGCTGTGATAGTACCAACTTTGTCTTTGTTCATAAATGTGCAAATTGTTTGTTGCTGATAATAGTTTTGAAATGAACAACTCGAGAATTTTCAGCCCAGGTTGGTTGTCCTGAGAGTCGGACAGACCAGATTTTGGGAAGGAAAAAAACCAGATCAATAAGGCTTCGTCTACCTGATCCATTTATTTGTCGCTCGGATCTCGGCATGTCATTATCCAACTTTCCTGATAATGTTCGTGCCGATTCTTTCGTCTTTATTACTGCTTGATGTCAGTGTATCTTCCACATCTAATTCGAGTATAGTCCTACATAAAGACCCAGTCGTGTTCGTACGTCACTTGAATGATTCGCTACCTTCTGCAAATAGTAGCTTGACCGTTGCTGAAGACGAATTGGAGAGCTACGATGAGAGTGAGCAAGACAATATCGTCACTGAAATTGCTGGGGAGACAAGAATGTTTCCTTTCATCAGCAAGTTAATCCCGTGCCTTTTATATCCCCCATCGTTATCAGTAAAAGCCATAGAAGAAGCGGAAAAGCTGCTAGAACACAAGAAACTGAGTTCGAATGAATGGAAGCGGCTATCCAAAAACGTGGCAACGCTTTTCGAGTCAAATGATGAAGTAGCGGAATCATATCTCGATA
>NW_020187895.1:0-421 GCF_900000015.1 Plasmopara halstedii | reverse complement strand
GAAGCATTTCATGTTCGCGTTCGTATCAGTTTGCTGAGAAGCATACTTATGTTTGTTTAAAGATGTGGATTTGGTTTCTTTTGGCGCGACGCCGGGTCTCATCATGGCATAAACATCTCCAATAGATGTTGGTGTTTACCTTTGTTCAATTGAGAAGCCTTTTTGTGAGCTTTTCAGTGATTTGATCGTAGCGATATTCACAATTCTTTCCCATCACTTGCGGGAATAGGTTTGCTATCAAATCGCTGCAAGTAACGTCCAGAGCTTGTTCTTGGATCATCGCTTTCAATTTTGCGCCTTTTCCAGAATCACTTTTGACTATTACATTGTATTAGTGATTGTATGCTTTTGGCTTGGTTTTCTTTGTCAGTGAAGAACCCGTTCGTTGTTGCTGAATACCAGATTTGAAAATACTAATTGA
>NW_020187894.1:0-535 GCF_900000015.1 Plasmopara halstedii | reverse complement strand
TAGGATGGATCTGAGAAATTGTATTACTGAGCTGAGCACTTGAAACCGTTGCAGGCGCTGAAGGATACGTACCATTTGTCAATCCTACTTCTATACCAAAAGTGGCATCATCGATGATGATGCGAGGGACACGTGTTGTTGTCAAACCAGTATCGCATAAAGAATAAAGGCCACTTGCCGGTCGTATCCAAGTGCCACCTGCCGTAGGAAGTATCGTTGAAGTCGCCCTAAAATCGAATTGAGCAGCATAATACACACTGTTTTCCGCTAGTTGAATATGGGATTAATTATATACGCTCCAGATTTACGAGAGCTGTCGATAGAATGTTAATGGTAAAATGGTACTTGCGACATATTAGACGATTGATTTTTAAGTACTGCTTTGACAGACATCTTCGATTTATATCAGTATAACCGTAAAGCCCAGCAGGCAAGCCAATTGATAGTGGATATGGTCGTAGCTGTCGGAACTGCAATTTGATAGGAAAAGTTCCAGCACTGAGCGGCGTCAATGTTGTATTCAGAGTTATACATC
>NW_020187893.1:0-375 GCF_900000015.1 Plasmopara halstedii | reverse complement strand
GCAACATGATTGAATGTATCGGTCGTGAGACGACGTACATCTCTGTGAGTTGCCATTTATGGTGGCCCAAGCTGTACAAATGGACGAGCGCATATGTGCGCGTGTGTGAGACATGTCAAAAGGCCAAATCCGGATAACTTTCCAAGGGATGTGGGTTGAGAGCTCACCACAGCACTATTAGGATAACTACGTCGAACCTGATGTTTTCGACTTCTAGTCGATACGTAGCTCATGGTGTTCAGGCTCTAAGCCCATAAAGCTTAGGAATAATAGCTTCGCTATCTCGAAAAGCATGGTCGCGTTGGTAGACGAAAATTTTGAATGCAGTGAACGCCTCAAGCTTATATTCAGAGCTGGGGTAGTTTAACTAATCAA
>NW_020187892.1:0-2221 GCF_900000015.1 Plasmopara halstedii | reverse complement strand
CACGACAATGTCGTCGCCAGTTGATGAGACAATGAGTACATGGTACGGGATAGACACAACATGTGCTGCATTTTTAAATTGTAGGAGGCAAGGCGTCTAAGACCTCAGATGTCGTTCTATGGAAGCTTGCGATAGCACGCTTGCACTGCTGTGCCTTGTTTAAAGAGTTTGCAGTATTGCAACATTGATGCATATGACACTCAGCCTGTAATGTCGGCCCATGAAAAGAGTCCTGATTCAGAATACTGTACAAGGCACATGACGCCCCTTTTGGTTGCTATCCCGGCAGAGAGAGACATACTGCTCAGTGACCGCTTCGTATTGGTGTCCAACATGTTTATTTATGTGTGTAATGACATATGTGCGTGAGTTTGAAGCGTGTCTACGAGCTAAGTCCTTGCCGCATGCGACCACACCTTCAGACAGCTTGCCAGATCCGGCAGAGTACTGGGAGTAGACAAGTATATACTGCATTTTTTTCCTTGGGGAGATGCGTTTGGTCATACCGGTATTGTGGTCTTCGCGGACTGTCTGAGTTAGACGGCTAATCTTGCTGCCGTCTGCGATAACTTGACCAGCAAGAAAGTACCACAATGCTCCGCAGCAAGGATTTCAACGACATCGCTTGTCGTTGTCCATTGTATCGGATAGGGTATTGTACTTACGACGCCGATCGTGCAATATTATCTACAGTGCTCTGCACCAGATTAGACACTTCGTCGCTGGTCATCACCAAATACATGGCCACGCGAAGATTGCAGCGACTACCTTTTTGTTCACTGGAGTGCAGAGCACGCGGTGCTAATAAAAAATGTTGCTCCTAATAATTTAATTCGCGTTCAATCGACGTGGCACATGAATCAACAGACTTTACCCATTTTCTGAGAAATGGTATGGAGAACCCCTGGGTGTCTTTGATACCGAAAGAACGCGACTCCGGTATCTGCGGGCGAGGGATGTTGATCTAATTCAATTTGCGCAGCTACACCTTGACGTACAATCAGTGGCTTTATCTCAGCGAGATCGACCTTATCTCGCAGAGTGCGCGACGCCAGCTGAGGGTCAGGACATACAAAAGCAACACGCCAAAACTAGAGGCAGGCGATACGCACGCGAATATGTTGTAGGGCAAATGATTTAGCGAATACATTTAATTCTCCTGAGCATACACTTTCTGTGGTCTATAAGACAAAGATGTGACCGCACTTAGTCAAATTGGTCACGATAAGTGCAAAAAAGGCAATTTAAATATATCCTGAATGCTCCCAAGCAAATACGAACACAGTCTGCTGTCTATGTAAACTTACTGAAGCCATACCAAGAATCCATTTATTATGAGCCAGTCGGAGGTGAAACGTTCGATTGTAAACGAAGCAAAGTCATTACCCCATTATACCTGGGCTACCCTCGGATCCAAAGCAGTGACGCGGTTCTCAATCACAGAGGTGCCTCATTCCAGGCATTCTAATGACGGAGATCTGTGATTGATGAATATCTGGATTTCACTGGCGTCGGACGCATGCCGTGACTCTTGGAAAAAAGTCTACGTGCAGCCGCAACTGAGAAAACATAGACAGCTAGCCGCGGAATAGCAATCATCCACTTGCACTGCTCGATGTGCAAGGAACGGCCCACTGCACGTGAAACGTTTAGTGGACCGGTATATACACCAGAGCTGTTACCTGTACCTCACTAAGTGCAAGGATCACCCCTGGCTAAAAAATGTGGTAAAGCTTCTTTTCGGCAAGATTGCCTAGAGTCTGTGATCGCCTATAATCTGGCGCACTCTCGGACTTATTACTATTATAGAAGAATCGCCCATCCTTACTTCGCCACACCAGTGACAGACGATTGATCTTGCGGTAAAAAAAGCATGGATCAGTGATGAGATGTTACCTTAACGTCCAATTTGATAAAGCTTGCTTATTAAGCCTTAAGACATATGAGGCGGCGTGTTGTCCGCATCTAGTGTGCGAATGAATCATATACTCCGTGGCACTTCAGCAAGCTTTAAATGTCCAAGGTATAGCCCTCATGTAGGGTACAAGTTATCCGACTGCTGCTGCATCAAGCATAGACGCAGCCCATTGAAAGTGACAACGTGCGGGCTGAAGAAGGGCTCGTGGAGCAATTTTTGCACTAATTTTTTGGTCCGGGATAAGTGTATTGGGCTACACTAGCCATTATATGAAGTAACATCTATGTGCGTACCTTCTGTATG
>NW_020187891.1:0-357 GCF_900000015.1 Plasmopara halstedii | reverse complement strand
GAAACACGATCAAACAATCCAACGATGACGACTACATATTTCATGTCCATTCATTTCATTTAACCAAAACAATAAAGCTCACTTCTGAATCTGCCAAACACTACACACCCAGAGCAGGAGATTCTCTCCATCCTTCCCCTCAAAAACCTTAACGCTCACCATGAGCGGCTTCATCTATACCGCGTTCAGGACGGTTGCTCCCATGGGTCTCGCAGGAATGCCAGGCACACGGACAAGACTCATGCGGACGCTGCTGTCAAAGCTGGAATTCGTGGTTGTCTATCTGGACGACATTTGTCTGTTTTCAAGCTGTTTCGACGACCATCTGCAGCATTTGCGCCAAGTGTTTGCTGTTCT
>NW_020187890.1:0-819 GCF_900000015.1 Plasmopara halstedii | reverse complement strand
AAATAAGACAAAAACTATTGAGCGAGCGCGATAGAATCTACGTAAAGCTCAAACCACTCAAAAGTAATGCTATGATCAGAAGAAAAAATTTCACAGAAATCGATATTTATGAGCGTGGGAATTGAGGCCGTGTCTTATTTCGCCTGAGGTCCCGCTGTGCGATAATTAGATCCAAAGTCCTACAACAAATCTGTGTTAATTGTATTCAAAAGGATTAGTACCCTTGAAATTTGGAGAAAACAGCATAATAGTTGGGAGCTCGCAAAATAGGTGTGGCTTCTTAAGCTGCTTTACCTCCATCGTTTATCACATCCACTTACATCTATTTCAAGATGAGCCAATCTCACCATAGTATTTCGAAATTTGGACATATATCACTCTGACCGATAGCTCGTTTGGTAGCAATCCCTTGCGATGCCGAAGAAGAATTCAGATAGAATACGCTTTAAATCTTGAGCTGACACTTGAATCAAGCGTCCAAGGCCGCCTAAATTCTGCCAAAACTACCACTTTTTAGCACTTAAAAATATATTGGTATATTGATTTAGCGACTTAATTATCGAGCTGATCGCTGGCGCCTATATCAAAAAGTACGGCCATCCTAGCGCTTCTGTTACCGTTCAGATCACAGCTGTCTGCAGCGTTATTCAAAGTCGTGATTCGTCTCCCAGCCTGTGTACGGTAAGCTGAGTTACGGCACGATTTTTATTTAGCGATGAGTACTGAAGTGGGCGCGTACAAACTCCACCGGCAGCATGCACTATTCATCCAGTAATCAAATAGTCTCCTTTAGTTTATTACACTCGTATTCTTTCTCCC
>NW_020187889.1:0-1320 GCF_900000015.1 Plasmopara halstedii | reverse complement strand
GACCCCGATAATCCTCCCCGTGTCGATCAGGTACGTCATACACCATTGAGCTCTAATAAACCCGAGCTCGTTATCATAGACGATTATAGCAACGATAAGCTTCTACAGAAGAATATATTTTCTCATTACTACACCAGGGGCCGACACTTCAAATTATCAACTATTTTCCTCTCACATAGCTACTTTGCAACTGACAAGATGATCCGGTTGAACTCGGAATACGTTGCAATCCTGAAAGCGAATTCAAAGAGAGATTTGCAAATGGTCGTTAAAGATTTCAATATCAAGAACGTGGATGATCGGTCAATCGTCTATTATTACAATCGCGCGACTGAAAGAAAAGGACAGATGTTGCTCATAGACTCTGTAAAGGGTCAAATCAGATACAATTTTGATAAGCCAATTGATACTGAAATCTATGAATAGATTATCAATAATGATATATAGCAGATATACAATGGCGAGTTTTGTAAAGATCGATTCAACAAATCTTGTAGCAGATGGGTACAATTCCTCATGGAAATATCAATTCCCAGGCTCAGCAGCTGACTTCAGGGATGTTGTTTGTGCGATTCAATCAATCAGTCTCTTCAACAGCGAGTACAACATCGATTCAATCCAATTTCAGAACACGATCTTCCAGGTTGAGGCTCCAACGGCCGCAACCACTTCTACGATTAGCATAACGCTTCAAGATGGATACTATAGTTATGATGATATCAATCGAAACATTCAGACAGCTCTAGTGAATGCAGGAGCCTATCTAATTGATGCTACAGGAAATAACGTATTTTATATTAAATTAAGTGAGAACAGTGTCTACTACGCGGCACAGGTAGATTTCTCTCCGACTCCGTCAAGTCTTCCTGTCGGATATACGAGGCCTGCTACAGGTCTATACTCATCTGGAGGTAGTGGTTTACCTACAACGACTCGCGTTCCTCGTCTGATTATCAATAATGCTGCATTTGGTTCGGTTGTTGGTTTGTCCGTCGCTACTTATCCACCTACATCAGCAACAGTTGCAAGTGCTCAATTATCCAATGGTATTCCTCAAATTCATCCAACCTCGTCATACATCGTACGATGTGATTTGATCAAAAACGAGTATGTTGCTTCTGGTGATATCCTGAGTGCTTTTGACAGAGGTGATGCTGGTATTGGTCAGCTAATTACATACAGGCCATCTCAGTATGCGTGGATGACTTGCCACAATGGATCAAGATCGACTATCACGATCAGCATCTATAATCAGAACGACCAGAAGGTGAGATTCCGCGATACATCAGTATCAATCATGCTCCTACTTAGATCAAAAAA
>NW_020187888.1:0-304 GCF_900000015.1 Plasmopara halstedii | reverse complement strand
AAATGCTTTGATGAAACTTTTTGATCTTCGCTGGTGATCTTGCATGTGCCGCGAAGTCAACTTGCGTATGGTTGGTGCGACATTATATATGACGTACTCAACGCATAGGAAGACAAGTAACAGCTTAGACCAGTAGTACAAATCATCACTATGGTTGGCAAAGACACTAAACCGCTAAGTGCCCTGTGCCTATTTGCGAGAACGCGGAGCAACAGCAACCACAGCAAGCATACATTGCTCAGCGTAAAATGCTTTGATGAAACTTTTTGATCTTCGCTGGTGATCTTGCATGTGCCGCGAAGTC
>NW_020187887.1:0-372 GCF_900000015.1 Plasmopara halstedii | reverse complement strand
TATGATCCTTGGCCTCCGGGCCCTGCTCGTGAGTCGATCCCTGCTCGTCGGTCGGATCGCTTACGTCCTCGCCCACCTTGCATCGGCAACCGAACCTTCGTCTGCTGAATCCACCTCCGATCCTAAAATAGCCAAGACAGACTCGTCATCAGCCATAAAGGCTTCGTACGCAACCGTAGCACTGGCAATAGTCTCTGCATCCTCCGAGCTGTCAAGTACGACGCTCTAACTAGACTCATGGATGCTCTCCATGTCTACGCCGCGTCGTCACTCGGGATGCTAGTCGTGTCATCTTGCTCCAGCTTCCTCGGTCGCAAACCGTAACCACTCACCATCATCTCGGTTAGTTGGATCGACGTGATGACGGTCGCC
>NW_020187886.1:0-406 GCF_900000015.1 Plasmopara halstedii | reverse complement strand
CACTAGCGGGAAGTTTGTTGTGGATTTCGCGTTGCACGCGTCCAGACTTGTCATTTGCGGTTCATAAGATGACGAGAAGAACCCACGATCCAAGGGAACAAGACTTACAACTTGGTAAAAGAATTCTACGATATTTAAAAAGAACAAAATGTTTGAAGTTAAAATGAGAAATCAAGAGCGAACTGACGACTTACCTGATGGTTTTATTACCGGGCTACAGCGATGCAGACTTCGCTACAGACACTAAAGACCGCAAATCCATGATTGGAGGAGTGATATTTGTAGATGGGTGTAACGTCGGATGGATATGCCGAAAACAGGCGTCAGTGTCGAAATCAACGGCAGAGTCTAAATTCATAGCGGCATCTGTCGTAACAACCGAATTACATGGACTTTACAATATGTT
>NW_020187885.1:0-694 GCF_900000015.1 Plasmopara halstedii | reverse complement strand
ATTGTGGACATGACTCGTGCATGTTTTCGCTCCTGGACTTTGGATTATAGTCCGGAAGTTTTGGCAACGCATCGGCTAAAATGTTCGACTTGCCTGGATTGTAGTGTACAACAAAGTTGTACTCGGCAACGAGAAAATCCCATCGATCCATTCTTTGCGGTAAACAGGAGTCATTACTGCCACACGCAGTCAGGCATGATCTATTTAGATCGCAAAGCGCTCCTCTCCAAACAAATACACACGGAGCTTACCTAAAGCATGCTTCATTGTTAGTAGCTCTTTGTCATGAGCTGGATAGTTCTGATTCGTGGGCCGGAGCTATCGCGATTGATACGAAACAACTTGCTCTCGACCCTCATCATCGTGTTGCATCAACGCCCAACTGATGGTATAGTCACGTGCATCGCAGACCACATTAAAAGGCTTATTGTGGTTTGCAATCGCAAGAAAAGTAGCTTCTCTCAAGCTGTTCTTCACTTTGGCAAATACTGACTGGTGATCTTTGGACCGTTCCTATTCAACGTGCTTCTTTATAAATGCCGTTAGTGGTTGCACCAACGCTGCACAGTTGCGCGGGTATTTGTGCGTATAGCTGGCCAAGCCCAACCATTGTCTCAGCTGTTTCACATTGTGGGGCACGGGTCAATCATTGATTGCTTTGACTTTTCCCGGATCTACACGAGCGTCATTCTTG
>NW_020187884.1:0-479 GCF_900000015.1 Plasmopara halstedii | reverse complement strand
CGTTTGCGCTACTTGTACAAGGCCATCTGGATTCAGACGAGCGAGACTGTTCAAGATGCAGACTAAGACGGCGGTGCATTGAAGGAGTTGATAGTGCTGTCTGATAACTTCAAGATAATGAAAGATCATTTTCGTTCTGCCTTATCTCATGTTTTAGAGTTGTCAGTGCTATTCTGTACATTTTCGGTGTCACACCGAATTCAAACCGGAAAAGTGTGAAGCTGTTGGAAACCGCGCGTGAAAACGCTAAGTCCAAGAGTTCGTATATTTAGAGATGTTCTAGAGGCCGTCACCACGCAGACGTAATTTACTTTGCTCCCGCGTCATTTACTTTAAATTTCCCCATCCCAAAGAAAACCATCTGATTGAAATCCGGTTAGAAGCAGTACAAATTCACGACGTACCGTGTATTGTCAATTAATGTCCTGTAGTGTGTGCTTAAATGATAGATACACCTTCCGGTCTCAGTAACATCAGCC
>NW_020187883.1:0-349 GCF_900000015.1 Plasmopara halstedii | reverse complement strand
TGATTTGGTAGATGGATACTACCAATTGCTCATGAGAGCGAGTGACATTCCGCTGACACTTCAAGCGGCATGATCTGGGAGTGGCTAAGGTGCATCAAGGGCTGTCAAATGCACCAGCAATAATTAATCGTCTTGGAACGTAGTTTTTCAGGCCCCACAAGGCGTATGCACAGACATACTTTGACGATATTCTCGATCGTAGTCGTGCGGAGCACGGGAGGACAGATGAGGAGAACCACATAGTCCATTTAAGAGCGGTGCCCGAGTGCATGCGACAAACAAACTGTACGTCAATGCAGACAAGTGCATCTTTGGCGCAGAAGAGATTCCCTTTTTAGGGTGCTTCATT
>NW_020187882.1:0-342 GCF_900000015.1 Plasmopara halstedii | reverse complement strand
GACGGAGTCGGTACAGCAACGCTGTTTGTAGATCGTGTTTTTCGACAACACGGACTCCTAAAGTCGATTGTCTCTGATAGAGACTCCATTCAACGTAAACATTTTAGACGACTATTCTAAAGGTGCTCGGCACCAAGTTAGATATGTCGACAGCGGATCATTCACAGACAGATGGTCAAACTGAAAGGGTGAATCGCGTCATCGTAGACGATCTTCGCAGCGTCTGCGCTGAGATGCCAACGCGCTGAAGCGTCATGTTGCTACTCGTAGAGTTTGCACTGAATAATGCAGTGCATTCGTCTACCGGCTACACGCCGTTCTACGTAAACGGGCTGATTCACC
>NW_020187881.1:0-351 GCF_900000015.1 Plasmopara halstedii | reverse complement strand
GGATGCGTCTGGTTCAATCAGGAACGCAGTAGCACGTCTGTAAGCATGACTAACGTATGTGACATGATATCTCAGGTGCTGACAACGTGACGAACGGTTGAGTGCGTTAAATGTTGCTGCCGCGTCACATGGATGCGTCTGCTTCAATCAGGAATGAAGTAGCACGTCTGGAAGCATGACTAACGTATGGGACATGATATCTCAGCTGCTGACAACGTTACGAACATTTGACTGCCTTAACTGTTACTGTCGCGTCACATGTAGACGCATCCATGTGACGCGATAGCAACAGAAAACGCACTCAAAGGTTTGTCACGTTGTCAGCAGCTGAGATATCATGTCACATACGTT
>NW_020187880.1:679-995 GCF_900000015.1 Plasmopara halstedii | reverse complement strand
GCATCGCGAACGTGTCGTAGGACACTCAGTCTGGTAGACAAGAAGTCATCGACTTCTTCACCGATGGTCAGGGGGCTGACATCAGCTAGCCGTTCGGCTATTCCTCCCCCACCAAACTCTGAGCCATGGGATGGCGGCGTCAGCGGGAAGCGAGGGTGAATCAGCCCGTTCACGTATAACGGCGTGTAGCCGGTAGACGAATGCACTGCATTGTTTAGTGCAAACTCTACGAGGGGCAACATGGCGCTCCAGCGCCTTGGCATCTCAGCGCAAACGCTGCGAAGAACGTCTTTGATGAGGCGATTCACCCGCGGCC
>NW_020187880.1:0-669 GCF_900000015.1 Plasmopara halstedii | reverse complement strand
TCACAGAGTTGTACGTTTTCTCACGACCGAGATGACCACTGAGTGGCGTGTCGTGCGCTTCATAGAGGATGCGATACTTTGAATCCTCATCATGAAGAACCACAATCCGTGGTGTATCCGATGAATCGGTGCTATAGTACAGCAACCCGTTATTCAACGAATATCGGTGCAATCGTGCACACAGTCTTTGTGACAATTTCTCGTCCGAGTTTCCAGACTCCTTGCTTCCTAGAGCCCGTAGCAACGCTACACACATCTCACCACCCGCATACGCGGTGCGGAACAAATCTGTCACAGACGACATTACAGTTGTAACATGAGCAAACTCAAAGTCTGGTCTGCGCGACAAACGTCAGCCAAAGCATTCTGCTTTCCCGGCTTATAATTCACCTCGAACTTATATTCCGCAAAGAAGGATAGCCATCTAGCCATTCTCTGCGAGAGGTGGGGCGACTGATTCGTAGTGCGTAATGACGCATGATCTGTGTAGATCACAAACGGCTTGGCGCTGAGCAGGTGGACCCTGAACTTGACAAGTGCCTACTTCATCGCCAGCAGCTCCTTGTCATGAACTGGGTAGTTCTTCTCCGCAGCTTGAGCTGTCGAACGCCATCACCCAATCTCGCCCCTCGGCGTCTGCTTGCAGCAGTGCACAGCCGATGGCAAAGT
>NW_020187879.1:0-313 GCF_900000015.1 Plasmopara halstedii | reverse complement strand
CGATCCTACGGAATCCCTTGAATCCGTACTATCCTTTGGTAAAGAAATTTCAAGACGTTGTCTCCTAAGACCTGCCTTCGGTCCTACCTCCAGACCGAGGTGTGCGTCATGAGATCAACCTGGCTCCGGGAACCAAATAATGCGTAACACGCCAATGGCCCCTGCCCAAGGAGAAGTGCGACGTCATAGACGCCTTTTGCCGTGCGAAGCACAACGCAGGGATGGTGCGTGAGAGCAAGTCTCCCCATTCGACATCCACATTTTGTGTTCGGAAGCCGAACGGCAAGTGGCGTATCGTTCATGCTTACAATAA
>NW_020187878.1:0-1083 GCF_900000015.1 Plasmopara halstedii | reverse complement strand
AAGATTTAAGCTGTGAATCCAGAAGATGTTATCATAAATACGCGGTTCTAAGGCGTCGTGAAGCTGCTCAATGTAATTATTTTTGACCGTTCGATTAGGTATTATAAAATATCTGGTCAGAACACACGGTAAAGCAGCGTCGGGATGCACCGCTTAATTTTGCAAGCAAACAACTTCCACAATTGTTTGATTCTTACAGAACGGCTGCAAAAGCATTAGATGAATACGGCAATTTAATGGCCAGGCATTACAGACTGCATCATCTCCGTTTCAACCACCTGTAAATGAACTCTTTGTTGGTCTGTGTTTGCTCACACCACTGAATGCTTGTTGGGCAGGCGGATGACGCCACGAGAATACGATTTCGTTATAGTCAGTGATTGCGGGCGCGGTACGGTGATTGACTGCGGATGAACGACAGTCGCTGATAAGCTGAAATAAATCTGAATCTAGTATAGTGAACCTAGTATATATAACGAGTGGCTTAAAGGTAGCAAGCATTTTGTAAACCACGGATCTAAAATGTGTTCTCTTCACATGTCACATTCTGCTGCGCGCTCATCCTGAACTACAACGAAATAGGCTAACTACCGCACAGACCTTCGACACCGCATCCAACAATGCCAACCAAGACAGGTGAACTCTTCCTGGATAGTATAAACTATTTTTACTGGGAGTTTACCATGCACATGACACTGGCGAGGAAGGGTTATTTTGTTTATGTTCTGGTGGTCAAGCCTGAGGCGGAGATGACCGAGCCTTAGGTGCTAAACGCCCTTGAACTCATTGCCCAGGGAGTAACGATCGAGAACCAAACCAAAATTCGGTCGGCCCTGACGGCGCTGATGGCATGGGACGCTCTGAGTAAGTGTTGCAACCACTCGACAATGTACAATAGGGTGCAGATGACCCGATGCCTCCATGAGTTCAAGATGCAGGACGGTGTGGATATGGTGGGGCACCTGGACAGCTTCGATGAGCTAATCGTAGGATTGCAGATGTTAGAAGAGCCGGTCGATGAGGCTCACCAACTCAAGATTCTCTGAGTAGTTTGCCCTCTATATACGCGCTTATTATATCGAT
>NW_020187877.1:0-2386 GCF_900000015.1 Plasmopara halstedii | reverse complement strand
CTTGGGCTCAGCTCATGGTACTTCGGCTTCCCTGGCTATTGCCCAGAAGCTCGGGGCGTACGGCGACGCGAAACGTCTGATCCCTCTGATCATAAGCATCCACGATATCTGAACAATCTTGCCGAAGTGACACCTCAAACTCCCAAGATTTCTTGGAGTCGGCGAATCCCCGCCGCTTTACAACATACTGGGTTTGACCCCGGCGACGACGTCGACCCATAAGATGTTCCACGTGACAATAGACACCACCATTCTTGTGGAGAAGAGTCGGCGGCGGACGACGACGACTGGGTTGATCGCCGTCCGGTGACTCGCGATGCTTTTCGAGCTCTTGAGGACGAGGTCTGTCGCGAACGGGACTCCGCTGAGCGTCATGCTGGGATCACATACCGCTGCGCGGAAGACCTAGAGAGCTTGGAGCACGTTGTGCTCCGACTGCTTCGCGTTGAGGACTATCGCACTCTGTCGTAGCGTCTCCTTGCCGTCGAGCAGACGAATGCGTCGCTTCGTGCGACGGTGGAGCGCCTGGCACTGTTGGAGATCGAGACCGGTGCAAAAAGGTACGATAAAAGCTTCATCTTAACGACAGCAGAAAAAAATGCATGGCTTGAAGGTTCTAAACATTAAAATAAATTAGGTCTCTGACCTCAAAGTATTCAACATTTTTTCTGCTCCTTCCATCTACATATTCTTTTTGCATGTTTTGGCTTTCAGCCAGCGTAATGCGAGCGTGTGTCGTAAGACACTTAGTCTGGTAGCCAGGAAGTCATCGACTTCTTTACGAAAAGTGAGAGGACTAACATCCGCTAGCCGCTTGGCTATTCCTTCCCCACCAAGCCCTGAAACATGGAATGGCCGCGTTTGCGGGACGCGAGGATGAACAAGCCCGTTCACATGGAACGGCGTGTAGCCGGTAGACGAATGCACGGCATTGATCAGAGCAAATTCTACGAGTAGCAGCATGACGCTCCAGCGCTTCGGCATCTCATTGCAGACGCTGCGTAAAACTCTTCGCCGACGCGATTCACGTAATCAGTTTGACCGTCGTCTGCGGATGGCCCGCTGTTGGCATATCCAACTTGATGCCCAGCAAATTGAAGATCGTCGACCAAAACTTTCTAGTGAAGCGTGCTTTTCTGTCAGAGACAATTGACTCCGGGGATCCATGTTGTCGAAAGACACGATCCACAAACAGCGTCGCTGTACCGACACCGTGAATGTTGTCCGGCACCGCCGCAAGATGATCTATTTTGCTCAAAAGGTCGACGCAGACCACGACACCCGTGTTGCCCGCAGAGTCCTTCAGCAGGCCAAACTCAAACTTTAAAATCATGGACTGCCAACGCCCGGAGGATACCAGTAAACTAGCCAGCGGCGCCGCCGCTTTTCAGAGAGGGTTTCATCCTCTGACACGTCTCACACGTTCGCACATATGTGCTCGTTCATTTGTACAGCTTGAACCACCAGCAGTGTTAACTGCCCGAGCTGTACATCTTCACATGACCGAGATGACCACTGAGTGGGGTGTCGTGGGCCTCATAGTGAAAACGGTACTTCCAATCCTCATCATGAGGAGCCACAATTCGTGACGTATCTGTCAAATTGGTGCTATAATACAGCAATCCGTCATTCAACGAATATCGGTGTAATTGTGCGCGTAAACGCGTCGACAATTTCTTGTCCGAGTTTCCAAACTGCTTGCTCCCGAGAGTCCGTAGCAGCGCTACACACATACTATCACCCGCGTGTGCGGCGCGGATCAACTACGTCACTGACGACGTCACTGTCGTGACATGAGCAAGTTCATGATCCGGCCTGCGTGACAACGCATCAGCCAAAGCATTCTGCTTTCCTGGCTTATACTTCACCTCGCAATTATATTCTGCAAAACGAAGAGCCACCTGGTTTCCTCTGCGAGAGGTGATGTGACTGAGTCGCAGTGCGTAATGACGCATGATCTGGGTAGAGCACAAACGGTATTGAGCCAAGCAAGTGGATCCTGAACTTGACAAGTGCATACTTCATCACAAGTAATTTCTTGTCGTGGACTGGGCAGTTTCTCTCCGCAGCCTTACGTTTCGAAAGAGATCATCCGATCTCGCCCCTCGGCGTCTGCCTGCAGCAGTGCACAGTCGGTGGCAAAGTCCGAAGCGTCACAGACGACACTAAAAGGACGATCGGGGTCTGGCAATGCCAGTATTGGTGAATAGAGAAGGCTGTCTTTGACCCCGTCAAAAGCCTTCCGATGATAGACGATTTACACCATACCGTATCCTTTTTAAGGAATTTCGACGATGGTCTTGCAATTTACGCATAATTTGCGCTATACTTGTGCAAGTAGCTGGCGAGGCCAAGCCACTTGCGCAAGTCCTTTTGGTTCTTTGAA
>NW_020187876.1:0-417 GCF_900000015.1 Plasmopara halstedii | reverse complement strand
GCCTCGCCCTCGATGCCTCGGCCCTTGGCCGACCATGTCACGCATGACATGCAGCGACCGCTCCAAAACTTGTGCAGCGCTCAGTGTGTTACGAGCTCCACGATCAGCCCGCGAGCTACGCTCGGGAATCCTGTCCGATACACAGTTGGTATCTACCGACTCGGACATTCCAATGTCCAGCACTTTGACCGTCTCCGTCCAGTGCTCTCGCCAAAAGCGCTTTTGTCTCCTAGCAGAGGTGGGTTCGTGGCTCGCCAAAGCTCCACTGGGAGACGTGCGCGTAGCGCCCAAGGTCTTTGACCTCCAATCAATCCATGGCTCATGGAGTTCCAACCATGACATTCCTAGGATGAGGTCAAACCTTGCATCCAAGTCTAAGACTAGACAGCGTTCCACGCTATCAAAGTCAAGAAACTT
>NW_020187875.1:0-1329 GCF_900000015.1 Plasmopara halstedii | reverse complement strand
TCTTGGTTGTCGCAATGCTTGTAGAAAGTCGTGAGCTCAGATCAATCGGGCTTACCACTGGTTTGCAGTCTTCCATGCCAAAGCGCTTGAGAATGTCGTTGATGTATCGACGTTGACACAGTGTCACACTGCCATCAACATTGTCCACTAGCTCAATGCCAAGAACAAATTCACATTTTCCACTATCCGTCATCTCAAAACGGGTCTTGAGATCATCTTTGGTTCGCGTTATAAGCTTGATCGAGCTCCCAGTAATAAGAACATCATCCACGTAAACCAATAGCAATACACAATGATCATCAGTGCGCTTGATGTACAGGCATGGATCAAAGGCCGATACTTGAAATCCAATAGAGCAAACAAACTCGTCAAACGTCTCATTCCAAACGCGCGAGGCTTGTTTGAGGCCGTAAATTGCTTTAACCAGCTCTAAGCAGTTGAATTCACCGCCTAGTTTCACTCCTTCCGGCACCGCGCAGTAAACAACTTCTTTCATAACTCCATAAAGAAATGCCGTTACAACGTCGAGTTGGTCAAGGGGCCAATTGAACAACTTGGCCAAGCTTATCACCATGCGCAGGGTCACATACTTGACAACAGGTGAGAACGTCTCCGTGTAGTCGATGCCATACTGCTGCTTGAAACCTTTAGCAACAAGGCGTGCCTTGAATTTGTTAATCGATCCATCTGCGTGCCGCTTGATCTTGAATACCCATTTCGTCCCAATAGCTCGCTGTCCTGCTGGAAGTTTGGCAGCCCGAAATACCTCACGAAGTCTCATCGATTCCAATTCTGCATGAATTGCCTTGCGCCAATGTACTTGATCAGGTCCGTTAATAGCCTCTTGGTATGTTGCTGGTTCGGCTAGGTCGCTGGCCTCAACCGTATTGACGCTGGCACGCCAGAACATGGGTGGCGTAGATTCATCTTTGGGCGCGCTCTTTTCTTCTTCATCATATTGGTCGCGAGTTAGTCGCTCGGCAGATCGACGCTTAGTTCGTCGTTCCTCAAAGCCTTCGGGGGCACTTGCTTCTTCTAGTCCAACTTGGTAGTGTCGACTTGTTGATTCTTGGTCAGATTTTCTTGTTTCTGAGCATTTCTTGCGCTTGCCTGTAAGTTTAAAATCTGTGGGGTAGCTTGAGTCTTCGTCATTAATGCTGAGCGAGTCAAGATCGAGGTTGTCATCATAATTCGGAAGTCCTTCGAGGCTTGAAGCGTAGGGACCAAAGCTGGTTTCATCAAAGTTGACATCGCGGCTGATCATGACTTGTCCCGCTTGAATATCGAACACTCGATAGGCCTTCGATGTCTCTTCGTAACCCACAAAAA
>NW_020187874.1:0-318 GCF_900000015.1 Plasmopara halstedii | reverse complement strand
TGACGCAGTTGTTCAGGCCCCACAGGGCGTATGCACAGACATATTTTGACGACATTTTTGCTCACAGTCGTGCGGAGCACGGGAGGACACATGAGGAGAACCACATCGTCCATCTAAGAGCGGTGCTCGAGTACATGCGCACGACCAAACTGTACACCAATGCAGACAAGTGCATCTTTGGCGCAGAAAGATTCCCTTTTTAGGGTGTTTCATTGGGAAGCGTGGCCTTCGAGCGGATCCCGCTAAGGTCAAGGCCATTTTAGACTGACCGGTTCCAAAGAACCAGAAGGACTTGCGTAAGTGGCTTGGTCTCGCCAA
>NW_020187873.1:0-433 GCF_900000015.1 Plasmopara halstedii | reverse complement strand
CATCCCTGATGGCACCAAGCTAAATGCGACGTTGGAAGGTTCCGTGTCGTTAATCTGCAAAGTGAATAAGGAAGAAAGAAGCGTACTGCTCACCAACGTACGGTACATAAGAGGTTTGACGAAGAACCTGCTCTCGTACGGCTTACTCGAGGAGAAGGGATGCGTATTGCATTACCAAAATGGAAATAGGACGTTGTATAGCAACAACACAGGACAACATGTAACAGATGTCGTCAAGAAACACAAGGTACTCACGGTGGAAGCCAGAGTTGTGAGAAAGAGTCACGATGATGGAGAAGTAGCAGAATTGGCGATGTCAACTCTTGTAGCGAATGCTAAACAAGACAAAATTCCACCTGTAAGAGACACCTTGATCAACTTTCATCAAAGATTAGGACACCTAGCGTACGACACCATCGAACGTATTGCGAAA
>NW_020187872.1:0-445 GCF_900000015.1 Plasmopara halstedii | reverse complement strand
ACAGTTGCCGACGCGTCAAACAAATGCTTCTGGTTTAATTAGAAGCGCTGTAGCATGTATGGAAGCGTCACAAACGTCTGTGACTTGACATCTTAGCTGCTGGCAACCTACGAACGTTTGAGTGCGTTAACTGTTGTTAACGCGTCAAACGAATGCGTCTGGTTTAATTAGAGGCGCTGTAGCACGTCAGGAAGCGTCACAAACCTATATGACTAGACATCTTAGTTTTTGGGAACATTACGAATGTTTTAGTGCCTTAATTGTTGCCGACGCGTCAAACGAATGCGTCTGGTTTAACCAGTAGCGCTGTAGGATGTCTGGAAGCGTCACAAACGTTCATGACTTGATGTATCTGTTCCTGGCAACGTGATGAACGTTTCA
This sequence comes from Plasmopara halstedii, assembly GCF_900000015.1. Lineage (NCBI taxonomy): Eukaryota > Oomycota > Peronosporomycetes > Peronosporales > Peronosporaceae > Plasmopara > Plasmopara halstedii. Next base: position 64 of record NW_020187872.1, on the reverse strand, counting down.
GTGCGTTTACAGTTGCCGACGCGTCAAACAAATGCTTCTGGTTTAATTAGAAGCGCTGTAGCAT
>NW_020187871.1:0-323 GCF_900000015.1 Plasmopara halstedii | reverse complement strand
CGTTGACACGTCTCACACGTGCGCACATAGGTGCTCGTCCATTTGTACAGCTTGGGCCTTCAAACTCCTTGCTCGAGAGAGCTCGTAGCAGCGTTGCACAAATCCCATCCATCGCATACGCGGTGCGGAACAACTCCGTCACAGACGACGTTACAGTTGTAACATGAACAAGCTCATAGTCAGATCTGCGTGACAACGCATCAGCCAAAGCATCCTGCTTTCTTGGCTAATACTTCACCTCGAAGTTATATTTCGCAAAGGAATTATAGCCATCTAGCTATCCTCTGCGAGAGGTGGGGCGACTGAGTCGCAGTGCGTAGTGA
>NW_020187870.1:0-383 GCF_900000015.1 Plasmopara halstedii | reverse complement strand
TCTTCTTACCTTTGTCTTCGATGACATCTCCAATGCGATCAGGCATTGATTTTACCAATTTTTGAAGCCGTGACATGTCCAAACTCTCCCATGCCTTCAGGATGGCATCTTTAAGCTCAGTCAGCGTCATGTAATGCTTGCCACCACTGTAAACGTCTCGCGAAAGGTAGCCCCAGACGTTTTCTATCGGATTTAGGTCCGGGGATAGGGCCGGCCAGTCCATTACCTCAATTTCGGAGCTCTCGAGAAAGACTTTCGTGCTTTTGAAACCGTGTATACTGGCGTTGTCGTGCTGAAATATGTAGTCCCCGTTGTGGAACGCTTTACCAAACGGTATCAAGTAGTTAGCTAGTGTTTCCTGGTAGTGGAATGAGTTTTGGCGG
>NW_020187869.1:0-356 GCF_900000015.1 Plasmopara halstedii | reverse complement strand
TTTGACGCGACAGCAACAGTTCACGCAATCAAACGTTCGTCACGCTGTCAGCAGCTGAGAAATCATGTTCCATACGTTTGGGGTGCTTTCAGACGTGCTACAGAGCTCCTGACTGAACCAGACGCATCTGTTTGACGCGACAGCAACAGTTCACGCATTCAAACGTTCGTCACGCTGTCAGCAGCTGAGATATCATGTCCCATACGTTTGGGTTGCTTTCAGACGTGCTATAGAGTTCCTGATTAAACCAGACGCATCTGTTCGACGCGGCAGCAACAGTTAACTCACTCAAACGTTCGTTACGTTGTCAGCAACTAAGATATCATGTCACATACGTTTGTGCTGCTTACAGAAGT
>NW_020187868.1:0-313 GCF_900000015.1 Plasmopara halstedii | reverse complement strand
GATATCTTAGCTGCTGACAGCGTGACGAACGTTTGAGTGCGTCTATTATCGCTTCCGCCTCAAACGGGGGCGTCTGGTTCTATCAGCAACGCTGTAGCACGTCTGGAAGCACCATAAACGTATGTAACATGATATCGCAGCGGCTGTCAGCGTGTCGAACGTTTGAGTGCGTTTACTGTTGCTGCCGCGTCAAATGGGGGCGTTGTCAGCAGCTGAGATATCATGTCACATACGTTCGTGGTGCTTCCAGACGTGCTACAGCGTTCCTGATAGAAACATATGCATCCGTTTGACGCGGCAGCAACAGTTAACG
>NW_020187867.1:0-353 GCF_900000015.1 Plasmopara halstedii | reverse complement strand
TTATAAACTCCATTCTATTCCCTTTCTCAGCAAGTGTATTGTGATGTGTCGCTGGTAGTCGTCCAAATGAAAAGTATATTATCTTCTTATGTCTTTATCGTTTCAACGCTGCCGCTTCTATACCAGATCACTCTGCCATAATGACGTAGGAACACCTAAATTTTTAATTTACTTTTTTTCTTCGAACCATTATATTGAATGTAATCTCAACCACACAATTCATTTATGATAGGAACACATGTAAAGCTTATGCATGTCAGCTACACATATAGCTGCAATATCGTTTTTAAATAACATTATGCGGCGTCATCTCAACACTCCAACACTCGCTTCCAATGGTGTTGCTCCAATTT
>NW_020187866.1:0-321 GCF_900000015.1 Plasmopara halstedii | reverse complement strand
AGTGCTTATACTCCTCAGCTCCAGGTAGTCGATTCCTCATTTGGTTCTATCATTGGATTCAGTCCAGCTACCTATCCCGCGGTTCAAACAACTAGTGTTTATGCGGTTAATAGCAATCTAGTTCCTCAAATCGATCCAACAGCCGCGGTTGTTATCACTTGTTCAAATCTGTATAATCCAATTGCAAACAACAATCAGGTATTGCACACATTCACTTCTGCTGGGGTTGAGTATGGCGGCTTGATCACAACTTCACAAGGTCAGGGGTTAGCCTATTGCCCAATGCAAGGAACTAATTCGGAATTGACTTTGTCATTCCTT
>NW_020187865.1:0-349 GCF_900000015.1 Plasmopara halstedii | reverse complement strand
CACATGGATGCGTCTGGTTCAATCAGGAACGCAGTAGCACGTTTGTAAGCATCACAAATGTATGTGACATCACAAACGTATGTGACATGATATCTCAGCTGCTGACAACGTGACAAATTTTTGAGTGCGTTAACCGTTGCTGCCGCGATACACGGATGCGTCTGGTTTAATCAGGAACGCAGTAGAACGTCTGGAAGCATGACTAACGTATGTGACATGATATCTCAGTTGCTGACAACGTGACAAAATTTTGAGTGCGTTAACTGTTGCTGCCGCGTCACACGGATGCGACTGCTTCAATCAGGAACGCAGTAGCACGTCTGGAAGCATGACTAACGTATGTGACATG
>NW_020187864.1:0-311 GCF_900000015.1 Plasmopara halstedii | reverse complement strand
GACTCACGGAGTTGTACGTTTTTTCACGACCGAGATGACCACTGAGTGGCGTGTCGTGCGCTTTGTAGAGGATGCGGTATTTTAAATCCGCATCATGAGGAACCACAATTCGTGGTGCATCCGAAGATGTGGTGCTATAGTACAGCAACCAGTTATTTAACGAATATCGGTGCAATTGTGCACGCGGTATTTGTGACATTTTCTTGTCCGAGTCTCCAAACGCCTTGCTCTCGAAAGTCCGTAGCAGCGCTATACACATCTCATCACCCGCATACGCGGTGCGGATCAAATCCGTCACAGACGACGTTACA
>NW_020187863.1:0-850 GCF_900000015.1 Plasmopara halstedii | reverse complement strand
ATCAATCGGATGCTTCTGGTTTAATCGCATACGCTGAAGCACGTCTGGAAGTGCTAGAGACGCTTGTGATTTGATATCACAGCTGGTGACAAGGTGACGAACATTTGAGCGCGTGGTATTTGATGCCGCATCAATTGGATGCTTCCGTTTTGATTACGAACGTTGTAGCACGTCTGAAAGTGCTAGAAAAGCATGAGATTTGAAATCTCAGCTGCTGACAACGTGAGAATGTTTAAATGCGTTGACCGTTGCCGCCGCATTGATCGAATGCTTCTGGTTTGAACACATACGCCGTCCCACGTCTGGAATCGCTAAGAATGAATGTAATTTGACATTTCAGCTGCTGACAACGTGACAAACGTTTGAGTGCGTTTACTGTAGCCGCCGCATCCATCGGATGCTTTTGGTATAATCACATACGCTGTAGCACGTCCGGAAGCGCTAAATACGCATGTGATTTAATATTTCAGCTGCTGACAACGAGACGAACGTTTCAGTGCGTTAACAGTTGCCGCCGCATCAATCGGATGCTTCTGGTTTAATCGCATACGCTGTAGCATGTCAGAAGTGCTAGAAACGCATGTGATTTGATATTTCAGCTGCTGACAAAGTGATGAACGTTTGAGTGCGTTAACTATTGCCTCCGCATCAATCGGATGCTTCTGGTTTAATCACATACGCTGTAGTACGTCTGGAAGCACTAGAAACGCATGTGATTTAATATTTCAGCTGCTGACAACGTGAGAATTGAGTGCGTTAACAGTTGCCGCCGCGTCAATTGGATGCGTCTGATTTAATCACATACGCCGTCGCACGTCTGGAATCGCTAGGAACGCATGTGATTTGATAT
>NW_020187862.1:0-838 GCF_900000015.1 Plasmopara halstedii | reverse complement strand
CGCCTCAGCATACAGCTGACTTCCCTCCATCGTGGAGCGTCGAGCATAATTGCCCGACCCCCGAAATCGCTGAGGATCTTCCATGGCTTCTCGAAGCCCTTTACGATCGCCTCTACGACCAACAAGCCCGGCTTGCACACACGTTCCGTGTTTAAGAGCACGGATCTCTTCTTGGCTGAACCCTGTTGACCTATGCCTCCCTAAGGTTCAACAGAACTCAGTTCTTCCCCAGTAGATCGCCCCGCGCCTACTGAGTGGTGTCGTTTTCCCGCGACGAACCAGACTGGTAGGAATTGGGGTGATGGTTCGAAGAACCTTGACGTGCCTTGCGCAGGGGGCAACCGTTTCGAAGATGACGGGTGTCTCCACAAACAAGACACTGTCGTGTGTTTGTGGGCTGCCCGGCAGCTCGGAGCTCTGCTCCCTTGTCCTCAGCATAGCCGGGATCCATGGGCACAGGCCCGCTCGACGAGCTGTTGGAGTGTGCACTCCAACCAAGTCGTGCCGACCTGAAATTGAATTTTGCATTCCACGCCACATTCACCGCCTCTTCAAACGAAGACGGATGCGCACGGAAGGCTTCCATTCTGGCCACGCCAGTGCGGAGGTCTTCCATAAAGACGGACACTGTGACCGACTCCGAAAGGGGATTTGCTGCCATCCCTGCAATGAGAGTTCGCATCTCTTGGACAAAGTCCACTAACTCCTTGTTGCCCTGTCGGGCGACAAGGAAACGCGATCGCACGCGATATGCCTGATTAGGCGGCGAGAACACTCATAAGAGCTGCAATTTCAGCTCCGCCCAGGAGGGAAACGCAGCTCCGACCGAAGTGCCGCA
>NW_020187861.1:0-503 GCF_900000015.1 Plasmopara halstedii | reverse complement strand
ATCGCAAGTAACTCCTTGTCATGAACTGGGCAGTTCTTCTCTGCAGCTTTGAGCTGTCAAGTTTTGAGCGCGATTACTCGATCTCACCCCTCGGCGTCTGCAGCAGCAGTGCACAGCCGATGGCAAAGTCCGATGTGTCACAGAGGACGCTGATAGGACGATCAGGGTCTGGCAGCACTAGTATTGGTGTATACAGGAAGCTGTCTTTGACCCCTCCTGATGTTCGGTGTTTCAACACCATTCCGCATTCTTTTTAAGAAGATTGGAAAATGGCCGGGCCACTTCTGCGTAATTTAAATTGTACTTGTGCATGTAGTTGGCGAGACCAAGTCACTTACGCAAGTGCTTCTGGAGCTTTGCAACCGGACAATCTATAATGGCCTCGACCTTAGCGGGATCCGCTCGAAGGCCACACTTCACAATGAAGCACCCTAAAAACGGAATCTCTTCTGCGCCAAAGATGCACTTGTCTGCATTGGCGCACAGTTTGTTCGTGCGCATGC
>NW_020187860.1:0-996 GCF_900000015.1 Plasmopara halstedii | reverse complement strand
GCATCTTGCCGAGGTCTCTTACCGCTGTGCGGAAAGCCTCGAGAGCTTGGAGCACTTTGTGCACCAGCAGCCTCACGTTTGGGACTATCGCGCTCTATTGGCGCGGCTCCTAGCCGTCGAGCAGACAAATACGTCACTTCGTTGCGACGGTGGAGCGCCTTGCGCCTTTGAAAACGGAAATTGTTGCACTCTGTGCTTAGATGCAGATGCTGGTTCAGCTTCTGGGTGGCCGAGCGACTTTGAGCGCCGCCCCGGCACCAACGCTTTCGCGCGTCCACTTGCGCAGGATCCCGGTAAGTCTTACGCAAGCCCACATAAACCGCCGGGTGGGTGCGCGTCCTTCTCGGAAGGCCCAGCGTATACACAAGGCCTTGCTTGGTCACGACCTTAAAAGGTCCGATAAACCGTGTACGGAGCTTTGTCTTAAAGACATCATAGACTGCATGTTTAGGTATTTTTCTAGTGCTTCTAGCATCTGCCTATTCTCTCGGCATGTCTTGGCTTTCAGTCATCGCATCGCGAACGTGTCGTAAGATCCTCGGTCAGGTAGACAGGAAAGTCTTCGATTTTTTTCACACAATGAGGGGGATGACATTAGCTAGTCGTTCGGCTATTCCTTCATCACCAAGCCCTGAGCCATGGGATAACGGCGTCAGCGGGGCGCGAGAATTAACAAGCCCGTTCAAGGAGAACGGCGTGTAGCTGGTAGTTGAATGCATTGCATTGTATAGAGAAACTCTACGAGTGGCAGCATGGGGCACCAGCGCCTCGGCGTCTCAGTGCAGTTACTGCGAAGGGCGTCCTCAAGGACGCGGTTCGCGCGCTTAATTTGACCATCGGCCTGGGGATGGTCAGCTGTTGACATAGTCAAGAAGATTTAAGAACAAAACTTCTTAGTGAAGCGTGGGTCTCTATCGGAGACAATTGACTCCGGGAGTCCATGTTATCGAAAGACACAATCCACAGATAGCGTCACTGTACAGATACCGTCGATGG
>NW_020187859.1:0-356 GCF_900000015.1 Plasmopara halstedii | reverse complement strand
TTTTTTTTGCATGTACAGCGTCCTTAAAAGATATTATCAATTGAGAAACAGCGATACTCCAGTAAACTTAATTGTCCCGTGATGCAGCAATTCATGACAAAATTAATGCAAATCCTTTTTTTCGTTTCTTTCCTCCATAATCGTGTGATACTAGAGAATTGTATGTGGAGAACCACATTAAGCAATTGCGAGCAGTGCTTGGGAGCATATGTTTATATGAATCAATTGCCAATAAAGAAAAGCGTGATTATTGCCGCGGAAACTCCTTCCCTTGATGCCTCATTAAGAGGAATGTCCTGTGGGTAGATTTTGAAAAAAGCTAAAATATTATGATTTTTTTAACCAGAGTAAAAAAA
>NW_020187858.1:0-465 GCF_900000015.1 Plasmopara halstedii | reverse complement strand
CATACGCTGTAGCACGTCTGGAAGTGCTAGAAACGCAAGCGATTTGATATCTCAGCTTCGGACAACGTGACGAAAATTTGAGTGCGTTAACTGTGTCAACGCATAAAATGAATGCGTCTGGTCTGATCACATACGCTGTAGCACGTCTGGAAGTGCTAGAAACGCATGTGATTTGATGTCACAGATGGTGACAAGGTGACAAACATTTGAGCGCGTTAAACTTTGACGCCGCATCAATCAGATGCTTACGTTTTATCAGGAACGTTGTAGCACGACTGAAAGAGCAAGAAACGCATGATATTTGATATCTGAGCTGGTGACAACGTGAGAATCTTTGAGCGCGTTAACTGTTTCCGCCGCATCAATCGGATTCTTCTGGTTTAATCACATACGCTGTAGCACGTCTTGAAGTGCTAGAAACGCATGTGGTTTCATATCTCTGCTGCTGACAACGTGATGAACATT
>NW_020187857.1:0-364 GCF_900000015.1 Plasmopara halstedii | reverse complement strand
CCAAGGAGCAGTGCGACGTCATTGACGCCTTTTTCCGTGCGAAGCACGACGCAGGGATTGTGCGTGAGAGTAAGTCTCCCCATTCCACACCCACGTTTTGTGTTCGGAAGCTGAACGGCCAGTGTCGTATCGTTCATGCTTACAATAAGCTCAACGCTGCCACAACACCGGCACAAATGTCAATTACTAGAAATTGATGTTCTTCAGAACAACATGGTGGGATGTACGAAGTACAGTGCATTTAATTTGGCTGATGGATAATACCAATTGTTCATGAGAGCGAGTGACATTCCGCTGACAGCGGTGAGCACTCCGAGCGGTATGCTCTGGGAGTGGCTGGTGATGCCCCAAGGGCTGTCAAATG
>NW_020187856.1:0-438 GCF_900000015.1 Plasmopara halstedii | reverse complement strand
GTGGGAGTGCAATACGAGGCTGCTTGTTTACACGTCAGTCTGCTCTTTACTTGTCACGAAGCGTTTATAACGGCGTTGTGTTGAAACCTGTTGCCGAAAGTAATGATTTGCTGTAGTCATGGTTAATGCTGCTATAAGCGGTGTCTAGCAGACTCTATCATACGTTAGCACGCAGTCAAGTCCACTAAAGCGGTTAATAGATATCACAATCTTGTCAGTGTGATGACAGTTTGCTTTCATCTACCCCTGTAGGAGTGCAATACGAGGCTGCTTGTTTACACGTCAGTCTGCTCTCTACTTGTCACGCAGCGTATGTAACAGAATTGTGTTGAACACCTGTAGCCGAAAGTTATGATTTGCTGTAGCCATGGCTTATGCTTCAATACGCGGTGTCTAGCAAAATCTTTTAAACGTTACCACGCAGTCAATTCCACTAAA
>NW_020187855.1:0-441 GCF_900000015.1 Plasmopara halstedii | reverse complement strand
ACAAGGCATCGTGCCTAGCTCACCGGTCATCGTCGCCCGTTCACTACGATAACCTCCTGTGGGCATGACACTTGACCTGTTAACAAGGCATCGAGTTGGGACGATGTGGGGCTTGGGCAAGGCACTTGGCGTGTTGACAATGCACGGTGGCCCTGCATGGCTAGAACGATGTGGGTATTCGGCAAGGCACTGTGGGCATCGTGGTCAGTTTACACATCTAGCCTCCTTTTGCATTTTTGCTGGCCACCCCTGCGAGGACCCCGGGGTTTATGGCTCCCCTAGTCCCCCTATATATACATTCTGATTAAAAGGCAAAGTGTCAGGAACAGACATTACTTTTTTCAATGGATCATAATCTGCCATACCATTGTGAAAGCGGTTCTAGCCAACACTTGTGAAATTTTCCAACACTTGTAGAGAATTTTCCAACACTTGTAGAAT
>NW_020187854.1:0-448 GCF_900000015.1 Plasmopara halstedii | reverse complement strand
AGGAAAGCTTCCGGTGCCGTTGCACCCATCGCTCAAAGAGCGCTTCGTCATCTGTAGCTCTTTCGCCAGGGGTGAGCACCACAGGTATTATCTGCATTGCGGGTACACGAGAATCACCTCTTTGAGAGCGCAGACGAGTGCGATAAGCCTCCAGAGGAAATTCTTGTGGAACCAAGAAGCGAGCTCGAAGAACTTTCCGTTTGGCAAGCTCATCTTCCGTAATGACCGGGGGCCGATGATATGGCGGCGCAACGGTCGAGCTACCGCGTTCTTTGCTTTCACAGCGGGGTTCGCCGGGCGGAAGCCATATTCCACACGAGGGTCAATGACCTGCCGGGCGCGCATCAGAGCCGCCTTACGGGCAGCTTCCAGCTGCCGCTTGGTGTGACTGCACCCAAATAAGAATATGGTACGTGGCTGGGTAGCCAGTAGTTATGCATGTATTTAG
>NW_020187853.1:0-424 GCF_900000015.1 Plasmopara halstedii | reverse complement strand
TGGAAAATTCTACAAGTGACAGCATGGCGCTCTAGCGCCTTGGATTCTCAGCGCAGACACTGCGAAGGACGTCCTCAGCGACACGATTCACGCGCACACTTTGACCATCGGTCTGCGGATTGTCCGCTGTTGACATATCCAGTTCGGTGCCCAGCCCCTTGAAGATCGTCGACCAAAACTCCCACTGAAGCGTGGGTTTTTTGTCAGAGACAACTGACTCCGGAAGTCCTCGTTAGCCAAAGACACGATCCACAAACAGCATCACTCTACCGACACCGTCCTTGGTGTCCGGCACCGCCGCAAGATGAACCATCTTGCTCAAACATTCGACGAAGACCACGACACCCGTGTTGCCCGCCAAGTCCGTCAGTAGGCCAACCACAAAGTCAATACTCCTGGACTGCCAACACCCGGAGGGTACAAG
>NW_020187852.1:0-471 GCF_900000015.1 Plasmopara halstedii | reverse complement strand
CTGTCGCGTTGTGGACTATTACATGGCTGTTTACAGCTATATCAATCGCAATACAGATAACCACGCTATCAACGGCTGTTGTAATGAAACCATCGCAATGCAGTCAATAACAATGCTATTTGCAGCTAGAATGATTACCAGGCCCAATGCAGACTATTTCCACACTACCAATAGCTGCGATAACGTAACAGTCCCAATGCAGACTATCACCACACTATCAATAGCTGTTATAACATATCAGTTCCTGATGTAAAGGTAAGTACATATGTTTTGGCAAAATGCAAAGTGAATATATTAAGGTCCTTAGTTCGCAGTGCTACCGCTAAGCCTATCTAGAATATTTTACAAAATATTTTTCTGGATTCTTTACTGGATATATGATCCTTTTATGTTTTTGTGGATAGCCCTTTGCAGGATACTTCACTGGATACTTGGCTAACCCACGAAACCGCAACTTGCGCAATCAGCCTG
>NW_020187851.1:0-788 GCF_900000015.1 Plasmopara halstedii | reverse complement strand
TTTATTTATGCATAGCTATAATGCACTTGGTATATTTTTCATACTTTCAAATATCTGGTATAATATTATGTGCTCCTTTTGTTGCTTGGAAGTTTCTCCACGACGCCCATTAAATCTGCTTTAATTCGTAGAAAGCTGCAAATATATCGAATTGTTGGTTGCAAGTGGTAGATGAAGAGGTTTTGTTTGAATTTCATGACATGATCCTGACGTTTGCAAGGGCATCAGCGCTCAGAAGGAAAGTGTATCATTATCAATGTTATATCTGCATCGTTGCGACGTTTAAGTGTCATTAAATGACAATTTTTTTTAGAGAGATGCTCCAGACGATGGTGATCGAGCAGGTGACAACACTCAGCTATTGTGTCTAGTCTTTAAAGACCATTTGCCATATATTTGATCATTTATTTACTAAGAAAGCTTTTAATTCGTACGCGTAATAAATGTTGAAGCTAGCCAAGACTTCTTGCAAAATTGAACAGGCCAACTCGGTGAGAAAATAGAGATGTGTGTAGGAGACGTGAAATTATCGAACCTTATCCCTGGAAGCTGGAGGCCATTAGTAGTCGCGCCCTTAACAATGCAGAACTGAAAACCCTGCTAGCTTACAGAAGCCAAGACTGGACGTAGATTTGGTGTGTTGTTGTGAGTTTCGGTCATCAGTTTACTCCCTATCCAGGCAGCACTGTAGCTCGTTTTAGTCGGTGCCCAGACTCGATTGACAGAAGTCGAGTAAATCATATTGACCTCTTTAGACAGCATTCGCTGAGTGTAATTTTAATGTTCAA
>NW_020187850.1:0-808 GCF_900000015.1 Plasmopara halstedii | reverse complement strand
TGCAGCAGTGCACAGCCGATGGCAAAGTCCGAAGCGTCACAGACGACGCTGAAAAGACTATGAGAGTCTGGCAGCGCCAGTATTGGTGCATACAGGAGGCTATGTTTGACCCCGTCAAAAGTTTCCTGATGTTCGGTGTTCCTACACCATTCCGCATCCTTTTTATGGAGACTGAATAATGGCCGGGTCATTTCTGCGAATTTTACGCTGTACTTGTGCAAGTAGTTGGCGAGACCAAGCCACTTACGCAAGTCCTCCTGGTTCTTTGGGACCGGCCATTCTTCAATGGCGTCGACCTTAGCACGGTTCCCAATGAGCACCCTAAAAAGGGAATCTCTTCTGCGCCAAAGATGCACTTGTATGCATTGACGTACGTCAATGCATACAAGTAGAGCGGTGCATGCACTCGAGCACCGCTCTTAAATGGACGATGCGGATCTTCTCATCCGTCCTCCCGTGCACCGCACGACTGTGAACGAAACTGTCGTCAAAGTATGTCTGTGCATACGCCTGTGGGGCCTGAACAACTGCGTCACAAGTCGACTAAATGTCGCTGGTGCATTTGACAGCCTTTGGGGCATCACCAGCCACTCTTTGAGCATGCCGCTTGGAGTGCTTACCGCTGTCAGCGGAATGTCACTCGCGGTCATGAGCAACTGATAGTATCCATCTACCAAATCGAGTGCACTGTACTTCGTACATCCCACCATGTTCTTCTGAAGAACATCCTTTCTAGAAATTGGCGATTACGCCGGAATGGTGGCAGCGTTGAGCTTATTGTAAGCATGAACGATACGCCACTTGCCGT
>NW_020187849.1:0-528 GCF_900000015.1 Plasmopara halstedii | reverse complement strand
GATGGCTCATTTGGCGGCGGTGCCAGACACCATCGACGGAGTCGGTACAGCAACGCTGATCGTGGATCGAGGTTTTTGTCAACATGAACTCCCAGAGTCGATTGTCTTTGATAGGGACCCCCGTTTCACGGGAAAATTTTGGTCGACTATCTTCAAGGTGCTAGGCATCAAGTTGGACATGTCAACAGCGGATCATTTGCAGACCGATGGTCAAACGAAAAGGGTGAATCGCGTCATCGAATACGTTCTTCGCTGCGTCTGCGCTGAGACGCCGAGGCGCTGGAGCGCCATGTTGCCACTCGTAGAGTTTGCACCGAACAATGCAGTGCATTTGTCTACCGGCTACACGCCGTCCTACGTGAACGGGCTGATTCACCCTCGCTTCTCGCTGACGCCGCCATCTCATGACTCAGGGCTTGGTGGGGGGGAATAGCCGAACGGCTAGCTGATATAGCCCTCTCACCATCCGTAAAGAAGTCGATGACTTCTTGTCTTCCAGACTGAGTGTCCTACGACACGTTCGCGATG
>NW_020187848.1:0-425 GCF_900000015.1 Plasmopara halstedii | reverse complement strand
TTATCGTAGCTGCTGATAGCGTAATGATAGTGTGCAGTGCAACTGATATGTTATCCCAGCTGTTGATCGCAATATGATAGTATGCATTGCGATGGACAGATACAGCAACTATTATTAGCAAGTAGGAAGTCAGCTAATCGACTGATTTGCTATCGTCGCTGTTAATAGCGTCGTGATAGTGTGCAGTGCGATTGATATGTTATCCCAGCAATTGATAACAATATGATAGTCTGCATTACGATGGATTCGTTACGGCAACTGTTGTTAGCACGGTGGAAGTCCGCTAAGTCACTGATGTGTTTTCGCAGGTGTTAATAGCGTAATGATAGTCTGCAGTGCGACTGATATGTTATCCCATCTGTTAATACCAATATGATAGTCTGCATTGCGATGAATTCGTTACAGCAGATATTGTTAGCAAGGTG
>NW_020187847.1:0-551 GCF_900000015.1 Plasmopara halstedii | reverse complement strand
TCGCAATCCGTTGCCTCTAAAAGTACTTAGAAGCCTTAGCCAAGGCAAATGAACACTTTTGTTCAAATCGAAATAGATTTTTATTTATCTTTTTATCCTAATTATGAAAGTTTAGATTTTCCTACAAAATATATATAGTAAAATCTAAATATGCATAACTACTGGCTACCTAGCCACACACCGTATTATTGTTTGGGTGCAGTCACCCATGCATATCTTGTGTGACACACACCCCTGTTAACAGGGTACGTGTCCCGTTACACACGACCAAAAGCGTCTAGCTCGCCTGGAGGCAAGATCTTGAGTTAATAAGTTGTCACATGCTGTACGTGACGTGCTTGAATTTTGCCCAGTCAAGCTTCAGTCACTTTAGGCGGACGTCCATTTTGCTGAAACTGCCTTTCAAAGCTTCAGACTCGAGGTGTCGACAGCAAGTCGCCCTCACTCTGCCACTGGCCCTTACCCACGATAGAATCTCACAGCTGTCTTAAATCGTCTCGCCAGATATCCCATACACGTACCCTGGTATGAAATGGTCGGTCACATAAGAT
>NW_020187846.1:0-364 GCF_900000015.1 Plasmopara halstedii | reverse complement strand
ATGGTAATATTATCCAATAGGAATGTAGGATTGAGATAAGACATGTAAAAATTGATCTCATGGAAAATTTGGCGTGATCGTCTTCTGCTTTACGGCAAGCAGTTGGCGACCACGTCACAACTTGCGCACGGACAGCACAAATTATGCCGACATGGCAGGACCTCTCACCAATCTCTCAAGAAAATGTCAAATGGTGGTATAGAGCGTCGAACGGGGAGCCTTCTAAGCTGTGAAAAATGGTCATTTGTGCGCAAATTTTAGTCGTTTCGAGTCCGGATTGACCATATATGATCTCGTGACGCTTCATGTGATGGGTCACACGGCACCTTGCACAGAGGAAGCTTGACTTCCAAGAGTATACAAA
>NW_020187845.1:0-302 GCF_900000015.1 Plasmopara halstedii | reverse complement strand
ACGTATTCGAAATCAATCTTGACGGAAACAACTCGAACAGCTGTTTCTCTTCAAGTATCCATCCCACCGCATCGCAACACTTTGCTCGTAACCCAGTAAATCTGATCCATATCGCTCTTTCGCCGTGTTTCAAACTTGCCCGCAATAACTCTTTATCATCAATATTGGCGATCTATGCGTTCAAATCGTGCGCTTGGGTCATGCTAATCTCTTTGTACCCTTTTATTATTACGACGACCGCTAAAATGTTCTCAGCCAATTGTTCCTTTCAGGACTGTATACATGATGTGAGTGGAGCGCTA
>NW_020187844.1:0-692 GCF_900000015.1 Plasmopara halstedii | reverse complement strand
TCGGCAGTGCCTTGAAGGCAGGCGATTTGGCCAAAGTGGTCATTGTACGACCGGACGATGAGATAAACTCGTCATCGCTTCCAGATGAAGCTGTCTTGGAGGACACCAAGAGAGTGTTGAACGCACGAAGTCGATCGTCGATCTTACGTAATCCCTTGGATCCGTACTTTCCTTTGGTAAAGATATATCAAGACGTCATCACCAACAGACCCGTTTTCGGTCCTATCTCCGAACCGAAGTGTGCGTCATGAGATCGACCTGGTTCCGAGAACCAAATACTGCGAAACACGCCAATGACCTCTGCCAAAGGAGCAGTGCGACGTCATTGACGCATTTTTCCGTGCGAAGCACGACGCAGGGATACTACGTGAGAGCAAGTCGCCCCATTCAACACCCACGGCAAGTAGCGTATCGCTCATGCTTACAAAAAGCTCAATGCTGCCATTATTCCGGGACAGACGCCGATATCTAGAAAGAATGTTCTTCAGAACAATATGGCGGGATGTTCGAAGTACAGTGCGCTCGACTTGATAGATGGGTGTTACCAATTGCTCATGAAAGCGAGTGATATTTCGCTGACAGCGGTAAGCACTCCGATGATGCCCAAGGGCTGTCAAATGCACCAGCAACATACAATCGTCTTGTGACGCAGTTGTTCAGGCCCCACAGGGCGTATGCACAGACACACTTTG
>NW_020187843.1:0-382 GCF_900000015.1 Plasmopara halstedii | reverse complement strand
GTATACTCTTGGAAGTCAAGCTTCCTCTGTGCAAGGTGCCGTGTGACCCGTCACAGATACCATCAATAAAGGGCATTTTATAGCACAAGGGAATTTTTTGGCACTCGACATTTTCGGACTCATTGATAAGAGTCTACGTAAGCAACACGAGCAAGACACCAAGGTGTGCCGTGAATAATGCCATGGAAGTTAGTACGATTTGAAAGCTTTGCGCACGTATTCAGAAACCACTTCATGAAGGCAAGGGCAGTGCAGACGAGGCTCTGGAACAGACGAGGTACAGATTAAAACAGCGTGAGGACCTGAATTTGTGTAAAAGTGTGGCGGGTCACACGGCACCTTGCACAGAGGAAGCTTGACTTCCAAGAGTATACAAACTCTA
>NW_020187842.1:0-851 GCF_900000015.1 Plasmopara halstedii | reverse complement strand
GACGAACGTTTGACTGCGTTCAGTGTTATTGCAGCTTCAAACGGATGCATCTGGTGTAATCATGCACGCTGTAGCACGTCTGGAAGTGTCACAACGTATGTGACTTGTTTTCTCAGCTGCTGATATCGTGACGAACGTTTCAGTGCGTTCATTGTTATCGCAGCTTCGTATGGATGCGTTTGGTGTAATCCGATACGTTGTAGCACGTATCAAAGTGTCTCAAACGTATGTGACTTGATGTCTTAGCCACTAAAAGTGTGACGAACGTTTCAGTGCGTTCATTGTTGACGCAGCTTCAAACGAATGCGTCAGGTGCAATCCTATACGCTGTAGCACGTATCAAAGTGTCACAAACGTATGTGACTTGATATCTTACCTGCTGATAGCGTGACGAACGTTTGACTGCGTTCATTGTTATTGCAGCTTCAAACGGATGCGTCAGGTGTAATCATATACGCTGTAGCACGTATCAAAGTGTCACAAAAGTATGTGACTTGATATCTTAGCTGCTGATAGTGCAAAAACGTTTCAGTGCGTTGATTATTATCGCAGCTTCAAACAGATGCGTTTGTCAGGTGTAATCATATACGCTATAGCACGTCTCAAAGTGTCACAAACGTATGTGACTTGATATCTCAGTTACTGATATCGTGACGAACGTTTTAGTAGGTTCATTGTTATCGTAGCTTTAAACGGATGCGTCAGGTGTAATCATATACGCTGTAGCACGTCTCAAAGTGTCACAAACGTATGTGACATGATAGCTCAGCTGCTGATAGTGTGACAAACGTTTAGTGCGTTCATTGTTATCGCAGCTTCAAACGGATGCGTCTGGTGTAATCCGATACGCT
>NW_020187841.1:0-1867 GCF_900000015.1 Plasmopara halstedii | reverse complement strand
CTACACAAAAAAGAGCCGGGTTATACCCGGCTCTTTTTAGCTGATTTCGAAATCTTTTAATTCCCCACCTTCAGCAATAAGATTTGAGATCCGCTTCGGCATTCGCCCCTGACCTGACCATGTTTTTGACTCTCCAGTTTCGTCAGTATATCGATACCTCGCGGGGCGGGGGGAGCTCGTCCTTTTAGCCTTACCCGGAGAGCCAATAGCAGCTAAAAGTTCGGAGGGGTCGATACCCTCATCAAGCATCATCTGACGAAGTGTTGCCAGTTTATCGCGGCGCTGACTTTCATTTGCAAGACGTAATGTCTCTTCTTCTCGTCGTTCTATAAGAATAATTTTAAACTTTTCCAGAACATCTTCCAGTACATCTAATGACATTTCACGAGTCTGAGAACGTAAGGTACGGATATTGTTTAACTGTGTAAGAGCATCTGACATAAAGAGACCTTTTAAAGTTTTTTCGTTGTTCAGCAAATACCAATATCGACGGTTGCTCATCAACCCGATTTTTCTTACTGAGTATTTTAATCCGATTGGTACATATTGTTATTAACGAGGTTTAGACTACTTATATAAATCTCTTATCGCAAGACAAAATTAAGAATAATGTGCAAGAACTAAATTCCAACTCCTACGAAATGTCCCTGCATTTTTGAAGGTACTAAAAACTATGATGCCAGGAGCCATCCAGAGAGCCTTTTTATAACCTCATAACTATTGCTTCAGTCATACCTGGTGAGCTTAAAACAGGAGAGACATTTAGTGAATTAGCGCGGCCACTTAGTAAGATTTTTCACAAATGGCAAGATGGCACGCAGGTGAGAGATACCTGCATTTTGTCAGAGGGTAGCGAATTACTCTCTCTTTATTGGGGTGTTTCTAAAAAAATGTAATGTAAAAAAAAGCCTGCTGTTAGCAGGCCATAAATATTTTTAACTCATTTTTTGTTCGATTCTTATAAATAGGGTAATCATGCAATTAAACGTGGAGCATAGAGCATGACAAAAATGCTATAAATATTTCCTGACCGCATCAAGTATCTCCTGTGACGTTAACTCCCTGTCAGTAGCCACGTAAACAATACCATGATCGCCAGTTAAGGAAGGAAAACCTGCAGACATAATCCGAAGATGTGTTTCTTCACCGTTTGGATATTCCTGCCTGATAGAGGATATACCTTCCAGAACGGTCATCACTTTACAGGATTCAGCATTAAAGAAAACAAGGACTTTAATCATATTCTATTACCCTGTTCTCTCGTGGGTGTTAACTGGCAGATGCCATTAAGGTCAAAGCCATTACGTGGTGCTTTCGGAGATAGCCTCGCTCATTACGCACTTCTTATTTAACAAGCAGTTAGTTTGTGCTTTTAAAATTTTTATGCTGTAGTCCTGCACTCCATTACATCGGTCAGCGCACTCATAATTGTGAAAAATATGCTGATCAGATATTAAGAATAAACGACTTTTCACTGATTTAAGTTATGAATCTGTCTACTTAGGGATAATCCTTCATCGTTATCGCAGATCCACATTGATTTATTTATCGCAAAGTATTACGTTTGCAGCTGCAGGGCCTTTGTCTCCGATCTGAATGGCGAATTCAACTTTCTGTCCTTCAAATAAAGTTTTAAAGTTGTCGCCATTAAGCGCAGAAAAATGGACAACGATATCTTTGCTGCCATCAAGAGGAGAGATGAAGCCAAAACCTTTGTCTTCGTTAAACCATTTTACCAGGCCTGTAATTCTAGAGGTCATACTGACTCCAGTTATGCATCATTGTATTGATAGTAAACGTATGAACTCAAAAAGAGGGGATATCAACGATAGCGCCTGGTAATGAGAACTGCCCGGAAAATTTCTAA
>NW_020187840.1:0-930 GCF_900000015.1 Plasmopara halstedii | reverse complement strand
GTGATATTGCGCGTGGTGGATTATATACGGTAAACCCAAGTTTGACGGATGCTCACGCTCATGAAAGTGCGCTGCAGTACAGTGAAGCTTATGGTATTTGCGCAACAACTCAAGAACAAGAATGTATCTGAACGAGGCTCGAAAGTCGACCCGAATATTGGACCGATGGGAATGTAGCATAGAAGCTTATCTGCGCAAGAATGCTTCGGATCCTTGATTGGACTTAACCTTCACTGACAAAGACGTGAAGAGCAAGATTGTTAAATATTATGGTAAAGATGAACTCATTTACTTGGGCCTGGATGAAAACATCATTCCAAATGGTATCGTTCGGATCACGAAGCGGGGCGCTCACCGTGGTAACTCAATTTCACATGCATTTATCAGTTCCAGACTGGATGCTGGTTTTCATCACAAGGTCTATGGCGTCACGAGTGAAGATGTAGCCGTGTTTGCAAACATAGCACTGTTTATCAAAATATTGATCCAAAAATGCAGCCATTTTTTGTCAGAAATCACGGTGGAACTGATGGGGGCGTAGCTAAAAATAGTATTAGGATTCAACACCGTGACTATAGAACAAGTGTCCGTATTGTAAGCAATTTTGACGGAACGGGGTGATTGAAGACCCCCAAGGTTCAGACATGCAGGAGTGTTGCGTCTGGTAAACGACGCATTACCGTTGGCGAGCTTTGACCCATCCAAGGTGGCGGCCACGGCTGTACGGTCTGACATTGATACGCAGAAGGAATTCGTGCGCGTAACACAATGCACGATCGTGTCAAGAGCGATCTGTTCAAACCTGCGGGTGGGTATCCAACCACGACTGATGAAAACAACTGGCGTGAATTTCTCGATTGTGCAGGCAAACCCTTAACAGACTTATCGTAGAGGGCGCAAACCTCTTCATGACGACGGAAGCTCGTCAAC
>NW_020187839.1:0-312 GCF_900000015.1 Plasmopara halstedii | reverse complement strand
CAGTGAACGCACTTAAACGTTCGTCACCTTATCAGCAGCTGAAATATCAAGTCACAAATATTGTGACACTCCCAAGACGTGCTACAACGTGTCTCATTACACCTGACGCATCCGTTTGAAGCTGCGGATACAGTGAACGCAATCAAACGTTCGTCGCGTTATCGGCAGCTGAAATATCTAGTCACATACGTTTGTGACACTTTCAGACGTGCTATAGCGTGTCTCATTATACCAGACGCATCCGTTTGAAGCTCCGATAACAGTGAACGCACTTAAACGTTCGTCACGTTATCAGCAGCTGAAATATCAAGT
>NW_020187838.1:0-828 GCF_900000015.1 Plasmopara halstedii | reverse complement strand
TGCTTCCCAACGAAACATCTTGTCTATTTTTGCAGAAAGCATACTTAAGCGTAGCTTCTCAAGAAACTGTTCGCAAGTGATGATGCGGTTCTCCACATTGGATTGCCCGTGCTTTGCACAACTATAAACGAGCGTATTGCCACTAAAATTGCGCGTCACCGGAATAGCTACGTCACCAGGACTTCGACAGAGCTTGGGCACTAGACAAACACTGGTGGATATGAACCACATCCATATGATCTCAGTCGAAGTAAATTTTGTTGTAAAGATTATTGCTGTCACTCTTGAGTAGCAGTGCTCTTGAATCGGGTCAGGGGTTGTCATCCGACGTTTCTTCGTGCCTCCCACAGAAACGATGTCTACTACGTCATATTAAGATTGTGACACAATATTTGGATCCAGAAGCCAAATCAATTGCATGACGCACTCCGTCCAAATCAATACGCGTGGTACAACTTTTGTCACCTCGCCGTGATATTTTCTCAACAGAAAATAAAAAATGATCGGTAAATTCCTCCAGCATAGCTGTCCTAATCTTTGCACTCAGCAATCTGCGACAGACACATAGGATATTCCAATCTCGAGTACATAATATATTTCACCGCGAATTTGCGATGTTCACTGCGTCGCACGGCGGCGCGTTACACGTCAGTACTGTTAGCAGTATTGCTATATCGAGATACGTATAAATAATGGTCAATAACCACAGGGCCTAGCCTTTATGCTTTCGCTATTGAATTGCCCGTCTACAACTGCCACGTCATAGGATGTCGTGACAAACAATCGCTTTTATCCTCTGCAGGCTCTGGCACAGTCGCATTACCCTCC
>NW_020187837.1:0-343 GCF_900000015.1 Plasmopara halstedii | reverse complement strand
GTCCTGCCTGCTGAGTCGTTTCACAGGAATTAGTGTGTGTCACTCTAACTCTGAACACACACTAATTCTGCATACACACTAAATGCGGTGAACGGTGCAATTGTTGCATTTACCATGGACGGCGAGAGCATTGTATCAGGATCGGCGGCGGTTCTTAGCAAAGTCATCATTGATGGAATGCGTCAACGTGGATGTGAGTATGCGCAATATGGATCCCGCCGTGAACCTCTTCATGGCATCACGATGACGTTGGGCGACGATGCCCATTTGTTCTACAAGTCCTCATGCCTGAGCGAGAACGGCAACAATGATTCGCCGCCATCTCTGACAGACCCGCTGATTC
>NW_020187836.1:0-317 GCF_900000015.1 Plasmopara halstedii | reverse complement strand
AATCGATAGAGAATGTCGACCGTCGTGAATCTAGAGGACATGAAAAAATGCGTGGATCAGTCAACATTGTGAATGACCTTTTGTTGCTACACATGAATATTGTATATTACTGCCATTCGATAGCTGTAAGGGTGCATGCATAACTTGGATGCGTATAAACGCTTAACAATGAACTACAAACACGTGCTAAACTTTTGGTAATGGGCGTCATATCACTTGATGTAGATCGCTTTGTTAGCAATGCAAACAGCTGTCTTTAAATCGATAGAGAATGTCGACCGTCGTGAATCTAGAGGACATGAAAAAATGCGTGGATC
>NW_020187835.1:0-1650 GCF_900000015.1 Plasmopara halstedii | reverse complement strand
GATTATTGATTTGTTCGATTCTGTTGAAGCCATAGTACCAAATTCCACTGACATGACTCCACGTATAAAAAACTATCGCATGATATAGACGAGAATGATAAGCAAATTTTAATCATTTGTAAACATTGTTTTTTCACATTTAAGTACATATTCATATTGAGCGTTCCCTGATGGGACTTGGAACTTTTATAGGGTTGCTTTCTATATTTCGACAGACATGCTCTCGAAAATCGCTACTATCCGTTTTTCTTGCGCAGATTGTGTTTTTTGTTTTGTCACAATGTGATGCATATTCGTTAGAACTTTATACAAAGAATGTGTAGTTTACATACGTGCAAATTCTAGTTTACTATCGTAGAAAATAACATGGCAGCATTTCAGATTCTAACAACTTTCCATTTTGACATTGCAGAGTCTATGAGAGTATGAGGCAAAGACACTTTATGCCTTTTTGTGTGAAAAGCTACCTCATCGCATTCGACTACTAAAGCAGCTGTATTTTGGCGCACGCCAATACTTTCGCTGGAGCACTTGATACGTGTAGATGCTAATATGACATCTCCGGTGAACAGTAAATGATTAAGCTTACCTTGTCATTCTGCTGAAAGATTTATAATAGCACCATCGAATCATAATGTGATACTGTTGAGTAGAAAGTAAGAACAGCAGTGAATATATTTTAGGTCCTTAGTTTGCTACTCTGTGCTACCTCAAGCCTGTCTTTCTAGATCCTTCTAGAAGCTTCTATAAGCATCCTGGTTTTTCAAGACCAATTACCACCAACCATTATGACTGTGACGTGCTTGTAAATATGGTGAAGTCATCTGCCTGTTCAACATGCATTCAGCGGTGTAATCTCAACACTCCAACTCACCGCTCATGTTGCGCTGGCGTTGTCGCTGATTTGACCTTGACTAAGCTGACTCTTCGTGTCAATATCGTCGATCTTCAACAGTCCTCTTTGCATGCTCTTGCGAATAAAGTGGTGCTTGATACCCACATGCTCCATCCTAGCGTGATGTCCGACATTATTGGCTAACGCGATCGCACATTGGTTGTCTTCCCAAACCTGTGTTCCTTCATCTTGCTCGTGTCCCATATCTCTTAGCATTGCCCGCATCCAAAGAATTTCCTGCATGCAAAGGCTGAGAGCCAAATACTCAGCTTCCGCTGAGCTTAGCGCAACCGTCCGCTGATATTTCGACTTGAATACCACTGAGGCCCTCGCAATCATGACCATAACTCCCGAAACCGAACGTCTGTCATCGGTGTTGCTGCCCCAATCTGCGTCCTAGTATGCCTTAATCGCAACGCTCCCACTTCCTCGGTATACGATCCCAATTTGGCTCGTAGTCTTCAAGTACCTTACAACCTGAATTACTGCGCTCCAATGTCGTAGTCTAGGGTTCTCAAAAATAGTGATAGCTGTGTTACCACGTATGCAATATCCGGTCGAGTGCATGTCGTTTTGAACAGCAAGCATCCAATCAAAGAGCGATAAGGATTGGTTTGCCTTCCCGATCGTTCCTCTTCCGTTGTTGGTGACTGCTTCGATGACAGCTTCAATCCTGATGCACATGGGTTATCCATTCTCTTGGCATCTTGTTGACCGAATCGCTTGACCACGTCGCCGATGTAGCGAGTCTGCTT
>NW_020187834.1:0-302 GCF_900000015.1 Plasmopara halstedii | reverse complement strand
ACGTTCGTCACGCTGTCGGCAGTTGAGATATCATGTCACATAGGTTTGTGGTGCTTCCGGACGTGCTACCGCGTTGCTGATTGAACCAGACGCATACGTTTGACGCAGCAGCAACAGTCTAACCACTCAAACGCTCGCCATGCTGTCAGCCGCTGAGATATTTAGGCATATACGTTTGTGGCGCTTTAAAACGTGCTACAGCGTTTCTGATAGATTTAGACACATACGTTTGACGCAGCAGCAACAGTGAATGCAATCAAACGTTCGTCACGCTGTCAGCAGCTGAGATATCATGTCACATA
>NW_020187833.1:0-315 GCF_900000015.1 Plasmopara halstedii | reverse complement strand
AAGAGTATTGTGGATTCTGTGGATACCTGAACTCTGACTTTTATGTGCATGATGCACAGCACATGCAGTTTCCATCATGAGTGGTAGTAGTGCCAGATAAAGTGTGAGATTGTTGTTCAAGAAGTCTTCGCAGCTGGTTTCAAAGTCTTTGCAGCTAGCTTTGAAAAGGCACTTCATGCTTTGATTGACCCTAGTGCTTCGAACAATTTGCCTAACGTGAGAAAAGAATTGGTCATTAGTTTTGCGAGCAGGTCAAGGCTGAAGATGCCAAAGCATGTCATTCACTTGGCAATGTAGTTTGAGAAATCAAAATCT
>NW_020187832.1:0-349 GCF_900000015.1 Plasmopara halstedii | reverse complement strand
CACAAGACGTGCCTTGAAACGCTCGATCTTTCCCAGTTGATTCTCTTTAATGCGAAAAACCCATCTGCATCCAATTGCTTTTCGATCCTTTGGTAATGGCACGAGCGTCCTGGTCTTGTTCATTTGGAGCGACTGTATTTCTGAGTCGCATGCCTCTTTCCACTTGCCTGCATCACTGGATTCCATAGCCGACTTGAATGTTGTCGGTACTTCTCCCACTGAATCCATGATGTAGGCCGCTTTAAAATCTTGAGCTGCAGCTGTCATCTCTTCGAGAGACTGATAACGACTTGATCGCTTCGGTCTAGGAATTTCGACAGCTTTTTCAAGCGACTCTGAACGGTTGTAA
>NW_020187831.1:0-447 GCF_900000015.1 Plasmopara halstedii | reverse complement strand
CAGATCAGCTGTCGGTTTCTGCTGTTGCGACCGTTTCGATCAAGAAGAGAAAGCTAACTGACATTAGCGACTTGATTACACCATCTTCTTTTGCAAAATGTAAGGGGAGTGGCAGTTGGGTGAAATGGTTGAAGAAACTTAATGGTCAGATTGAGTGTCATCGCATTGAACGGTCTGACGACGTAACGCCGATTCCGGTTGTGCTCTTAAACAAAACGTTTGCAAGATTTGAGGAAAACTGCAAAGTGATCAAGTTTTGTCAGAACGACTGTGAATTTGTGAACAAGTTGTGCTATGGCTTGTCCACTCCTTACGACAACGAAGCAACATTTGCAGAGAGAGCGCGGCAATTGCTAACAGCATACCTTCTAGGAGACAATCCAGTCTCGACGATTACACCAGCAACTGTTAGTGGCTCAGTGTCAGATGGTTCCTATCGTTTTGGAG
>NW_020187830.1:0-335 GCF_900000015.1 Plasmopara halstedii | reverse complement strand
CCGTGTTGTCGGAAAACACGATCCACGAACAGCGTTGCTGTACCGACCCCGTCGATGGGATCTGGCACCGCCACCAAATGAGCCATCTTGCTCAACCGGTCGACGAATACCACGATACTTGTGTTGCCCGCCGAATTTTTGGCAGGCCAAACACAAAGTCCAAACTCATGGACTGCCAGCAACCAGGGGTATCGGTTAGCTGACCAGCGGCGCAGCCTTATTAGGAGAGGGTTTCACCCGTTGACACGTCTCCCACGTGCGCACATAGGTGCTCGTTCATTTGTACAGCTTGGGTCACCAATAGTGGTGACTCACAGAGTTGTACGTTTTCTCAC
>NW_020187829.1:0-328 GCF_900000015.1 Plasmopara halstedii | reverse complement strand
TGAGGCTTTTAAAGTCTCTGATATCCTGCCTGACGTTCCTGCCACATATCGAAAGGATGACAAAAATGTGGACGCTTCAAGCCAGGTGCAGATCGATTCAAAGTTTCACAATTTTACTCCAGATCATCAGTACGTCTCGGCCTTGTCTGCAGGTACTCGTCAACAGAATCGGAAAGAAGCGGGGAAATCTGACAAAATCACATATCTTCTCCAAGCAACCAAGACTGTCGGTTCTGGAAGAAAAGTGAAATACGCCCAGCAAGAAGAATGCCTTATCTCGACTGTGGTGATGAAATGGGAAACAGGCAACCCATTGAGCAAGTCGGCA
>NW_020187828.1:0-468 GCF_900000015.1 Plasmopara halstedii | reverse complement strand
CCCTTGTCCATCGATCGCTCTGGAGGCTCAAATGTCTAGTAAGTCCCGTATTCGTCTCGCTGTCTCAACAGTATCTCTCAGATACATGGAGCCCGTTATTCAAGGCAAATAATACGTTGTGTAACACTTGAGAGAAACTTTCAGCTGATGATCATTGTAAAAGTTTGATAATTGCTGAATGGCGGCATAGCCGAAAGAAATTGAGGCATGTATCAGCTAGGAGTATCCATTGCCTCTAACAGCTCTATATCTCCATGATCAGAAATCGCATGTCCTGCACGTTAATCGTCAATCGACACGACGTGCAAACATGTAAGAAGTTGATCCAGCCAAACCGCAGATACAGCAAGAAAGACAGTATTTGTTGATAAACGTTATTCCGAAAGCATCAAGTGCCTTGAGTCAGTCAATTTTATCTGCTTCATTGTCCGCTTTTTACTTCTATATTCGTTGCATACCCGCTGATGA
>NW_020187827.1:0-921 GCF_900000015.1 Plasmopara halstedii | reverse complement strand
ATATACGATACATTCCGAGATGTAAATCTGGAAGCAATGATCACCACAGCCATGTGGCGTGTGTACTTCCGTTCTTTGCGGTGCCCTTCAGAGCTTGTAATAGGAGGCTCTATGCGCGACCAGCTCGGTTTTGCGGGAGTCGACTGCCCGTTACATGCTAAACGCTTTTTTTAGCCAACGTATGTCGTTTGGTCAATGTTCAATTCATGCGTTCGACTTGGCTGGATCTAGATCCATCACGGCCGTGATATGCTGCGCTGTACACATCACCTTCGCTTCAGCGATTTTTGCGCGTCTGACATTGTATCCACTGTAGTCTATATGACGATCCAGCGCCCAGGTAGATCCCTCTTGGTACTACGGGCTCCCAAGTCGTGTCGCAAGCAGGCTGTCCAGTATATTCCCGGCTGCTGCCGCTCCGCCACCAGCACCGGCGTCCCAGTTTGTGTTATTGCAAATAACTGATGACAAGCGTAAGTAAAAGCTTTGTCGTGCTGGTGAAGAATATACAGCATGCTGGTAAAATCTCTTCTAAACTTTTTTTGTGGAATTCCGACAAGTGATTACTTTCAAGTCCTCAGCACTGTCGAGATTGAATTCGATTGCAGGCCAATGACGCTCGATTACGTTACGAATCCGTACGGAACAAACTCCGTGCGACACAAATTCCAGCAAGAAAGCCAGTCCCTTTCTTACTAAGCACCACACCTGTGTGGTAAAGACCAATAACTCGACATTGACTCAAGAGATAGTCAAAGAGATGAAGGCTGCTAAAGAGACGGCAAATATTTGGCTGTTTAAATCGCTTGGCTGCTGTCGATGCCATGGTGAATTGTTTTTACAAGAACATAGTACGACGAACAACGCTGACACACTGACAACATTGAGCTCCGTCAAAGCCTCATGCCCTGAACACCGCGC
>NW_020187826.1:0-300 GCF_900000015.1 Plasmopara halstedii | reverse complement strand
TCACGTTGTCAGCAGCTGAGATATCATGTCACATACGTTTGTGGTGCTTTAGTACCTGATACAGCGTTCCTTATTAAACCAGACGCCCTCGTTTGACGCGGCAGAAATGGTTAACGTACTCAAACGTTCGTCACGTTGTCAGCAGCTGAGACATCATGTCACATAAGTTTGTGATGCTTCCAGACGTGCCACAGCGTTTCTAATTGAACTAGGCGCATCTGTTTAACGCGGCAGCAACGATAAACGCACTCAAACGTTAGTCAGTTGTCAGCAGCTGAGTAATCATGTCACATAAGTTTG
>NW_020187825.1:0-341 GCF_900000015.1 Plasmopara halstedii | reverse complement strand
AGACTTTAACTAACAGCTAAGTGCCGCCAAGATATTGATGCACATATGCTCTTTGTAAATGTTGACAACAAAAGGTCTTGTCATATCAAGCCTACTGCAATCCATCTTTATATGTGTGATAAAAGCAAATAACCGATTCAAGTACCTTACATTGCCGTCTGATGTTTTTGTTAGTCATGATAGCTCCATTTACAGACCAGCTCTGCTTCTGCTTTGTAAGGACCGCGCTATGTCGCAGGTACTTTTCAGCTTTTGCATGTGATAGACACATTTTGAGTCAGACATAAGCACCTCGAGAATCTGAACATTTGGGAAGCTCACCGGGCTCGTGGTAGGTCGGG
>NW_020187824.1:0-569 GCF_900000015.1 Plasmopara halstedii | reverse complement strand
ACCAATGACCTCGACGGGGAACAGAGGCGGCAGCTTGAAGCTGCCCATAAGGCGGCTCAAAAGCGCGCGCATCCACGGCCGGTCATTGACCCTCGTGTGGAGTATGGTTTCCGCTCAGTGGATCCCACTATGGAAGCAAAGGACGCGGTGGCTCGATCGTTACGCGTCCACGACATCGGGCCCCCGGCCGGAACGGATGATGAACTTGCTGAACGGAAAGCTTGTCGAGCTCGTTTCTTGGTCCCACCAGAAATTACGTTAGAAACTTATCGCACTCGTCTGAGTGCACAACGAGGTGGCTCTCGTGTATCCGCAATGCGGACAATACCAGTAGGGATCGCCCCTGGCGAAAGCGCTGCAGATGATGAAGCGCTCTTTGAGCGATAGGTGCAACGGCACCGGAACCTTTCGTCACTGTATAGGCTGCAGTTGAGCCCCAAGGAAGTGGACGTGCGTGTGGAGCGACACCTCCGCTTTGAGTTTGCCAAACTCAAGGCACGCCGTCAACTTTCTTCGGATTGTCGCCCTGCGACGTATGGGTTAACCCCTAACGCTCCCGCGAGCTCTGT
>NW_020187823.1:0-760 GCF_900000015.1 Plasmopara halstedii | reverse complement strand
AACATCTGCGCGCGACACTTTTGGGCAAATGCTTTGGCATACGATCTGCTAAGATTCGTGTGTTGCAACTACGACTTTTCTTATTATTTGAGAAAAAAAAAGCTGTTTTGAGTGAGAGATGAAATTCAGCAAGACACGTATAGAATTACATTTCGTATAGCAGAACACAATAGAAGCATCATGAAGAAAAGTACCAAATGATCTCATCACTGCGATATTTTTTTAAATTGACATAAGCAAATGCTCTTTACACCATTAAGCCTCCGGTCACAAGTATTGGATTTGTCAAGCGAGATGGAATCGCGCAGCTATAGATTATCTTCTGACTTTTTCTTGCTAAATGAAAATGTTCCATTTACTGGTAATATGACAATAGGTAAGTAGTAATATTATACTGCTTTTGTTATCATATCTTATATGGCAGAAGCCCAACCCTACTTTTACTATACTGATACAAATCTTATCACCTCGTGTTGCTCATTATTTGCCTACCTTTTAAAATATATAGCTTCAACATATGTTAGGACCTTAGGACCTCTGACTCTTTAATTCGCATCAGACCGTACAATAGTTTTTGTACACATAACACTCCTCCGTCGGACAACATTGAGTACCGTGATTTAAAAACTGGCACAATAATTTATTTCCGGTGTGATTGGTACGCATGATTCCCGAGAAAAAAATCAAAACACAAAAATTTTTTAATAGAAGCAAGAAAAAGTTATTTATAAACTTATCGACTAAAACATCGTCTTAGCCC
>NW_020187822.1:0-865 GCF_900000015.1 Plasmopara halstedii | reverse complement strand
ACATTTCGTTGAACCAGTCTAACATAAGCATATCTTGAATTTGTTTGGCATCCTTCTCGTATTCAGGCGTCGCTGCTAGAACAAGCGCAGCCAATTTCTCGTCCAAAACGTATTGTCTCACCAATTGAATCGGACAGAATTCTTCCTCTGGGAATCGATTCATATATTCGTTGATACACTTAACCCATGTAAAAACTGCCAAATCGCTCTTTTGATTGTGAAGAATCAGTTCCGTCAACTCATCTAAGCTTTTTCCAGAGTCAACTAATTGACGGACCAGCTCAACTTCAAGATACTTGGCAGTTTCCACAACAACT
This sequence comes from Plasmopara halstedii, assembly GCF_900000015.1. Taxonomy (NCBI): domain Eukaryota; phylum Oomycota; class Peronosporomycetes; order Peronosporales; family Peronosporaceae; genus Plasmopara; species Plasmopara halstedii. Next base: position 548 of record NW_020187822.1, on the reverse strand, counting down.
AAATCCGATTTTGCTGCATATATCATGTTTAACACCTCACGAGATCCAAACGTAGCAATGAGTACCGCGAGCAAACTCAAATGTTTCGTAAGGCACTGCTTGTTGTAGGCACTAACGTAAATGTCGTAAGCATTAAGCAACAAACCATCGTGAGCACGATCCTTGAACTTAAGCTGGTATATTATATCGGATGTGAGTAACTTAAAATCCCGACCGTCTTCAAGCATCGTCAAATCAGGCAAATTTTTCATCTTCTCGCTGAATTGCTTAAGCGATTTCAAAAGAGAATTGACGATCATATCGTTTCGCCCACCGTCACTTAGCTGCTCCAACACATTTGAATCGCTTTGCATACTATTGAACAAATCATGGATCACCAGTTCCTTTAATTCCTTGACATCGTTCGAATCTTTCTCCTTCGCGATTATTCTCACCAGCTCGCCAATGCTGAAACGTTTTTTTAAGATCAAAATTGGATTAAACGACAATATTTCATGACTCAGAAAATATTTATCCACAAAGCAAAACCACTTGTTGATCGATGACAG
>NW_020187821.1:0-407 GCF_900000015.1 Plasmopara halstedii | reverse complement strand
CGATATGGAGCTGGTGATGTAGTTGGATGTGGCATTTTGTTCGATACAAACACATTTTTCTTTACGTTAAATGGAAAGTTAATGGGAATGTTAGCAGCTCGATCAATTTACGATTTGGATGATTTTGAAGCTATAGAAATGATGTATGAAGAAGATTTTGAAAATGAAGACGAAGAGGAGCATGAAAAAGAGGAAGTGGATGAAGGAATGGGAATTTTATTAGATCGAATAAATGATGTTGATATGGACAATCTGGACGCTCGAGCGGATGATAAGAAAGCTTTGTTTCCAACTGTGAGTCTTCATGGAGTGGGAGAGTTGGTGCACGGAGTGTTTGATTTAAATTCGTTTTTGTTTGATTTGTCAAGTTTTGAACAGCAAATTCAACAAGAACGACAATGTGCGTT
>NW_020187820.1:0-635 GCF_900000015.1 Plasmopara halstedii | reverse complement strand
AGCTCAATTGCTTGACGCATGGTCGATTTTAAAATAACGGCCCAATGCTAAGGTGTTTACAGCGGCCTTTGATTTGAAGAGGTATTTTAATTGAAGCGGTATTTATTTCTAGAACATTGTCTTGTCGAAAATTCGATGGGCGCTTGTAATAGTAGAAGTCCATTTTTCGTAAGAATCCGTTATTAAAAATTAACTGTGTTGCCACTTCGGAGTAATACCACTCCCGATTGCCACATTACATCCGAGTTTTGCTCGACGAATGGTGTTCTATTTACGTAAATAGGATACGAAAGAAAAATCATCACCGATGACCCTCAATCTTCGACCAAAGCTCAAAAATACCAAAGCAGAGCATCGACAAAGTATTCGACTAGTACTGTTGCGGAAATGGGTGGTGGAACGCTATGAAAATAGAGCTACGTGGATTGCGCGAACCACTTGCCTCACATTATACATTACCGAGGGATTTTTTCTTGTATAAAGTAAAAATACTCATATTTGGCATCCAACTAAGCTTGACTTAAGTCTTGATATAATATCACACAAGTAGCCGAAAGATTATACATCTAACGGTATTGTCCAAGATTCACCACGAATTGCTCACCTTCCGCTTCTCGTGGAGCACGATACGATTA
>NW_020187819.1:0-347 GCF_900000015.1 Plasmopara halstedii | reverse complement strand
ATTAGTTGATAGCGCTATTTAGGTGTTTACCAGCCTCACACCGTGCCCTGGTTTGGGACGGTCGTGAACTAATGTACTCAGAAATCCGTCAATGATGATAGAACATTGACATCGGGGCATCCTGCGGATCGCAAACGGTTACCTAGTGTTCGGTATTGGAAAAACAGTTTAGTCGCTAACTTTTGGGGTAGCTCCCCATGGCATGTATAAACGGATAAATTAACTGGTGAAACAAGTTTTTGGTAATTAAAACTGGACAACTAGTGAACTCACTCAGCATTATTGTTGACCCCTTACTGCATGCTTTGCAGGTAACCAGTGACGAAGGAGCTTGCAGCTTGGGAACG
>NW_020187818.1:0-980 GCF_900000015.1 Plasmopara halstedii | reverse complement strand
AAGTCGTATTCGATTTCTTCGCCGCTGAGACGCCCCGAGCAGAGGATCAAGTGACTCAACTCAAGACGTTAGCAGATTGCGTACTAGACAGAATGCATATCAATCCAGGAGAGCAAACACGAATAATGATATTTTGCGTTAGAATTCATCCGCGCATGTAAGGGATGAGGCAGAATATGCATTCGTAAAACTAGAACATATCCGTTATTGTTGTCGAGATCGAAGTTGCTGAGATAGCACTGGGCGATGACAAAATGATTTGATATGATAAGACCAACGTGTTTATCCGAAATTGACTACTTGAAAGATAAAGACAGTGCAAAGAACACTTATCTGAAAATAGTTTATCACAATAGAGACAATTATTGCGCTCATTTGAGGATCAGGCTAAATAAGAGACAGCAAGTTATTTTAGTATTTATCCTTCAACTATGATTTTGAGTGATGAACGAGAACCATCAAATCTTTTGAAAGTATCAGTATCGATTCCAATCACTTCAGAATATTAAAAGCGACATACGCGACATCGAGATTAAAGACTAAAAACGATTTGATATCTTTCTTGGTGTTTTTATTGTTATCAACGATTCGCGTCATGCGTCAGAGATGTATTGCATGTGATAACATATCTACGAGTATTGTGCAAAGATGAAAGTGCGATTGCTAACTGTGAACTACTGATTTGTGTTGCGAATTTGTTCAAGTACCTAATGGTAATAATTAAGTAGATACCCCAGAATTAAGTGTTTTTGGCATTAGAATACATCAAGTCTCATTTGCAAGCATTTGTTTACACAAAGCAAAATTCGTGGTATTCTGTAAACTTAAAATTGATGCTATTCTAATATACCTTTTCCATGCAACGAATCTTTCACCGAGTATCGTGATGTCTGGGGACTCAGATGATGGAAAGGTGTGGAGAACCCGAGAAATTGACGAGAAAAGCCCACACGAGTCTAACAAGCTCCACCTACATAGCT
>NW_020187817.1:0-356 GCF_900000015.1 Plasmopara halstedii | reverse complement strand
ATCACATTCAAGAAAGCCAAATATCTTATCATTCTGAATGTCGTCAATGATACCATCGTATGGGGAGACCGTTGTCAGTTTTCCACATGGCATCTCATTACCAAGAGCCCACAAGTATAGAGCATTTGCATCGTATCCAATAACCTTCTTCACTAATTTCTCACCATTACTAATTGTAGTTTCATCACGCTTGGCGTATCGATTGAAGATGATTGATGGTCCGCCTGCAATATTCGCTTTCATCTTGTGGTAGATGTCTTTGTTTGGAGCATCAATTGACCAGACGAGCTTGTCGGAGTTTGCTTCGATACGTTTCATATACCCGAACTTGCTGATTGACATGTCCTTACGTGATA
>NW_020187816.1:0-700 GCF_900000015.1 Plasmopara halstedii | reverse complement strand
TGATATGATATGATATGATATGATATGATATGATATGATATGATATGATATGATATGACCAACGTGTTTATCTGAAGTTGACTACTTAGTGCAAAGAACACTTATCTGAAAATAGTTAATCATCCCAAAGCCAACTTCTCGACAATAGAGTCAACTATTGCGCTCATTTGAGGATCAGGCTAAATAAGAGGCAGCAAGTCATTTTAGTTTTTATCCTTCAACTATGTATTTAATGTTTTTAGTCTTCAATTTAGATGTCGAATATTCTGAAGTGATTGGAATCGATGCTGATACTGTAGTTTTAAAAGATTTGATGGTTTTCCTTCATCACTCAGAATTCTTTCATGGTGTTCTTGATTTCTTCAACGATTTGCGTCACGCGTCAGAGTTGTATTGCATGCAATAACATATCTATGAGTATTGTGCAAAGATGAAAGTGCGATTGCTTACTGTGAACTACTGATTTGCGAATTTGTTCAAGCACCTAATGGTGATAACTAAGAAGATAGCCCAGAACTAAGTGTTTCTGGCATGATGATTGCTTGGAATTCATTTGCAAGCATTTGTTTACACAAAGCACAATTCGTGATATTCTGTAAAGTGAAAATTGGTGCTTTCTAATATACCTGTTTCCATGAAACGAATCTTTCTTCGAGTATCGTGATGTCTGGGGACTCAGATGATGGAAAGGTGTGGAGGA
>NW_020187815.1:0-335 GCF_900000015.1 Plasmopara halstedii | reverse complement strand
ACAATTCAAAGTGAAATTGGATCATAATCTATGGAAAAGGTAAGAAACATTACTTTGTTACTAGCATTCTACGAACTCAGACTGTCAACGTGGCGAACAAAGTCGGCCCAATATCCTTTCTCATGCTTAGCAGCAAGAGCATACACATCGTTCAGTATTCTACCGACTGTGTCTCGATTTCTGTTTGACGCGATCATTTCAGCGAGTTGTTTGCTACTGATTCTAGAGCGAATCCGTTCGTAGAACGAGGATATGGAACTAGGCGGTCCATCCTTGATCCATGCATATGCAACCCAAACCTTTGCATTAGCTATCCAATTTATGTATCCAATCTT
>NW_020187814.1:0-348 GCF_900000015.1 Plasmopara halstedii | reverse complement strand
ACGCATCCATGTGACGCGGCAGCAACAGTAAACGCACTCAGCCGTTCGTCACGTTGTCAGCAGCTGATATATCATGTCACATACGTTAGTCATGCTTCCGGACGTGTTACTGCGTTCCTTATTTAACCGAACGCATCCATGTGACGCGGCAGCAACAGTAAACGCACTCAACCATTCGTCACGTTGTCAGCAGCTGGGATATCATGTCACATACATTAGCCATGCTTACAAACGTGCTACAGCGTTCCTCATTGAACCAGACGCATCTGTTTGGCGCGGCAGCAACAGTTAACGCACTCAAAGGTTTGTCCCGTTGTCGGCAGCTGATATATCATGTCACATACGTTT
>NW_020187813.1:0-745 GCF_900000015.1 Plasmopara halstedii | reverse complement strand
ACCAGGGTGAACACGCACTCCGCGTCGTCCGGTGTCACCCTCACTGTCCGCTCCTTTGCAGCTCCGATGCTATCTACAACATCCGACGAAGAGCTGCTAACCCCGCAGTCTTCGTCCAGTGAATAACATGCCACTCCACGCGCATCTGAAGGGCCGTGTCCAAGATGCCTCGGACTCTGTCCAACCACGCCATCAATGGCATGGAGCGACTGCTTCGCAACGAAAGCAATGCTCAGTGGTTTACATGACACTTTACGTACATCACGGGGGCCTCACCCTCGATGCCCCGGCCCTTGGCAGACCATGTCACGCATGACATGCAGCAACTGCTCCGAATTTTGATCAGCGCTCAGTGGTTTACGTGCCACTCCACGATCAGCCCGCGAGCCACGCTCGGGACCACTGTCCGATACACCGTTGGTTTTTACCAAATCGCACATTTCAATGTCCAGCACGTTGACCGTCTCGGTTCAGTGCTCTCGCCAATAGCGGCTTTGTCTCCTAGCAGATGTGGGTTCATGACTCGCCAAAGCTCCACCAGGAGACCTGCGCGTAGCGCCCAAGGTATTTGACCTCCAATCAATCCATGGATCATGGTGTTCCAACCATGCCACTCCTAGGATGAGGTCATACCTTGCATCCAAGTCTAAGACTAGACAGCGTTTCTCGCTATCCAAGTCAAGGAAGTTGACTCCGAGGTCCACAGGGACCTTCGGGACCGTGACACGTGTCCCCGTCGCTAGGC
>NW_020187812.1:0-440 GCF_900000015.1 Plasmopara halstedii | reverse complement strand
TTGTTAAAATATGGTACGATGATATGGTTTGACTAAAAATATGGTACGAATTTGCATATATTACCAAACCATGTAAATATCAGCTGCGATTAATTCAGAAAATGATACTTAACTGTGATTTATAACAAAGTATGGTTTGATATTGCTTACGCAAACCAAAATATGGTACTTTAATGATTAATCTTGTTAAAATATGGTACGATGATATGGTTTGACTCAAAATATGGTACGAAATTGCATAAAAATACCAAAACATGTAAATATCAGCTGTAATTAATTCAGAAAATGATACTAAGCTGTGTTTTGTAGCAAAGTATGGTTTGATATTGCTTACGCTAAACCAAAATATGGTACTTTAATGCTCAATCTTGTTAAAATATGATACGATGATATGGTTTGACTAAAAATATGGTACGAATTTGCATAAAAATACCAAAACA
>NW_020187811.1:0-356 GCF_900000015.1 Plasmopara halstedii | reverse complement strand
TCATGACAAAGCACATGTATGAATTGAGTGTGAGGCATTCGAAAAAAAAATGGTGAAGCTTTGGTGTGCATACTTGTAGCGCAGGAAGCGATTCTGCAATTAGAACAAAGTAACTAAAAGCTGGCGTACAGATTACTTAAAACTGATGTTTCCAAATCGAACAAATCACAACAAAAGGTCATCGCTTAGATCCTGTCCTTGCCGTGATCCTATCCACATGAAAGCACACTGCACAAAATCTTAACTTGCGTGACGAAGATTGCACATGTATCAGCTGCGAATGAGTCGCGATCGTAAATCTACCATCCTTGTGCTAGACATAGGTTTAGGTTCCTGAACTGAGACTTTTCACCCAA
>NW_020187810.1:0-469 GCF_900000015.1 Plasmopara halstedii | reverse complement strand
CTCAAATCGTCACGTTGTCAGGAGCTACGATATCAAATCACATACGTTTGTGACGCTTTTAGACATCCTACAGCGCTTCTGATTAAACAAGACGCATTCGTTTAACGTGGAAGCAGCAGTCAACGCACTCAAACGTTCGTCACGTTGCCAGGAGCTACGCTATCAAGTCACATACGTTTGTAACGCTTCCAGACATCCTACAGCGCTTCTGATTAAATCAGACGCATTCGTATGACGCGGAGGAAAGTGTTAGCGCACACAAACGTTCGTCACGTTGCCAGGAGCTAAGATATTAAGTCATATACGCTTGTGACGCTTCCAGACATGATACAACGCTCCTGATTAAACCCGGCGCATTCGTTTGACGCGTCAGCAACAATTAACCCACTCAAATGGTCACGTTGTCAGGAACTACGATATCAAGTCACATACGTTTGTGACGCTTCCGGACATACTACAGCGCTACTGA
>NW_020187809.1:0-352 GCF_900000015.1 Plasmopara halstedii | reverse complement strand
AAACGTATGTGACATGATATCTCAGCTGCTGACAACGTGACGAACGTTTGAGTGCCTTAATCGTTGCTGCCGCGTCAAACAGATGCGTCTACATCAGTCAGGAACGCTGTAACACGTCTGAAAGCAGCACAAACGTATGTGACATGATATCTCAGCTGCTGTCAGCGTGACGAACGTATGAGTACGTTAACAACGTGACTATCGTCTGAATGCATTTGATGGCGTCGCTGCGTCAAATGATGAGTCTAGGATGTTCTTACACGCCAAGCACATCTGTATGTTCTTTGACAAATTTGCGACATTACATCGCAGCTGCCAACGACGTGACCATCGTCTGAATGCATTTGCCGTC
>NW_020187808.1:0-453 GCF_900000015.1 Plasmopara halstedii | reverse complement strand
TTTTTTTTTAACTTTTGGTAGTGCGATGTATTTTCATGGTTATATAGGTAGTGATCTTTTAACTTTAACTGGTTTTATAATTGTTAGTTTAACTATGTGTACATGGTTTAGAGACATTGTTAGAGAAGCTGTATATGAAGGTCAGCATACTAAACAAGTACAATTAGGTTTACGAAATGGTATGCTTTTATTTATATTTAGTGAATTACTATTTTTTATTAGTTTTTTCTGGGCATTTTTTCATTCATCTCTAGCACCTACCCCTGAAATTGGCTCTCTATGGCCACCAGTAGGTATTGAAACTATTAATGCTTGGGGTATTCCTTTATTAAATACTATAATTTTATTATCATCTGGAGCAACTATCACGTGGGCTCATCATTCAATTGTTTTTGGTGATCGAAAAAATGCAATTTTAAGTTTAATCATTACTATTTTATTAGCTTTTTTTTT
>NW_020187807.1:9046-10094 GCF_900000015.1 Plasmopara halstedii | reverse complement strand
TGTATGCTGAGGCGCTGAAAGCGCGGTTGGGTGACATCGTCACTGTTCGCCTAGCGACTGGGACACATTTCACGGTTCCGAAGGTCCCTGTGAAGCTCGGAGTCAAGTTTTTTTACTTTGATAGCGTGGAACGCGGTCTAGTCTTATACTTGGATGCAAGGTATGACCTCATCCTAGGAATGACATGGTTGGAACACCATGAGCCATGAATTGATTGGATGGAGGTCAAAGACCTTGGGCGCTACGTGCACGTCTCCTGGTGGAGCTTTGGCAAGTCATGAACCCACCTCTGCTAGGAGACAAAAGCGCTATTGGCGAGAGCACCGAACCGAGACGGTCAACGTGCTAGACATTAGAATGTACCAGTTGGTAGACGCCAATGGTGTATTGGACAGGAGTCTTGAGCGTGGCTCGCGGGCTGATCGTGGAGTGGCACGTGGCCCACTGAGCGCTGCTCAAGTGTCAAAGCAGTCGCCGTATGTCATGCGTGACATGGTCGGCCAAGAACCGAGGCATCTTAAGCATGGTCCTTCAGATGCGCGTGGAGTGGCACGTAAGCCACTGAGCACTGCTTTCGTTGTGAAGCAGTCGCTGCATGCCATTGATGGCGTGGTCGGACACAGTCCGAGGCATCTTGGGCTTGGCTCTTTAGATGCGCGTGGAGTGGCACGTTATCCACTGGACGAAGACTGCGGGTTAGCAGTTCTTCGTCGAATGTTGTCAATAACATCGGAGCTGCAAAGGAGCGGAAAGTAGGGGTGACACTGAACGACGCGGAGTGCGTGTCCACCCTGGTCTTACCGAGACGTAGAACCTCTGTACAGAGGCGACGGCGACGCCGTATGTTGGCTGCAAGACGCCGGGCGTCGACCCTGATCCAGGGTGTGTTTACCGCAGATGACGGTGCACAGTTATACACCCTCGTCAACGGTATGACGGTAGAAGAAGATGGCGACGTCCGCCTCAAGGCTATGCCTGCAGTAGATGCTCTACTTGAGCTGGTCGAGATGTCCCTTGAAGAGTTCGACAGTGTCTTGACGGCAGAGGA
>NW_020187807.1:8659-9036 GCF_900000015.1 Plasmopara halstedii | reverse complement strand
TGGTCATTGTACGACCGGACGAGGAGATAAACTCGTCATCGCTTCTGAATGAAGCTGTGTTGAAGGACATTAAGAGAGTGCTGAATGCACGAAGTGATTCGTCGATCCTACGGAATCCCTTGGATCCGTACTATCCTTTGGTAAAGGAATTACAAGACGTCGTCTCCAAAGCCGCCTTTGATCCTACCTCCGGACCGAGGTGTGCGTCATGAGATCGACCTGGTTCCGGGAACCAAATACTACGTTACACGCCAATGACCCCTGCCCAAGGAGCAGTGTGACGTCATTGACGCCTTTTCCTGTGCGAAGCACGACGCAGGAATGGTACGTGATAACAAGTCTCCCCATTTCACATCCACGTTCTGTGTCCGGAAGAT
>NW_020187807.1:7102-8327 GCF_900000015.1 Plasmopara halstedii | reverse complement strand
GGATGTACGAAGTACAGTGCACTCGACTTGGTCGATGAGTATTACCAATTGCTCATGACAGAGAGTGATATTCCGCTAACAGCGGCGAGCACTCCGAGCGGCATGCTCTGGGAGTGGCTGGCGATGCCCCAAGGGCTGTCAAACGCACCAGAACATTTAATCGACTTGTGACGCAGCTGTTCAGCCCCCACAGGGTATGCACAGACATCTTTTGACGACATTTCCGTTCATAGTCGTGCGGAGCACGGGAGGAACAGATGAGGAGAATCACATCGTCCATTTAAGAGCGCTGCTCGAGTGCATGCGCACGAACAAACTGTACGACAATGCAGACAAGCGCATTTTTGGCGCAGAAGAGATTCTCTTTTTATGGTGCTCTATTGGAAAGCGTGGCCTTCGAGTGTATACTGCTAAGGTCAAGGATATTGTAGGCTGACTAATTCCGAAGAACCAGAAGGACTTGCGTAAGTGGCTTGGTCTCGCCAACTACGTGCACAAGTGAAGCGAAAATTAGGCAGAAACGGCCCGGCCATTATCCAATCTCCTTAAAACGATTGCGGAATGGTGTTGGAACACCGAACATCAGGAGGCTTTTGACGGGGTCAAAGATAGCCTCCTGCATGCACCAATACTGGCACTGCTAGACCCTGGATCGTCCTTTCAGCGTCGTCTGTGACGCTTCGGACTTTGCCATCGGCTGTGTACTGCTGCATGCAGACGCCGAGGGTGGGATCGGGTGATCGTGTTCGAATCTCGACAGCTCAAAGCTGCAAAGAAGAACTACCTAGTTCATGACAAGGAGCTACTAGCGATGAAGTATGCACTTGTCAAGTTCAGGGTCCACCTACTCGGCTCCAAGCCGTTTGTGATCTACACAGATCATGCGTCATTACGCACGGCGACTTAGTCGCCCTACCTCTCGTAAATGATAGCTAGATGGCTATCTTTCTTTGCGGAATATAACTTAGAGGTGAAGTATAAGCCGGGAAGGCAGAATGCTTTGGCTGACGCGTTATCACGCAGACCAAACAATGAACTTGCTCATGCTACAACTGTAACGTCGTCTGTGACGGATTTGATCCGCACCGCGTATGCGGGTAATGGGGTTTGTGTAGCGCTGCTACGGGCTCTCGGGGGCAAAGAGTTTGGAGACCTCGGACAAGAAATAATCATCAAGATTGAGTGCACGATTGCACCGATATTCGTTGAATAACGGTTTGCTACA
>NW_020187807.1:0-490 GCF_900000015.1 Plasmopara halstedii | reverse complement strand
GTCATCTCGGTCGTGAGAAAACGTACAACTCTGTGAGTCACCACTATTGGTGGCCCAGCTGTACAAATGGACGAGCATCTATGTGCGCAGGTGTGAGACGTATCAACGGGTAAAACCCTCTCCAAATGCGACTGCGCCGCTGGCCAGCTTGCCGGTACCCACTGGGTGCTGGCAGTCCATTAGTTTAGACTTTGTGTTTGGTCTGCCAAAAGATTTGGCGGGCAACACGGGTGTCGTGGTATTCGTCGACTGGTTGAGCAAGATGGCTCATTTGGTGGCGGTGCCAAACACCATCGATGGGGTCGGTACAGCAACGCTGTTTGTAGATCGTGTTTTCCGTCAACACGGACTCCCAGAATCGATTGTCTCTGATAGAAATCCCCGTTTCACTGGAAAATTTTGGTCGACTATCTTTAAGGTGCTCGGCACCAGGTTAGATATGTCGACAGCGGATCATCCGCAGACCGATGGTCAAACCGAAAGGGTGAAT
>NW_020187806.1:0-514 GCF_900000015.1 Plasmopara halstedii | reverse complement strand
TGCGCAAAGCGCGACGCTCGTGCTCATCGAGCCTAGGATGTACATCCCCCGGTGCCGCCGACGCACTGTCCGACATCGCACCGCGCTGCGGGAGACGAAGTTGTTGCTCTGCCCGTGCTCGCTGTCAGAACCAGCGAGACTTGGTGGTGTAACGGGGTTACACGTACCCTAGTAACAGGGGTGTGTGTCACACGAGATGTGCATGGTGTGACTGCACCCAAACAAGAATACGGCATGTGGCTAGGTAGCCAATAGTTATGCATGTATTCAGATTTACTGTATATAGTTAGTAAATTCCATACATTTAAAATCAGGCGGTTTAGCCGCAGATAAAAATAACTAAATATCAGATTTGAATTCAAACCGAGGAGTTTTTTAGCCTTGGTTAAGGTACTGACTACTTATGGAGGTAGCGGATTGCGATCCGCTACACTCGTATTGGTTCTTGAAAAAATCGAGAGGTCGGTGACCTATATTACGCTTTCTCAAGCGCTAAGCTACGGCAGCCCCGCTG
>NW_020187805.1:0-549 GCF_900000015.1 Plasmopara halstedii | reverse complement strand
GCGTGGTGGATATCTTATCAGCATATCAGGATATGCCTTTAACAAAGAAATAAAAGGACATAAAGAATACTTGAGAATGGTTGTCACATTCCTCACATTTTGTGCCTGCCGAGCGTTCTCAATAAAATATTCTTTTATGACGAATGACAAGCTCAACTTCTCCTCCGGTAGCAATTGTGTCATTCATTGATCTTGCAAATTTTTGCACATAGCCTCGTGATATACTTTTCTATAACTCTTTGAGAACTTCTGGCAGAGGTCGTAGGAAGAGACTTAAATCAGTACATACAATACGGTTACTCTATTCACCGGCAAATAATATTTCTCACCACTTAAACAAGGAGTTCCACTCCTCCGCGCGTACCGTCACACGGTGTACTGACTCGGCAGTACCGTCACATTTCTACAATGATAATTTACCCTTCCTATCCTCAGGACCTAGCTCTTTTACTAGCGACTCACAGTCGCCGTTCAAATTGACTGGCTATGGCACCTGAGAGTGTGGAACCCAGTCGCGTCTCGTCGTCCCTCACACAGAATTCAACACCT
>NW_020187804.1:0-414 GCF_900000015.1 Plasmopara halstedii | reverse complement strand
ACGTCGTCTCTAAAGACCCGCCTTCAGTTCTACCTCCGGACCGAGGTATGCGTCATGACATTGACCTGGTTCCGGGAACCATATACTGCGTAACACGCCGATGGCCTCTGCCAAAGAGCAGTGCGACGTCATTGACGCTATTTTTCGTGCGATGCACATCACAAGGATGGTACGTGAGAGCAAGTCTACCCATTCGACACCCACATTGTGTGTCAGGAAGCCAAACGGCAAGTGGCGTATCGTTCACGTTTACAATAAGCTAAACGCTGCCACCATTCCGGCACGTACTCCAAGTCCTAGGAAGAATTTTCTCCAGAACAATATGGTTAGCTGCACAGAGTACAGCGCACTCGACTTGGTCGATGGGTATTATCAATTGCTCATGAGAGCGAGTGATATTCCGCTGACAGCGGT
>NW_020187803.1:0-535 GCF_900000015.1 Plasmopara halstedii | reverse complement strand
CGTGATCGGAGCTCCGCTGAGCGTCATGCTGAAATAGCATATCGCTGTGCGGACGCTCATGTTGATTTAAAGCACGTCATGCGCCGGCTGCCTCGCCTTGAGGACTACTGCGCTCTGTCGGAGCGACTCCTAGCCGTAAAGCAGGCGAATGCGTTGCTGCAGGCAACGGTGAGGCGCTTGACCCCACTAAAGATGAAGGTCGTTGCACTCCGTACCCAGAACCAGTTACTGATTCAGCTTCTGGGTGGCCGAGGGCCCGTAGAATCTGCTCTAGCACCAGCGTTTCCGCGTTCACATGCGCCGAATCCCGGTACGGCTTGAGCAAACCCACGTAAAACACCGGGTGTGTACGCATCCGTTTGGGAATGCGCACAGACCCGGTCCAATAAACCGTGGACGAAGCTTCGTCCGGAGGATAGCAGAGGCTGCATGTGGAGGCAGGTTTTTAGAATTTAATGAAACCATGTCTCCGACTTCAAAGCTTTCCACTTTGCCTCTTCCTTTTTCATCTGCATATTCTTTCTGCAGGTCTTGG
>NW_020187802.1:0-389 GCF_900000015.1 Plasmopara halstedii | reverse complement strand
TTCTGATCATAAGCGTCCATGACATCTAGACAGTCTCGCCGAAGTGGCACCTCAACCTCCCACGAGTTCTCGGAGTCGGGGTATATCCACCTCTTCACAAGATATTGGGTCCGACCCTTTCAATGACGTCGACCCACAAGGCGTTCCGCTTGGTAATGTATGCCAACATCCTCATCAAGAAGGATCGACTGCGGAAGAATATGACTTGGTTGATTGCCGTCCGGTGACTCGCGATACTCTTCCAGCGATGGTGGACAAAGTCCGTCGTCATTGGCACTCCGCCAAACGTCTTGCCGAGGTCGCATACCGCTGTGCAAAAGATCTTGAGAGTTTAAAGTGCTTTGAACACCGAATGCCTCACGTTGAGGACTATCGTGCTCTGTTGGAGT
>NW_020187801.1:0-305 GCF_900000015.1 Plasmopara halstedii | reverse complement strand
CACAACGAAGTTTCCGGCTGCATGTGTCCAGAGTCTTCGGGCTGAGATCGCTTGCAGATTTTATGCGCGGAGCCAGCGAGTGGCCAATGTAGCAAGACTTCGTGGAATGACATATCGACTACACTCTCGCGAGTGTGATGCCTGATCTGCAGGCAAAGTGGCTGTGGAGGCTGTATAAGGAAGCAACACAGATCGTGACTCAACTTGGCGCGTTGCAACTTGTGCTATCGTCGTCAAACAGCGAGCAAATGCGTCTGCTCCCTCACTTGGGCTGCACAAGTGGCGTGAAGACGTGCTTGCTTCCG
>NW_020187800.1:0-430 GCF_900000015.1 Plasmopara halstedii | reverse complement strand
TGTGCATACGCCCTGTGGGGCCTGAACAACTGCGTCACAAGACAATTAAATGTTGCTGGTGCATTTTACAGCCCTTGGAGCATCACCAGCCACTCCCAGAGCATGCCGCTCGGAGAGCTCACTGCTGTCAGCGGAATATCACTCGCTCTCATGAGCAATTGGTAATATCTATCGACCAAGTCGATTGCACTGTACTTCATGCATCCCACCATGTTATTCTGACGAACATTCTTCTAAGGAATCAGTGTCTATGTCGATATGGTGGCAGCGTTGACTTTATTGTAAGCATGAACGATACGCCACTTGCCGTTCGGCTCCCGAACACAAAACGTCGTGTCGAATGGGGAGACTTGCTCTCACGTACCATCCCTACGTCGTGCTTCGCACGGAAAAAGGCGTCAATGACGTCGCACTACTCCTTGGGCAGGGG
>NW_020187799.1:0-339 GCF_900000015.1 Plasmopara halstedii | reverse complement strand
TGTAATAAGATATGCTGTGACAAGTCTGGAAGCTCCACAAACGTATGTGACTTGATATCTGATATCTCAGCTGCTGTCAATGTGACGAACGATTGAGAGCGTTAACCGTTATCGCCAAACGAAACAGATGCGTTTGATGTAATAAGATATGTGTGACAAGTCTGGAAGCGCCACAAACGCATGTGACTTGAAATCTCAGCTGCTGTCAATGTGACGGACGATTGAGAGCATTAACCATTAACGCCGCACCAAACGGATGCGTCTGAGGAAACAAGAAATGTTGTCACATGTCTGGAAGTGCCATAAACGCATTTAACTTGATATCTCAGCTGCTGACAA
>NW_020187798.1:5928-9685 GCF_900000015.1 Plasmopara halstedii | reverse complement strand
ACAACATTTCTGGAGGTATGTGCTATAGGCGATACATCTGGGAAGTAAATGCTTGTGGTATTGAAAATGCATTCTTAGAGCGACCTTGAGCACAAATCTAACCCCCACTGAGCGAGGCCTGCGAGTCAGAGTCGTCGATGATTCAGTTGCATATCCTATACGCGACTTTGTCTTAAACGACTTCATCAAAAGTCATTTTCAATTATTCTGCTTGGTATCAGGAAATTTCAGCCCGCCAAGCCAGGGTCAGCTTATAAGTAATTGGTTTGACCTCGTCGTGATCTTTGCGGGGTCGGTGGGCGTCAGGCGGAGCTTAAAGGATGTAAAAATTTGAGAGAAACCCCTGGGACCAAACGAATTAGTCGCAAATTCTTCGGTAAGATCGTAGCTGTTAAGTAAGTAACTACGACCAATGTTATCGGAAAACACTTGTCCTGTCGTCAGCCGCGTCTTTCAGGCTTCCTCTTCGAGTCATATGCCGTTCAAAACACGCTAAACAACGGACTGCCACTGCAATGAGTACTTCAAAAACTGGCAGCTCCGAGATGCAATCAGTAAGAAGAACAATTGGCGCAGTGTGTGTATAAATGTTGCTAACTTTCTTAGCGCGTGACGAAATTGTGATGCTAGTGGTGTTCCCTTCTGGTGAGAGTTTTTTGAAAAGTTTCTAATCCCAGGCCACTTTGACTATACCTGTCGGTGCGAATGAGAGTTATGCTAATCCGTAAATCCATAACTCATCTTGCGAGGCTAGCAATTTACGTATGCTGAGGAACACGTTAATTGCTAGCCTCGCACGATGTTATAGATTTTTTATATTTTCGATAGATTACCACAAGTTCTGAGCCGCGAAGCATTGGCTACTTGGGATGCTCAGAGTATACCACGTAGGGCGGGATGCTAAACTATTCATTACGTATTTGCTACCGTGGGACCTCTCCGACGAAGCTTTCGATAGTTAAAATGCAAGGCAAAACTCGTCGCAATCCTCGCATAGAAAGCCTCGATTAGGGCATAGCGGCATACTCAAAACAAATTCAGATTAATATATTTTAAAGCGCATGCCCGCCCTACAAGAAACGTTTATTGCTAGATTGGTGGTGTCTAAAGCCAGGTATATAGACGGCAACCATCACCGTACTAATTTAACAGTTGAAAAGTCCTGATAAATAAAGGGGTGTCGTGCGCTGTATGTAGCGGACTGCCGCTACAAATTTCTTACCGCATCTTCATGAGCCTGCTGGTACAACTACTAAGTTAGCCTCAGTAGTAGGACGGAGTCTATTTGCTAGTGCAAACCGCTGCGCTGTGCGCCCTGTCTCGCCGACTACCACGTTGTTAGCGGAAAAAGCGGCGAGACAATTTGCCAAGTTCTATGAATGCTCAAACCGAAGGAATTTCTTCCGCTTTACCGAATTCTTGTTACACACTTAGTGTGCCCACTAGACCACCATTCGATTTCCATGAGAGTGGACCTATCCTTGATCTTTTAACAGGGGCGATAGAGAATACGTCTTCCATAGCGGCAGGTTGACTTTCTTAAAAGTTTCGGCGTGCGGTTGATACTGATATGACTGTCTTTTGGATGCATTTTTTAAGGTCTGCAAGTATATCGAATAGTCTGAGCAGATCAAATGGAATCGCACGTATAGAGCAAAAGGTAGCTTATCAACGAGGATACGTGGAATATTTACTTCGCTCAAACAGTGCGCCCAACATCCGAGTGGCCGGTAAGAGTGGGGCCGTGATACGGCTTTGGTAACTCTATGCAGAGCAAAAATATTCTTTCTGAAAACATGAGAGCGTGATTAGATTTGTCTGATCACGACTGTAAACTGTCCGATGTCGCCAGGTCGCGACTGAGCTTTATAAGCAGAAAAAGCTGCATGCTTGGGCAGGCTAATTGCATTAGATTATTCACCCGCTACATTTTCGTCTTGGCATACCTGAGTTTGGCTACTGCATTCTTCACTCGTACAGCTCGCTTTCGGCCACAGCGCTGCTTATTGACGATAGTCAAACTGACCCAGCAATTGAATCGCATCGACAAAAATCAATTTAAGTTAAAAGCGGAGCCACTTTGTGACGGCGTCAGAGGAACCCGAAGTAAAGCATGTAAAAAGATATACTGCTCTTTTCTTTGCAAACTTGATTAGCCGTACCGCAGTTACGCAAATTTTTCGGAGGGTATTTTAATGATGCGGCTAACACAACTCGTCTGTAAATTTGAATATTAATGAAACAGGTTCGACTTAGCCAGCTTAACTTCGAGCACCTCGACCGAATCTTGCCAAATTTTGCCGAATGAGCGGAGCGAGAAGATGGCGAACAAAACATTCGACAAACGCCATGGCTAGTCCTCACCTCTTCAATCCAATTAAAGAAGCTGACGACTTCAAAATTATGTTTTTTTGTTGGCCGTCTGAGCAAAATCAGTCTCTCTGTAGGTGCCATAAAATATAGCCAAATCGTTCCTTGTATCTATTTTCGTCACTATGTCATATAAGTAGATATTTATTTGCTGTGAAATTCTCGTGACAGCAAAGTTGGGAAAATTTCTCGTGACAGCAAAATTTTTGCAAATTATTCAGGATGCTTCGCCCAACAAAATATGCTCAGACAGAGTGCGCTAATTGCACGGTGTAAGATATCCTCGTAAGCTCTCGAGATTAATGACTGCCGTGCAAAAAAAAAATCTTTACTTGTTGAGTCTGCGGTTAATGGTGCAGTACAAGCCTCAATTAAGCAGCGGTTTTAGGCAAAGACGAAAAATGGGTCAAAACCGCTTGATGATGATCAAGTCGCTCCGTAGCATGCCATAGTTTGGAGAGATTTCAAAGTATTAGCTCATGTCAGATCTAATAACACGCTGGGGAAAAATTGATACGCCGCAGTAATTAAGAACAATTGCGAATTCCAGTGGTAGGATGATTACTTCTCACCGGTACTATCAGTAAACAAAGCGTGTAAAACACATAGCTAGCTGGTAGGCTCCCAACACATTCTGGTTCTCTTACTAGATAGCAGAGATAGAGTTTTGGGAGGATTGAATTCTAATCTAACTGCTGCTGGTAAAGTCGCATGCGTTTTCGTGAGGTGTAAGAACCTGAGGGTCCAGAAACCGCTTACAGAGCAAATTCAAGAGCTCGATCATCTTTATTTTGGTGTAGGGATCGCATGCGAAGGCGTGGAAAGTCTTCGCCGTGGCGCAGTGGTAATGTTTGATCAATCAAAAAATAATTACGGCTTGCTTGGGTGTGCAGTAGTCAATGTGGCTACTGCATTTACCGACGAGTAGGCTTAATTTACCTGACGGGGGCCAGGCTAGGCGTAGCAAGCTCTCCGACTTGTGAGTATAGTGGCGAGGTGCTATACACCCCGCCGTGAGAATCGGGTGGTTTGCAGTTCATGCAAACGTGGGGCTGTTGCTAGGCTATCGTATTTTATCTTGAATATACCAGTGAGAGCAAAGGCTTTGAGTCTGGACTCGAAGTATCCCAATGGCTTTCCGTGTGTGAGAGTACGTCAGATAACTAGCTTAATGGCTTTTAGCCCGTAGACCCTGCCCTTCCAAGCAGATCTTTAAATTAAGTAGCTTCGTGAGAGATTGGACTCTTTGGTTGTTGAAGTAAGATTTTTAATGTGCCGATGGAAAGGACTATACCCATCAAAACTTAGGAGCATTCATCGCCGCGATGGTGGCAGATCCTCTTATGGGAGCGGTAGCAGTTACCACAACGATGAATGGTGTTTGACA
>NW_020187798.1:438-544 GCF_900000015.1 Plasmopara halstedii | reverse complement strand
TTCCCTTTGATAGGAACGAGGCTGCTCATGTCAACCGCAGACCATCCGCAGACGGACGATCAGACTGAGCGAGTCAACCGGGTGCTAGAAGACACCCTGCGCAGCG
>NW_020187798.1:0-262 GCF_900000015.1 Plasmopara halstedii | reverse complement strand
CACTCGAACGAGAGGCGTGCCTCGAAGGCGGACTCTGCGGAGGTGCCTCGTAGTCGTACGAGGGCGCCTTCTCCGCTCTTTGATCGTAATGGAGAGACCCACTACCACGTAGAGCGGGTCCTCCAGGAGCAGCGGCGTCACGGAAAGCGCCAGCTCCTTGTGAAGTGGAGGGGTTACGCCCACTCCGAGAATACGTGGGAGCCAGCTGAGCGGCTCCAAATAGATTGCCCGAAGGCTGTCGCAATCTGGGACCAGAAGCGGC
>NW_020187797.1:0-482 GCF_900000015.1 Plasmopara halstedii | reverse complement strand
TGTGTTGACAACGCACAGGTGCATTGTTAATGCATTGTTAACTGAAAAACGCACAGATGCATTGTTAATGTATTGTTAACTGAACAACGCACCCTATTGGCTCAACAATGGTGTACTTTAAAACAGTAGAAACAATTTAATCAAACAAATCACGTCCCATAATGCGGCAGGAAGTGTGACAGCAGAAACTAATATTATACAGTGGTACTCTTTGTGTCTTTGTTGTGTCCTCTACCGGTGCTACGTTGGCAGCTCAAAGTGTGTGAGCAAAGGTATACATTCGAATTCCTCTGAGAGTTTCGGCGTGAAGCCGTTACTATCACGATTCGTCGTTCACACGCGGCCTCTGATCTACGCAGCCGTACAGATTGACTGGGGGATCTAAAGCACTTCGAAATCAAATCGCAGCTCTAAAGCAGCAGATAGTCCAGTCACATGAGTTAGTTAAAAAATAAGTTCACCGCTTCAGATCGTATAAACGA
>NW_020187796.1:0-625 GCF_900000015.1 Plasmopara halstedii | reverse complement strand
CTGATGCGTTTAAAATAATCAGGTACGCTGTAGAACGTCCGAAATTGGTAAAACGCATTTGACTTGGTTTTTCAGCTGCTGACGACGTGACAAACGTTTGATTGCGTTATTTGGCGCCGCAGCGTAAGCCTGATACCTCTAAAAAAACAGGTACGCTTTAGCACGTCATAAAGCGCTAAGACGCATTTGGCTTGGTATCTGAGCAGCTGACAATGTGACGATTGTTGGATTGCGATATTCGGCTCCGCCGCGTCAACCTGATGTGTCTGAATCAATCAAATACGCTGTAGCACGCCTGAAAATGCTATAACGCATTTGACATGGTATTTCAACTGCTGACGACGTGACAAACGTTTGATTGCGTTATTTGGCGTCGCATCGTAAGCCTGATACCTCGAAAAAACAGGTACGCTTTAGCACGTCGTTAAGCGCTAAGACGCATTTGACATGGTATCTCAGCTGCTGACGACTTGACGAACGTTTAGTTGCGATATTTGTCGCCGCTGCATTTATTTGGTGCGCCTGAAATCATCAGATACGCTGTAGAACGTACGAAATCGGTAAAACGCATTTGACATGGTATCTTGCATCTGACAACGTGACGAACGTTTGATTGCGATATTAG
>NW_020187795.1:0-819 GCF_900000015.1 Plasmopara halstedii | reverse complement strand
TCCCGGTACGGCTTGAGCAAGCCCACGTAAAACACCGGGTGGGTGCGCATCCGTTTTGAAAGGTTCAGCGTGTACGCCAGGCCCCGTTTGGCCACAACCTTAGTCCGATAAACCGTGGACTAATCTTCGTCCGGAAGACAGCAGAGGCTGCATGTGTGGGCAGCTTTTTTTGATATCAATAAATCAGGTCACCGACCTTGAAGCTTTCCACTTTGCCTCTTCCTTATTCATCTGCATATTGTTTCTGTAGGTCTTGGTTATCGGCCATCATATCGCGAACGTGTCGTAGGACACTCAGTCTGGTAGACAGGAAGTCATTGACTTCTTTGCCGATGGTGAGGGGGCTGACATCAGCTAGCCGTTCGGCTATTCCTCCCCACCAATCCCTGAGCCATGGGATGGCGGCGTCAGCGGGATGCAAGGGTGAATCAGCCCGTTCACGTAGAACGGCGTGCAGCCGGTAGTCGCATGCACTGCATTGTTCAGTGCAAGTTCTACGAGTGGCAACATGGCGCTCCAGCGCCTCGGCGTCTCAGCACAAATGCTGCAAAGAACATCTTCGATGACACGATTCACCCATTCGGTTTGACCATCTGTCTGCGAATGATCCGCCGTCGACATATCCAAATTGGGGCCGAGCACCTTAAAGATAATCGACCAAAATTTTCCCGTGAAACGGGGGTCTCTGTGGAAGACAGTCGACTCTGAAAGTCCGTGTTGTCGAAAAACACGATCTACAAACAGCGTTGCTATACCGACTGCGTCGATGGTGTCTGGCACCGCCACCAAATGAGCCATCTTGCTCAACCGGTCGACGAA
>NW_020187794.1:0-389 GCF_900000015.1 Plasmopara halstedii | reverse complement strand
TCTGGTTGAATCAGAAGAGCTGAAGCATGTCAGGAAGCGTCACAAGCGTATGTGACTTAATATCCTAGCTCCTGGCAACGTGACAAACGTTTGAGTTGATAACCATTGCCTCCGCATCAAACAAATGCGTATGGTATGATCAGGAGCGCTGCAGCATGTCTGGAAGCGTCACAAATGTATGTGACTTGATACCTTAGCTCCTAGCATCATGAAAGAAAGTTTAAATGCGTTAACCGTTGCCTCCGCGTCAAACACATGCGTGTGGTTTAATCAGATGCGTTGTATCATGTCTAGAACCGTCACAAGCGTATGTAACTTGATATCTTAGCTCCAACGTGACGAACGTTTGAGTGCGTTAACTGTTGCCTCCACGTCAAACGAATGCGTCT
>NW_020187793.1:0-535 GCF_900000015.1 Plasmopara halstedii | reverse complement strand
AAAGTATGTCTGTGCATACGCCCTGTGGGGCCTGAACAACTGCGCCACAAGACGATTATATGTTGCTGGTGCATTTGACAGCCCTTGGGGCATCACCAGCCGCTCTCAGAGCATGCCGCTCGGAGTGCTCTCCGCTGTTAGCGGAATATCACTCGCTCTCATGAGCAATTGATAATACCCATCTACCAAATCGAGTGCACCGTACTTCGTACATCCCACCATGTTGTTATGAAGAACATCCTTTCTACGAATCGGCGTATGTGCCGGAATGGTGGCAGCGTTGAGCTTATTGCAAGCATGAACGATACGCTTCTTGCCGTTCGGCTTCCGAACACAAAACGTGGATGTCGAATGGGGAGACATGCTCTCACGTACCATCCCTGCGTCGTGCTTTGCACGGAAAAAGCCGTCAATGACGTCGCTCTGCTCGCTCTGCTCCTTGGACAGTAGTCATTGGCGTGTTACGCGGTATTTGGTTCCCAGAACCAGGTCGATCTCATGACGCACACCTCGGTCCGGAGGTAGGACCGAAGGC
>NW_020187792.1:0-625 GCF_900000015.1 Plasmopara halstedii | reverse complement strand
AACGTTGCTGGTGCATTTGACAGGCCTTGGGCATCGCCAGCCACTACAGGAGCATGCCGCTCAGAGTTTTCACCTCTGACAGCGAAATATCACTCGCTCTCTGAGCAATTGGTATTTCTCATCGACCAAGTCGAGTGCACTGTACTTTGTACATCTAACCATGTGGTTCTGAAGGACATCCTTCCTAGGAATTGGCGTCTGTACCGGAATGGTGGCAGCGCTTAGCTTATTGTAAGCGTGAACGATAAGCCGATTATCGTTCGGCTTTCGGACACATAACGTGGCTGTCGAATGGAGAACTTTGCCCTCACGTACCATTCCTGCGTTGTGCTTTGCACGGAAGTAGGCGTAAATGACGTCATCACTGCTCCCTTGGCAGGAGCCATTAGCGTTTTATGGAACCAGGTCAAACTCATGACGCGCACATCGGTTTGGAGGTTGGACCGACAGCGAGCCTTTGTAGACGACGTTTTGAACTTTTTCCACCACAAGTTAGTACGGATCCGAGGGATTCCATGGAATCGACGATCCACTTCGTGCGATCAGCACCTCTTGGTGTCCTCCAAAATGGCTTCATCCAGAAGCGACGACGAGTGAGTCTCCTCTTTCGGTCCTATAATGACCG
>NW_020187791.1:0-322 GCF_900000015.1 Plasmopara halstedii | reverse complement strand
GACGATCTACTTCGTGTGTTCAGCACTCTCATGGTGTACTCTAAGACAGCTTCATCCAGAAGCGATGACAAGTTTATCTCCTCGTCCGGTCGTACACTTCGGCCAAACTGCCTTCCTTCAAGGCAATACCGACTCTTTAAGTGACATCTCGTCCAGCCCAAGAAGAACATCTACTGCAGGCATAATCTCGAGGCGGACGTCGCCATCTTCCCCCCTCGTCATACCGTTGACGGGTGTGTATAACTGTGCACTGTCGTCTACGGCAGACACACCCTGGATCAGGGTCGACGCCCGGCGTCTTGCAGCCAGCATACGGCGTCGC
>NW_020187790.1:0-2413 GCF_900000015.1 Plasmopara halstedii | reverse complement strand
ACTCCAACTCCAACTCCATAGCGACGACGTACTTCACCACGCATTGTTCTAATCAGGTCTCCATGTTCCGGTTTTGTTGCCTTGCTCAGAAGAAATTTCTCACCAGCATCGACCGCATCTGTAAGGATACCCTTACGTTTTGTGTAAGCAAGAGCACGTTTAGCACTCTTCTTTACATCCGCAACAGTTATCCGACCTCCCTCCGCCGTATCATCACTGTCATAAACACCGACTCCTGTCATGGAGCGGATAGCAGCTCTCGCAGGAATTGCAGCGGTTGGTTGTCCAGCATACGTTGCAAGAGCAGGAACAGCTACATCTACGACTTTAGATAGAATACCCGAGTCTTTAACAAACTTGAAACCTTGTTTAATTCCTCCCCAAATTTTTCCCCATATAGAGGCTCCGTGCATGCCTCCACCTTGCATGTGCTTGAATGGATAGCCAATCTCTTTGTGAGTGATAGCTAATCGAGTTCCTTTACCAGATTTATGAGCTCGAATAGCTTTAGCATATGATTCGGGATGAAGATGGAGAGTGGCTCCAGAACCCTGTAGCTCATCTTTGGTCAATGAAAGGGTGCCAGTCTTGAATGCTCTCTTGAGCTTCGCTACTGGAATGGCGGATGAAACTGCGAGTTCTTTGAACATCATGATTATATACTTTGCGAGAAACTCTGATTTAATTTAAAGTATAGTCAAATTCAAGTCTTTGAATTGGTTAAGCATACTCATCCTCTTCTTTTGCTTACAATACAACCAGAGCATGCACCAGACTCCACAATAGTCTCCGTAAGTCCCTTGATACTGTTTTGGATTGTATCTACCTATTCCATACTTGGTAGGAGCCGCCTCGCCCATGCTGTCGAAGTACTCATTGTCATAGATACATGTCCAATGGCCTATATCACGATCGGGAGTCCTCAACAACACCAAATAGGTTCCTTTCTTAGAAATTGCTTTATAGATTTCATTCGACTCGTATATAGCGTCCAGATGTACTCCAATCTGAGTAGCAAGCTTTATAAGATCGTGGTCGCTTGTTATCGGTTTGATAAGGCTTGACATTATTTTATTTTCGTTAGAACCTATATCAGAGAGGATATAGATTCAATCATGTCTGAAACACAACTATCAGATCAATACTTATACCAAAGCTCTCTTCAGAGCGACCCGGAGGTCAAAGTATCCTCCGGCAAGCGAGTACCCTTTGTTATCGACTTGAATCAGGGTTCGTATCAGAATGGAGTCATCACAATTGATGCTACCTCACAGCTAAATGGAAGTGAAGGATTTGCTTGTCTCCGTGATGCCTATCTCATGCTCCCATACAAGGTATCGATGAAGAATGGCAGTACTGCACAAACTGCTGCTGCCAATCGCTTCTGCGCTACTCTAAAGTGTGGAAACTGGAATGTTATCGACTCCATGTCTCTGGAGCTTAATGGTAAAACCATCGTCTCTATGGCTGATTACAAGCTGTTTTGGAATAACATTCGTGCTCAGACGAGCTACAGTCCTCAGTACGTTGAGAAGCATGGAGCTGAGTCTTTCCTATACCCTGATGCTGCTCAGTCAGCTTTGTATAGTTCTGCTACAAGCTCCTTAACAGGCGATGGCTATTCTAACAACACCGCGTTCTCATCTGCGTTCGCTACTACTGGACCCTCTGGTGGTGCCTCGATCGTCAATGATGGTCTAGTAAGGCGTTTGCTTTCGAACCCTCCAAATGCAAACACTGATTTCTCTTCCTCATGGCCTTCACTGGGTGCTGCCGCGGCTTCTACTAATATCGCTAATCAGACTGCACGTGGTGCATTTGTAGCTGGTGTTGCAACGGCTGCTGGAATCATGGGCACGTGGAACTACATGCTAAAAGTGAAGCTCACTGATCTGCATCCTATCTTCAAAGAGCTCGATCTCATCGCTAACCCTCAAATTCGTCTGCGTTTTCGAGTCAATCAAGGAACGTCTGTCGTTGCTGTAGATTCTGGGAAAGGAATGTCGCTCACAAGTACAACACTTTCCTCTGGAAACACGTGTCCGGTGATGGTATCTGCCTCAAGCACGGGTAATCCGATGGCTGGAGTCCTTGCAGCATCAGCTGGATTCAGTGTTTCATGGGGCGCCGTCGTAAATGCACTCGAGCCTACTGTTGATGGTACTTACATGCCATTCACTACTTCTCGTCTATATGTCCCATTCGTACATTTGGAAAATCCTCAAGCTATCATCTCCAAGCCCGTTAAGAAGGTGCGATACAACGATTGTTATGCTCAGTGGTTTAATCAGCGAGCTGGCATTGGTAAGCAAGCTACTCAGCACAACGCTTCGTTTGATCTCCAACTATCGGCTTCTATCAAGAATGCTAAGTATGTTATCCTACTCCCTTTCGCTGAGCAGACGGGTAGTTT
>NW_020187789.1:814-1199 GCF_900000015.1 Plasmopara halstedii | reverse complement strand
GTAGTCCGGATTGGAGTCTGCAACTCGACTCCATGAAGTCGGAATCGCTAGTAATCGTAGATCAGAATGCTACGGTGAATACGTTCCCGGGCCTTGTACACACCGCCCGTCACACCATGGGAGTGGGTTGCAAAAGAAGTAGGTAGCTTAACCTTCGGGAGGGCGCTTACCACTTTGTGATTCATGACTGGGGTGAAGTCGTAACAAGGTAACCGTAGGGGAACCTGCGGTTGGATCACCTCCTTACCTTAAAGAACCTGCCTTTGTAGTGCTCACACAGATTGTCTGATGAATGATAAACTTCTGAATGTACTTCCGAGTGCATTAAGAAGTTTTGCTCTTTAAAAATCTGGATCAAGCTGAAAATTGAAACGACACACAGTTA
>NW_020187789.1:270-804 GCF_900000015.1 Plasmopara halstedii | reverse complement strand
ACCTCCTTACCTTAAAGAACCTTTCCCTGCAGTGTCCACACAGATTGTCTGATGAAAAGTAAATAGCAAGGCGTCTTGCGAGTGAGACTTTGTGTCCCCTTCGTCTAGAGGCCCAGGACACCGCCCTTTCACGGCGGTAACAGGGGTTCGAATCCCCTAGGGGACGCCACTTGCTGGTTCGTGAGTGAAAGTCACCTGCCTCAGTATCTCAAAACTCATCTTCGGGTGACGTTTGAGATATTTGCTCTTTAAAAATCTGGATCAAGCTGAAAATTGAAACGACACACATGTTATGTGTGTTCGAGTCTCTCAAATTTTCGCAATTTGGTGATGAATCGAAAGAAACATCTTCGGGTTGTGAGGTTAAGCGACTAAGCGTACACGGTGGATGCCCTGGCAGTCAGAGGCGATGAAGGACGTGCTAATCTGCGAAAAGCGCCGGTAAGGTGATATGAACCGTTATAGCCGGCGATGTCCGAATGGGGAAACCCAGTGCAATCCGTTGCACTATCACAGCATGAATACATAGTGCTG
>NW_020187789.1:0-260 GCF_900000015.1 Plasmopara halstedii | reverse complement strand
AAAATCTCTGCAGGCTTGTAGCTCAGGTGGTTAGAGCGCACCCCTGATAAGGGTGAGGTCGGTGGTTCAAGTCCACTCAGGCCTACCAAATACTTCCTGATACTGCGTTGCGGAACAACTCGCATACTTCAGTATGCTTCGTTATTCCACGCCTTGTCTCAGAAAGCATTACCGGTACAGAGATTAGTGTATACGATGGGGTTATAGCTCAGCTGGGAGAGCGCCTGCCTTGCACGCAGGAGGTCTGCGGTTCGATCCCG
>NW_020187788.1:0-416 GCF_900000015.1 Plasmopara halstedii | reverse complement strand
GGTGGTAAATTACGGTAAGGAAAAAAACTGCCGGCGTAATGTTCCGGATACTACTACTAACGAAAATGGCTACTCAATATATCGCGCGAGCCATCTTTGTCGTTTTATAATTGCAAATACTACTTCAAAACAGTGATGCCAGAAGAACTTCATTAAATCGTTACGATGCGAATGCGAAGAAGTATTATTCATCGCCAGGAGTGTCTAAAAGAATATTGGTAGCTATTTCAATGATGCGGCAAAGTCGTATGAGCTCACGACGCACAGTCATGGCGTTACCACGCTTTAGCTCGTGGGTGATGCCAGGAAAGAGAGTGATACGGTAGTCATCCCACTCAGAAATGCCGTACAGCACCTGCGTTAGAGGTCAAACAACATGAATATTGCTATCTTTTCTATTTAGCGACGAATTCGAA
>NW_020187787.1:0-313 GCF_900000015.1 Plasmopara halstedii | reverse complement strand
AGTTATATCGATACACAGTAAAGACCTATTTCAATTTTCAATCCATTTGAATTAGCTTCGAAGTCATGAGTTTTATTTGTTAAATGATTATAATTATGTTGTTGGACCTCAAATCAGCCTATTCGAGTACCAGAACCATAAATCAACTAAAAACAGTACTGGCTAGCTTATAAAAATTCTGAATCAAGATTGAGTATATTATTATCTAATTTTTGTTGAGAACATCACACAACTTACCGCAAATGTGATAAAAACACTATCTTGCAACGGGTATAGTAGACCTCAGACCACTTGATTGCTGCTTGACTCCGCG
>NW_020187786.1:0-333 GCF_900000015.1 Plasmopara halstedii | reverse complement strand
CTGACGTGCTGTATCCACGAGTGCCGTGTAACTAGCGCGCAGAGTAGCTTGGAGTTGCCGTAGAAGGCGCTTCATGCGTTGTTTCCACTTTTCCCATACGCGACCTGGGTTTGCAGCTATACGGAGCTTGCTTAAT
Organism: Plasmopara halstedii; assembly: GCF_900000015.1. Lineage (NCBI taxonomy): Eukaryota > Oomycota > Peronosporomycetes > Peronosporales > Peronosporaceae > Plasmopara > Plasmopara halstedii. The sequence goes on along the minus strand of NW_020187786.1, from coordinate 197 downwards.
ACTTCAGTCGCTTCCTCTTCAATTGCAGCACACACTGCTGGATACTCTAGCAAGTATGCCGGGAACTTCCAATATCCACGACCGTGTGCTTGAACACCTTGGCGAAACACTACCGAGTGTGCCAAGTGGTCCCCAGCGTGCGTAGGCGCAAAGTACTTGGAATCGCGGTATATATTCTGGAACAGGCAGTCAGACAT
>NW_020187785.1:0-618 GCF_900000015.1 Plasmopara halstedii | reverse complement strand
CTTGACCTTAGCGGGATCCGCTCGAAGGCCACGCTTCCCAATGAAGCACCCTAAAAAAGGAATCTCCTCTGCGCCAAAGATGCACTTGTCTGCATTGGTGTACAATTTGTTAGTGCGCATGTACTCAAGCACCGCTCTTAAATGGACGATGTGGGTCTCCTCATCCGTCCTCCGCAAAAATGTCGTCAAAGTATGTCTGTGCATACGCCCTGTGGGGCTTGAAAAACTGCGCCACAAGACGATTAAATGTTGCTTGTGCATTTGACAGCCCTGAGGGCATCACCAGCCACTCCCAGAGCATGCCGCTCGGAGTGCTTACCACTGTCAGCGGAGTGTCAATCGCTCTCATGAGCAATTGGTAGTATCCATCTACCAAATCGAGCGCACTGTACTTCGTACATCCCACCATGTTGTTCTGAAAAACATCCTTTCTAGGAATCGGTGTCTGTGCCGGAATGATGACAGCGTTGAGCTTAGTGTAAGCATGAACGATCGCCATTTGCCGTTCGGCTTCCGAACACAGAATGTGGGTGTCGAATAGGGAGACTTGCTCTCACGTTCCATCCCTGCGTCGTGCTTCGCACGGAAAAATGCGTCAATGACGTCGCACTGCTCCTT
>NW_020187784.1:0-308 GCF_900000015.1 Plasmopara halstedii | reverse complement strand
TCTAATTGTGCAGGTTAGAGAGCGCATTTGCTAGATGACTTATGTAAGTATCGCTGACACGTCACAATTCTCCGATAGAGTCAAAGTGATCTCATAAACCAGGGAGCTCACGATTGGAAAATTGCCATCCACCGTTTTTGTTCGTGAACAACGACCGATTATCCCCCTTATGGTGCGATAGTGGACCGACAATCTCATCGGGCTATGGTCATTATCCTGTCAGGTGAAATGCATACCTCACTTTGGGAGCTGTTGCTTTGGCACCGTTGCCGCTTATGACTTGGCGGACACTTGTCTTTACCTCCGCA
>NW_020187783.1:0-353 GCF_900000015.1 Plasmopara halstedii | reverse complement strand
TGGAACGCTGCTTAGTCTTACACTTGGATTCAAGGTAAGACCGCATCCTTGGTATGGCACGGATGGAACACCATGAACCATGGATCGATTGGAGGTCATAGACTGTGGGTGCTACGCAAACGTCACTTGATACAGCTTTGGTGAGTCATGAACCCACCTCTGCCAGTAAGCAAAAGCGCTATTGGCGCGGGCACTAGACCAGGACGGTCAATGTGCTGAATATCAGAGTATTCGAATTATAGAATACCGAATGTGTAATGGACAAGAGTCCCAAGTATGGCTCGCGGGCTGAACGTGGAGTGACACGCAACCTACTGAGCACTACTCAAGTATCACAGCAGTTGCTGCATGCC
>NW_020187782.1:0-387 GCF_900000015.1 Plasmopara halstedii | reverse complement strand
AGGCTAGTAAATACTGGATGCCAATTATCCATTCCTACAATTTCGTGCTTTCCATTGCCATATTGAATAACCCCCCTTCGCTCCAGTCATCCATGCCAGACTTCTCTGAATGAATTGTTAACGTGCTATTGTCGAGCATTACAAAGCGCTAGCGCGTTCCCTGTTGACATCGACGTTAGCCAGTCGGTGGACCACGTAAAGAAGGCCATTAAGAAGGAGCAAGAGTATGATTTTGCTGCCAGCAAATTGGAGCTATATCCCGCGAAGAGAGGCAACGCGTGGCTGTCCGAAAACGGGGTCAAGAATGGTGGTGTTAGTGACATGAGTTTTTTTGAGCCATTGGACGTTGTGGGGGCGCGACTGAACCTAGTTGGTTTACAGGAGAGT
>NW_020187781.1:0-364 GCF_900000015.1 Plasmopara halstedii | reverse complement strand
GTCGGCGACAGGCTCCGCACATATTGCACGATACACCGCGTGTGCTCGAAACAGTTGGTTTCGACTATTGAAAGAAAGCTGAAAGATGCGTCGAAAATAAGCAGGCTGCGTTTGGATAGCTGCCAGGACGTCTTCGTGAGATGTCATTTTAGGAACATCTTGTTCGATAAACTAGTCGATGACGTGTTGAAGCTCTTCTATCGAAACTTGTTCCACTTAAAGAGAGAGGGTGCAGACACTTTTCAGTGTACGAGCCTCCTCCTTAAACGAAAAAAGGACAGACGAAGCAGTAAAGCCAGATACTGAGGTGACCATTCCATCGTCATCCCCGTCTTGCTCACCAGCTTCTAGATCAACGTCAGGT
>NW_020187780.1:0-1013 GCF_900000015.1 Plasmopara halstedii | reverse complement strand
AAGGTGACCTCATTCTCATCAATTGACGTGTGAAATGTTACCTTGTTTTAGATCTTCTTCTTCACGGACTCAGTCGACGACCTGTATTAGTACAATTACCTCCGAATTTAAGTGAAGTTCCGACCGCTTTGAATTTCTCTGAAGGCGCTCACGCTGAATGAACACTCTTCGCCACTAATGAACGTCCTCTTGGCAGGATAAAATTACAACTGTTCAGTACCTCTCTGTATTTTATGACTGAGGTGGGATGCAGAAGTCCAACATCTTGACAAAAGCTGTTTTGCAGCTACAAACGAAGATAGCGACTTTGGTTTGTTGCGGTTTGACTCGGGTGCTCAAACAAAAAGTTACGAAAACACATTGAAGATATCAAAATATAGTAATGCTAGAGAGACAGTGTTGACTCTTTATTATTCGCCACTAAACATATAATCCACCTTTTGAATCTGTCAGCCACAACATTGTGCTTCTCTAGGATAACGAATGTAGGTGTATTTTCACGCTAGCCCGTATCCAGATCAGCCTTTTATTGATTCTGAGCGACTTGTCGACAACATTATTCATTTATTATTGGCGAGCGCGAGCTGCATGATAATACCAATCGTGCATGTGTTTTGATGGATGTTAAGGTTCGTCGTGAAGTGTACTTAAACGTGTGAAATCCGGAGTATCTGTCACAATTTCTCTAAACCGACACCAATGACCTATGAAATGTGAGAATGAGCACAAGCACATTAAACAAAGTGATTTATCCAATATATTTCGTGCACAAATTCTTTTTGTTATATGCTAAACAGACGCAATTGACTATCTGAGAGGTCGAGTCAGTGGTCTATGTTAGAATTTCGAGTAGCCTCGTTGCAACCTTAGTATAGCTGTTAATTTTTTGGAGAATTGAAAGCACTATTCTCAACTCATTAGTGTATGTTTTGCATGACAGCTCTTGCCTGAGTTCCATCATTGGATTATCCGGATATGCATCTAGCCAAGTGGAGGTGTAAGTGATCCATTTC
>NW_020187779.1:0-540 GCF_900000015.1 Plasmopara halstedii | reverse complement strand
TGTTGATTAGATTATATCCAAGCTCGATCGACACCTTGAACGCTTTGGTCTGCGATCGAAGGGTTCTTCTGAGATTACAGAATACATCCTCCTTCGGCATGCGCTCAAGTGTATGAACCTCTTTAGCTCATCTCTTCATACGATTATAAGAAGCTTTGGGTCTGCTAACTGCGTTCTTGATAACATTGACCTTGTCTTTGATTGACGAGTTGCGTGGGAAAGCTTTGGGATTCTGCTTGACAATTTGTTCTTTATTGTATGGTCTTGATAAATTACTAACCCACACCATATGTCCGGTCCTGCTACGGACCTTAACTCGATAGCTGTCCCCCCACTTCTTAACTGCGATCCCCAATTTTCTTGATCCATCAAGTTCGTGAGAAAACATTTTTATACGAGCTATATACTTGCTACTAAAATATTTTGGTGTTATGTATAAAGTATAATAATCGCTTAAGATGGAACCAAAAAAATAGTCCTGTGATTTGAGCTTGGCATAGTTCTCCCGATGTTTCTTGTTGAGTTCATCACGATGATTGT
>NW_020187778.1:0-506 GCF_900000015.1 Plasmopara halstedii | reverse complement strand
TTTACCCTACTGATGAGTTCGTTGTCTAAACAGTAATCCAACCCAGTACGAGAGGAACCGTTGGTTCAGATAATTGGTAACTGCGGTTAGCTGAAAAGCTAGTGCCGCCAAGCTACCATCTGTAGGATTATGGCTGAACGCCTCTAAGTCAGAATCCATGCTGGAATAGACGATAATCACCTTTCCTGATGTGACGCGAATAGCGATAGATGTCTTTTAGGCATCCAGCATCATAAAATTGCAACGCACTTCGTCGCTTGTCAAATACTTGCGGCGAAGAGTATGCTGAATTGTAATTTCAAATATTGGGAAAGATAAATCCTTTGTAGACGACTTAACTACAGAACGGGGTGTTGTAAGCATGAGAGTAGTCTTGTACTACGATCTGCTGAGATTTAGCCCTTGTTCTATTGATTTGTTCAGAAATGAACATTTCTCCCCCATTGCCAACCGCGCAATATTAATATAAATGATAAAGCAAAGTGTTGAAGACAAAACACTGCTCA
>NW_020187777.1:327-652 GCF_900000015.1 Plasmopara halstedii | reverse complement strand
TGCATCGGCATGGTGCCTGAACCACAACGAAGTTTCCGGCTGCATGTGTCCAGAGTCTACGGGCTGAGATCGCTTGCAGACTTTATGCGCGGAGCTAGCGCGTGGCGAATGCAGCAAGACTTCGTGGAATGACATATCGACTATACTCTCGCGAGGTTGACGCCTGGTCTGCAGGCAAAGTGGCTGCAGAGGCTGTATCAGGAAGCAACACAGATCGTGACTCGACTTGGCGCGTCGCAACTTGTGCTATCGCCGTCAAACATCGAGCGAATGCGTCTGCTCCCCCACTTGGGCCGCACAAGTGGCGTGAAGACGTGCTTGCTAT
>NW_020187777.1:0-153 GCF_900000015.1 Plasmopara halstedii | reverse complement strand
CTGCGACGAGTCTCGATTGAGGAAGTCGTGACACCGAGCGGAAGTGTCTCGACGAATCTTCAAACGATCTCGCTTTGCTTCTTGGAGCACTGGGCATCCGAAATGGGTGATCACAACAGCTCAGCAGGAGGGGATCCTCCACCGGATGAAGTC
>NW_020187776.1:0-341 GCF_900000015.1 Plasmopara halstedii | reverse complement strand
AGGAGAGCTTCGACCTTGCTCGAGATTGTTCACACTGACTCCAACTTTGGGCTGTCCCGTCAATAGGCCATTTTCAAGAAGTGACTGTGCACATCTGAGTAAGGAACTCAACCGAATTTCAGACAGAGGTCCAAATCTGAGTCATAAAATAGACTACTGCTGTCTAGTCTACAGATTGTTGCAGGTTGTACAAAAGTATTATGTGTAAATGCCTGTGATTGGAAAAGTATTGAACAAAAAAGAAGACTACAAATGCTAAACAGATACTGGCTGAAAGTGAATCCTCTGGCATCAAAAATCTGACTGAACCGTTTTTTGTAGATTCAAAGCGTCTTAATGCT
>NW_020187775.1:0-382 GCF_900000015.1 Plasmopara halstedii | reverse complement strand
CCTCGCACTGGCTGGAACATTGCTGGACATCGTCAATTCGCGATACATTACTGCTATATTCCCTGAAACATAATTGAAAAATTCATTTCTCTCATGTTTTTAAATACATCAGGTCTTTTATACTGCTTGAAATAGAGCCAAAGCATACAAATTGGACCACAATAATTGGCATGCGTACCTTGATATTAATTGGTATTGTGTTGCCCGATCCCATACTTAGTAGAGGCCGCTTCTTCCATGCTATCAAAATATTATCCATTATGAACAGCCGTCCCGTGTCCAACATCAAGATTAGGCGGTCTAAGTAGCACCAGAATTGAGCCTTTCTTCGGAAGCGGCTTTACGATCTCGTTTGACTCAAATATATCATCAAGATGAACCC
>NW_020187774.1:0-832 GCF_900000015.1 Plasmopara halstedii | reverse complement strand
AGGGCTAAACACCATTGGAGTACGGCTTCGCGGCTAAACTCCAGCTTTTGGTCACAAGACAATATGACCACATATACTGGGCAGGCTGGTGTCGGTCTACTATTAACGCCATCTTGCCCAATCCGAGATCTTTGTGACATAACGTGTCAGTATGTGAGCTCTCTAGATCACCTATCTCGGTATCTACTGATTCAAGGCACTCTTGATGGAATTGTTACTTATATCCACGTTGTCTACGCTCCAGTCCAGCCAAATAAAAGGCCCGACTTTTTTACTGCTTTACCCCGCCATTTTGAGGACGATTGTCAGCACATCGTTTTGGGTGACTTTAACACCGTTTTCTCCAGTCAGCTTGATCAAGCTCGAAGCAATGACCGCAATCGACTTCAAGGTCGGAACGAACTACTTGAGTGGATGACTGCTTTACACTTGGTTGATGCTTGGCGCCTTCAACACCCAGATCTTCAAGAGTTTACAAGTCCTAACAGTAGCTCTCGGATTGACTACGTCTTAGTCAGCTCCAGAATTTTTCAGTCCGTCTTTCAAGACATTCGCCACGACTTTCGCGGCTCGGCGGGCACAGGTGACCATGCCGGAATTTCCTTCAGGCTTGGATGCACCGATTTTAAGCCACCAAATCGGGCTCCCTGGAAATGCCCGGCATGGGTTATCCAGCTGCCGGAAGCCCAAGAGTATCTGCAGCACTCCTTGCGTGAGCTAGCGGACTCATTTTGGGCCCCCAATCGAGAATCCTATAATCCGGGATGCCTATTGGACGAACACAAGCGGAGAGACTCCATATTTCTCCGGGAGTTGTTTTTAGTGAAAAAAA
>NW_020187773.1:0-385 GCF_900000015.1 Plasmopara halstedii | reverse complement strand
GATGATATGTGATACCAAATATCTGTATTCTGGACTCATGAAAACGTCATCAATACTCATCAATTTGTTGTCAGTTTAGCAACCAGCAACTTGCTTTCAAATGCTAGCACAAGCATAAGAAGCCACAAAACACGCAAGTTGAGTTGTTACATCATCCATCACCTCACATGTTTGAATCGTCGCACCACAACTTTCCTCAGCTCTCAGCATCTTTAGATCAATTACAACAAGTGAAGTTACCAAGCTAACGCCACAATTTGTTATGTTAAAATTCTGAAGTGGTGAAGTGTATTTTTTCTTAAGTTTTACTAGCAAACTTATTGAAAGTTGGCTGTTTGGCTTGACGCTGGAGATATGTGATCGAAGGGAACGTCCAAATTTTCTA
>NW_020187772.1:0-1313 GCF_900000015.1 Plasmopara halstedii | reverse complement strand
TTTTTTGTACCTGTGATCCCCGTTTTTGTCTGCCTCGTGAACAAGAAGTGTATTCGTGAAGGAACGGAGAAATACAAAGCTATCAATGATTGATCTTTGCCAAACATTAGGCCTAGCCAACTATTTGCGCAAATACACGAGCAATAATGCAACTTTGGTGCAACTCCATAATGGATCTTTTTGAGAAAGATTTTTAGAGTGGAATGGTCAAAACGTTACGAGGCGACATTTGCCGAAGTGAGAAAGAAACTGCGAGAAATCTCCTGTCCTTGCGATTGCAAACCACAATAAGCACATCCAGACGGTCTGAGATGCAAGCTATTATGTCATTGATGGTGCGTTGATGAAAAACGAAAATGAGGTATTGGGGCAAGTTGATTTGTATCAGTAGCGACAACTCTGACCCTCAGACCGCCGGAACTATCAGTTCATGACAAACTTTTTCACACAAGGAAGTATGCATTAGCTTCTGGGGAAGAAGCGCTTTGCGATCTATAAAGATAATGGCTGCTACGTACGGCGATAAAGACGCCTCATTTAATGCAGAAAATAACTCGATGGGTATATTTTTTGCGGGGTCCAACTTTGTCGTAGCCTGGCGAGACGAACATCTTTGTTGAAGCGTTGTCAAGACGTCCAGACTACGATCTAAAGTCCAGGAGCGAAAAGATGCACAAGTCATGTCGACAATGCGAAGATGCCCAGAAGATTAGTGTACAAGCTACGGCTACAGTAAACAGGAAATTTTTAAAGGGTTCAAGTGTGATGAGACATGCCAGGACACGTCGATGTACTCTAAAGATACTTCTAACAAAGCACTGCACGCTCTTCCGTCCCGCACAAGATCGCGTGTTCACCGTGCTGGAGTACACAATTCAGTTGGACACGGGGATACAGCAACGGTTGTTGACCCTGATGACGCAGGTTTGCGTCATCAACTCTTTTTGAGCACCATTCAAGCCCTTTAAATGGCCATCTCGGACGCAAGAACACGTTTCACAGTCCCAACCGGGATTACTATTGGCCACATATGTATAAATGGGAGCGCAAATATATGTAATTTGTGCGATTTGCCTTTAGGTGAATATATCGGGTTCACTTAAGCCCCATTTCGGTCGTCGGCAGTACCAACTGACAGTTGGAAATTTGTGAGTATGAACTTCATATGCATGCTTTTGCGTGTCAAACGTAAACGCAGTTGCATTCCTGTGTTAGTGGATCAATCAAAGAAATGGTTTATCTTGCACCTGGTTTGGATAAGATCTCTGCGTCGAAAGCAGTTGAAATTTCTGTAGGTACTGCTTTCCGTCTGC
>NW_020187771.1:0-300 GCF_900000015.1 Plasmopara halstedii | reverse complement strand
TTCGTCACGTTGTCAGCAGCTGAGATATCATGTCACATACGTTAGTGATGCTTCCAGATGTACTGCTGCGTTCCTGATTGAACCAGATGCATCCATGAGACGCGGCAGCAACAGTAAACGCTCTCAAAGGTTTATGACGTAGTCAGAAGCTGATATATCAAGTCATATACGTTTGTGATGCTTATAAACCTGCTTCAGCGTTCTTGATTAAACCAGACGCATCCATGTGACGCGGCAGCAAAAGTTTACGCACTCAAACGTTCGTCACGTTGTCAGCACCTGGGATATCATGTCACATAC
>NW_020187770.1:0-2152 GCF_900000015.1 Plasmopara halstedii | reverse complement strand
GCCAACAAACCGATCAAACAGGCCTTCAAGACGCGCTACGTCTCGTGGAAGATTGCCTATGATCCTGGTCCAGGAGGCAAATACAAGGTCAATCGAAAGGACATCATTTCTTGACTTGAACAATCGATCGAAGATGTCATTGCCTGCATGTCGACTCGCTCAGAGGTTGCAAAGGCCTTTGCAATCTATGGACAGGATTTTCGTTTTGCAAATCAGTCTGCATTGGCTGAATACTTGCGAAAACGAGGAGAACGGTGTATATCAGTCACTCATCGACAATCAGCGATCCTTTGGAAATGGAATAAAGCTTTTTTCACTTGTTTGAATTTTAAAAATGATGCATCAAAAGCTCACAAAATAATCACAATTTCTTGTGAGAATTAATTTGTCACTTTTAATGTTAACTCAATCGCTATTAGAAAATGCCTCAATCAATCTTTTTGTTAACTACGGTACTTGATTCTGATAAGAATGAAATCTTAATTACGATAATGACTTCTGATCAATTTTAAAAAAATTTGAGGTCCTGAACAAATTCCAGACAAAAATGCAGTGCTAAGTACGAACATGCTCGAACTCGAAAATTAAAATTCTGCTACAATAAAAAACTGGCTCCTAGAAATGGTAGCCACGATACGTCGTCAACATGAGTTCATGTCAGTCTTTCTTGTCGTCCTCGATAGTGTTTGCGGCGCCCATAACATAAGTCAAACGCTCCCTGAAAATTCGAGCAGCGTCACCCCTGTGCCATACGCATCTTTCGAGCAGCTCTCCCCAGACAAAAACAGAACCGTTTCTGGAGTAGCGATACCGGTTGACAAAGATACTGAACAAGACAAAGCCAAAGATATCGAAAACGACGAGGACGAAAGGATGTTTGATTGGATTCATTCGTCGCTTTCTTCTTCTACCGAACCACTATTGGTTAAAACCGAAGAGCACATCGAAAGTTCCACTGAAGCACTCGTAACGAGATCACAACATGAGTGGGCACAAAAGATGAAAGACGTACAGTTATTGCATACGGAAGGCAAGCGCAATGAAAATGACCTTGAAAGACTTTATAAACTGATTTTAGAATTTCGTGAGAGCAAAGACGATGAAATGATACAGTTGGGCAGACACAATTTGGCGCACGCTCTCAAGTCTCCTGACTTTTGTGGATTTATTCTCACCAAATGGATAAAAAGATTTTTTGACCCTGACAAAGCCTTACGAATCCGACTTGAGCTTGTACAGAACCAAGGCGAATTTCTGGCTGATCAAAACCTTTTTCGTTTGTGGCTAACTTACGTGGGCAAGTTTTGGGTAGAATACGATAGAGATCACCTGAAGTATGAGGACGAACAGGTGTATAAACTAATTACAATTGCAAAGGAAGAAGAAATTCTCGCGATGCTTCACCCTAAAGAATTATCGGAAGAAGGAAAATTGGTTGTCAACAGTTTGTGGAAACACATGCTTGTTCGTAGTAAAAATGAACCATTAATGATGAAGATTATAGAGCAAAATCCGTCTGATGTCAAAGAGTTTGGTCAAATCAAGAAAAAATTGGCTACGCTTTACCAGTAGCTTTCTTTCTGGATCAATTGTGTTGTTCTTGTACAGCCCGGTCGTGAGAAATGTGAGAAAGAAGTATCGAGCCCGAACTACATAAGCGTTACGTTAGACAGACTTGATTTGTGTAGGAAAGACGATCACTATATCTTCTTTCACGGCATTTTACGAAATGAGAACAAGACAAGTTGTTGAGCGGTAAAGGTAAAAACAAAATTGAAGCGGCTCTGGAGGATGAGAGCAAAGCAGAAGCATTTTAATAGCTTTGAAGGGTCAAACAGGACTGCATGGATTGGTCAGGGTGGCTATGAAGGATAATGACTGAGAAAACTTGCACAAGACTTGGTCAAATTTTCGATAGAATATGAATTAGGAGTAGTGTGGTCTACCTTGAACTCGTTCTTTTCATGAATCATGATGTTGATTATCTTTATCAGTAGACACGATCGTTGCACTTCATATGTGCGTGTACAGCTTAAAACTTAGGGACCAAAGACTTAGATGTTACAATCTACGCATGCACTTCGCCCGCACAAGAAAATGTCAGCTGCCAATACTGAAAACCAAAATATTCATCACAGCGCTGGTTATACAT
>NW_020187769.1:0-311 GCF_900000015.1 Plasmopara halstedii | reverse complement strand
CCACTGACACCGAAACAGGAACGTGCTCATTCGTAAAGAGTGTGCTTTGACCATGCTGGATACCTGTTGGCTTCAGTATGGCCTCAAAATCATAAACGATGAAGTGATCAATGTAGTGATCAATGTGTTTGATCGAATACTTCGTCATCATTGATCTTATAGAGTTCTGAGGTGGTCTGTAGATAGTTGGCTCAGCTGGAAAACTCTCAATATTAACCGTCTCACATTGGTTCTTTTTGTGATTATTTAGCTTGTCAGAGCTAACGAAGATCATCTCACACTTAGGACACTGATACTTGCTTTGGAGCATA
>NW_020187768.1:0-401 GCF_900000015.1 Plasmopara halstedii | reverse complement strand
TCGCGTGTTTGCGTGCTGCCCGGCAGCTCGGAGCTCTGCTCCCTCGTCCTCAGCATAGTTGCGATTAAAGGGCATATGCCCACTCAACGAGCTGTTGAAGTGTGCATTCCAACCAAGTCGTGCCGACCTGAAATTGAATTCGGCATTCAATGCCACATTCACCCGCATTTCAAACAAAGACGGATGTACACAGAAAACTTCCATTCTGACCACGCCAATGCGGAGGCCTTCCCTAAAGACGGTCACTGTGAACGTCTCCGGAAGGAGATCTGCTGTCATCCCGGCAATGAGAGTGCGCATCTCTTGGACAAAATTCATCAATTTCTCTTTGCCCTGTCGGGCGGCAAGAAAGCGCGATCGCATGCGATATGCCTGATTAGGCGGCGAGAACACTCGTGAGA
>NW_020187767.1:0-679 GCF_900000015.1 Plasmopara halstedii | reverse complement strand
ACAGTTAACGCACCCAAATGTTCATCACGTTGTCAGCAGCAGAGATATGGACCCACATGCGTTTCTAGCACTTCTAAACGTGTTACAGCGTATGCGATAAAACCACAAACATCCGATTGATGCGGCGGCAACAGTCAACTCACTAAAACGTTTGTCACATTGTCAGCAGCTGAAATATCAAATCACATGCGTTCCTAACGATTCCAGACGTGCGACGGCGTATGTGATTAAACCAGACACATCCGATTGATGCGGCGGCAACAGTTAACGCACTCAAACGTTTGTCACGATGTCAGCAGCTGAATTCGCATTCTTTTCTAGCACTTCCGGACGTGCTACAACGTATGCAATAAAAACAGAAGCATCCGATTGATGCGGAGGTAACAGTAAACGTACTGAAACGTTCATCACGCTGTACGCAACAGGGATTTCCAACCACATGCGTTTCTAGCACGTCGAGACGTGTTACAGCGTATGCGATTAAACCAGAAGCATCCGATTGATGCAGGACAACAGTTAAGCACTCAAACATTCATCACTTTGTCAGCAGCTAAGATAACAAACCATATGCGTTTCTGGCGCTAGCGTATGTGTTTAAACCAGAAGCATCCGATTGATGCTGCACTCAAACGTTTGTCACGTTGTCAGCAGCTGAAATATCAAATCACATGCGTTCCTA
>NW_020187766.1:0-431 GCF_900000015.1 Plasmopara halstedii | reverse complement strand
CTGGTTTAATCAGGAGCGCTGTAGGATGTCTGGAAGCGTCACAAACGTTTGTGACTTGCTGTTTCTGTTCCTGGTAACTTGACGAACGTTTGAGTGCGTTTACAGTTGCTGACGCGTCAAACAAATGCGTCTGATTTGGTGTGGAGCGCTGTAGCATGTCTGGAAGCGTCACAAACGTCTGTGACTTGACAGCTTAGCTGCTGGCATTCTACGAACGTTTGAGTGCCCTAACCGTTGCCAACGCGTCAAACGAATGCGTCTGATTTGATTAGACGCACTGTAGCACGTCCGAAAGCGTCACAAACCTATATGACTAGTCATCTTAGTTTCTGGCAACGTGACGAATGTTTCAGTGCGTTAAGTGTTGCCAACACGTCAAACGAATGCGTCTGATTTGATTAGAGGCGCAGTAGCACGTCTGGAAGCATCAC
>NW_020187765.1:1130-1481 GCF_900000015.1 Plasmopara halstedii | reverse complement strand
GACTGCACCCAAACAAGAATACGGTATGTGGCTAGGTAGCCAGTAGTTATGCATGTATATAGATTTTACTATATATGTTTAGAAAATTCCAAACATCTAAAATTAGGCGGCTTTGCCGCAGATATAAATAAATAAAAGGGAGAATAAAAAAATGCCCCAACTTTTGCCATATATAAAAAAATACCGCAGCTTTTCAAAAAATAAAAAAATACCCCAGCACGTAAATTATCACCGTGGAGCTGTAATATTACACAACAGAAGATGTATTGTATTAGGAATGAATTAGCACAATTTAACAAAATACCCCATAACAAAGTATACATTAATATGCTATAACCATTCAGTTTACTG
>NW_020187765.1:0-524 GCF_900000015.1 Plasmopara halstedii | reverse complement strand
GTGTTAGTATAACAATTGTGAAAAAACAGTCAAATATTGAACTCGACATTGTACGCAATTTTTTTATGTATATTATGCAATATAAAGTAGATAATTAGTTCACGCTACTTGTCACTACTACATCGATGTGATGCACAATGAATGCAAGGAAAAAACATGAAACCGTACTGGATGCATAACATCAGCACTTTAGTCTCTCTGTTCCACTTGACACTTGCGTTTGTTGTGACCAATTTTCGCCACATTTGCTGCATTTGTACACTTTGGTGAGGGCGATTGTAGCAGCTTGAGATTCCAGGCGACGTTTTTTTTAGGGCGACCGCGACGCTTGGTAATAGTAGGAACACTACATGTACCTTGGACAAGCGAATTAATCACGATCGCCGGTGGAAAGCTGGTTAGATTGTCACTACCATAATAGTAAACTGAATGGTTATAGCATATTATTGTATACTTTGTTATTGTAGGGTATTTTGTTAAATTATGCTAATTCATTCCTAATACAATACATCTTCTGTTGTGTA
>NW_020187764.1:0-399 GCF_900000015.1 Plasmopara halstedii | reverse complement strand
TTGAAATTTCATGAGTTTGATAGTGGAGATGATGCAGAAAAACTAAAGGAATCGCTGACATTAGACCGCTAGAAAAAACAATTATATTATTTGATTTACAGTTTGGAAGGTTCTACAACGACAAAAATGTCCAAACAAAACAAATCTCTTACACGCATGAAAGCTTCAGGGCTTCTTTGCTAAGCGGTTCGGCGATTGTGGGTCTCATCCCTTTGCAGTGCTGAGCCTCGCTTGGCAAAATTTGAAGTCTGACGATTTTGGTATTCCCTCGGATACATTGCGAGAGATATTTCGCGGTGACTTTCTCCTTGTATTGGAAAGCTTCGCTACCGCAATCGAGGTCGAGTTGTCAAATCCAGAAACCGAACTCGAAGTTGCCACTGAACTTTTGTCATGGGA
>NW_020187763.1:0-693 GCF_900000015.1 Plasmopara halstedii | reverse complement strand
GCTCAAGGTCACAGATTACTTTGTCGAGTTGACATACGCAGCTCTTGCTGTTTGCGACACCGTGAGGTAAATCCATATAGACACATTCTTTAAGATCACTATGTAGAAAGACGTTGTCGACATTTAGCTGCTCGATTACAAAGCCTTCAGTTACATTAACGGCTAACATCACGCGAATCACATTTATGTTGGTCACTGGAGGGTTCGTCTCAACGAAATCAATTCCAAACCTGTGTTTGAATCTCTTTGCTACCAGCTGAGGCCTGTATCCGTATTCGTTATGCTTTTTCGCAAAGACCCATCGTCATCCCAACGTTCGCATTCCCTGACCCGATGCCCAAGATCCACTAAGCTTGTGTGCCTTTATCACATCTATCGTAACTCCCGGCCATTGTGGTTGCATCGTGGCTAGCCATGGCCTGCTGATGTTTGGTTGGTGCACCACCAGAATCACCTACACTTCCTGCATATGCCAGCACAGGGTCAGCATTAAGTCCATCTTCATCCAGTCGTGATCTTTTCAGCGATAGACACCAGGAATAATCGTCATTGTTCGGGTATTTGTTAGCGTCCACTAGATCTTCGTTGATCTCTTCTATGTTTGTCGATCTTGGACATGTCGAGCTATAGTTTGTATTGCTGTTACCCAACAGCATGACAGGCTGAGCCCACGGAGCATTGTTCCGAGTCCGG
>NW_020187762.1:0-405 GCF_900000015.1 Plasmopara halstedii | reverse complement strand
GAATTAGTCGTAACGAACTATTTATGAATAATGCATTTCTACACGACAAGGGATTCAGCTGCCTGAGAGAGCCAGTCGTGGTGACGACATGGGTGGTAAGATTCTCTTTTTTACAAAAGTCTTATTCCAGCTATCGAATAATAGATCGCTGCTCAAATGAATTGATTTCTACAAGAGTGAGTGTCAACCAAGCAAAACAAAATACTGAAATGCAAGGGACTTGTGCGTTTCCTGATTCTTTAACATATGAAAGCTACATATAACCAGCTGCATTTTTAAGACCTTTTCGCAAAACAAGTACATGCACCTGCGTACAATGCTTCAAGGAACCGGAGTCATCTGACTTTATTGGTGTTTGCGCCTGCTTCAGATCCTTAAATGGTCCAATTTCGAAATGTTTATAGT
>NW_020187761.1:0-420 GCF_900000015.1 Plasmopara halstedii | reverse complement strand
TCAATGGCAATCCAAGCAGCTGAAATGACCGAAATATCCGTCACACTTGAAGAAGTCCAACGCGCAGAGGAAAATCGGCAAGAGTTGACGTACTATCAAGAACGTGGACGTCGTATCCAAGTCAAATGCCGAGATTATTGTGCACATATAGCGAGGACAAAGACCCGCTTGCGTTCATCTGTGTCGAAGGATCGTCTGGTATGGGGAAATCACAGCATGCAATTGCTTTAAAGGGCCGGCGACCGTATTTTTACTGGCTTGCCACTACCCTTGATCCGGTTCGCAAAGGCTCTACCACAACGTTTCGTCAATTCTAATGCGTTTTGTGAAATGGTGAAGAAAGACAACCCAACAAAGAAGACTGAGGAGGAGATCTTGAACACCTTGTCGAAGGTGTATCGGAATGACCTGTTGTGGACG
>NW_020187760.1:0-1263 GCF_900000015.1 Plasmopara halstedii | reverse complement strand
CGCTAACCGGAGCACCCACAGCGTCGAGCTGCTCCGCTAGCGTCTTGAGCTTGTTGATATGTTCAAGAACATCATCACCTTCTTCCATCATA
The DNA here is from genome assembly GCF_900000015.1 of Plasmopara halstedii. Lineage (NCBI taxonomy): Eukaryota > Oomycota > Peronosporomycetes > Peronosporales > Peronosporaceae > Plasmopara > Plasmopara halstedii. The sequence continues at coordinate 1,171 of NW_020187760.1, read as the reverse complement.
GTTGTAAAGAACCGTCGACGAAGAAAGAGCTTACTGACAAGGCTTCTCTTCTCGAAGTGTCCTTCCAGCCGCGAACATGCATCATGCGCAACACTTGACGACCGGATTAGCAGCAGTTGTGAGTCTTCCATTGCAAGAGAGATCATCGCCAACGTCTTTCGAGACTTTCTTTTGTAAGTTGACTGGTCCATCGCAATCGTGCAGTGCTCCAGCTTGATTTCCCCACTTGCAACTTCCCACAAGTCCCTCACCTCCAGCACCATCTGCATCTTGAACTTCCAGTTGTTGAAGTTGGTGCCATCGAACTTGTTGATTCGACTTGGCGTAGACGTATCCATGGTGACGAAGGCAGAGTCAGAAAAAGGAGGGGCAGAGTCAACAGGGCTTGGGCTCATAACCTATTGTTTTCAGGTAGCTAAAGCACTAGATGGCAAAATCCAAAGTGAATATATTATAGGTCCTTAGTTTGCTGTGCTACCTCTAAGCCTATCTAGAATATTCTACCAAATATTCTATTGGATTCTTTACTGGATTCATGTACCTTCTATGCGCTTGTGGATAGTCTCTTTGCTGGATACTTCACTGGATACTTGGCTAACCCACATAACCGCAACTTGTGCAATCAACCTGTCCACACCGGTAATACCGATATCTACCGGTTGGCGGCTGCTTGACGAAACGTTCCTTGGCGCCACTAGTCTGCACGGCGAGGCGCATCATCAAGAACAGTTTTAACGTCTCCAATTTCGCGTCAAAGAGTATGCAAATGGGTTCTTATTCGCTACGACATGCAGCATACGTTTGCTCGTATACATCAACTTTGAGTGCGACAGACCGTTCTACAATGTCAAGTATACTGGACGATCGTTGACCCAACTAGGATACTCGCAATTTTCGTGTAATTTCATTTGAAGGAACCTGCACATGGTTGAACAAGAATTTGAATCATTGCAAAATGACCTACACGATTTTGCGAGTCTTTGACTACGTCTAAGTGTCCAAGCACAACGATGAGATTGCATAGACCGAGCGTTTTGCATGAATGCATGGGAAGATCGTACGACACAGCATTCGCGAGGAATTTCTGTGGCACATCAGCTCCTCACTGCGTGCTTCCCACTTGTGCCGACATCGACAGCTGTACCCTCTGTCCCACGCACGCGATAAAGAA
>NW_020187759.1:0-1200 GCF_900000015.1 Plasmopara halstedii | reverse complement strand
ACTATTGTTATTTAATTGTTTTATTAGCGGCGCTGAAAGTATAGCAAAAAGCCTTTCGGATTTGGAAGAGGTTGTCTTCTTATCATAAAATACATACGGTGAGAAGGAAAGAGAAGATTATTATGCAATTTTGTGGGAGGTAGGGCACTTGAGATCAGTGTAGCACAACGACCTTGCGACCTTTTGAATCCACTATGGTATTGGACATCGGCGAATAAAATTGACTGCACTTCGATGAAATGGAAAAGGTTTAAACGCAGTCCGGACGGATAGAAAGATGTATTTTCCTACAAATCAACAAATAAGATACATCTACTCGGTGTGATTGTCGGGATTTTCTTACTTCGTGACTGCAAGAATAGACATTGTTCCCTCAACAAGCTATACTTCGAGTTCTGACCCTTGACGATTTAAAAAGCGCATTGACAGAAAAGGTGGACCAATCTTGCTTCAGGTTTTGCATTCAGCAAGCGTAATGCTGTCGCGTTTGATTTCCTGTTACGCTTCGTGCGATCGATATTAACAAAAGACGCATCATTAATGCAGGCCTTCAGAAGGTACGCTCGTATGAGTTCCCGTTATTGCCTTTGAGAACCGGATAAGCGGGTGTCAGGCCGTCATGTCCATACATCTTCAACGAATTAGACCAGCTGCTGACAACGTGACGAACGTTTGAGTAACATGAGAGCATGCAACAGACGCAGCAGGAAATACCCCAATTATATTCACTTAAAAACAATAAAATATATCCCAATTTCGAAAGAGATGTTATAAAAACTGCTTATACTTCGCCTCGAAGTCGAAGCTCTCCCTTCTCGTTCTCAGCATAGCGCGATATCAAGCCATATTCGTTTCAGCGCTTCCATACGTGCTACAGCGGTTTTGATCAATTCAGACGCATCAATTTCTAGTATACAGCGTGCCGCATGAAACAAGATCCGAAGAATGTACTGCAAAATAACGTGGACCCAGTGCCAATCTACAGCCTTTTACAGCCAAAATAACAGCATCTTTCTAATATCTCGAACAGGACCGAAAAGGATGGTGCTTTAATTTGCAAATTTAGATGCCTGACATCGAAATGAAAAAAATGTTTTTAAAGTGGCGTGGAAGCCTCATACGTTAAAATATAGGGTTTATTGCAAAAGGTGATACAAATAGAAAATATTCGCGAGATGTGATACAATTGTGTTTTAAACA
>NW_020187758.1:0-304 GCF_900000015.1 Plasmopara halstedii | reverse complement strand
GCGTCACAAACATCTGTGACTTGATATCTTAGCTGCTGGCAACCTGACGAACGTTTGGCTACGTTTACAGTTGGTGACGCGTCAAACAAATGCGTCTGGTTTAATCAGGAGCGGTGTAGGATGTCTGGAAGCGTCACAAACGTCTGTGAATTAGCATCTTAGCTGCTGGCAACCTGACGAACGGTTAAGTGCCTTAACTGTTGCCGACGAGTTAAACGAATGCTTCTGGTTTGGTTTGGAGCGCCGTAGGATGTTTGGAAGCGTCCCAAACGTCTTTGACTTAGCATCTTAGCTGCTGGCAACC
>NW_020187757.1:0-517 GCF_900000015.1 Plasmopara halstedii | reverse complement strand
TCTTTTCTAAACCTCATTGAAGTTCTAACATAACCTCCGACAGTTTTATCAATTTCTTTGTCGGAAGATACACAAGTAACGTTTCTATTTTGGCATCTATAAATTTTCACGTACTGGCTTCGACAGTTGATATTCGCGCGCCGTTTGCAATTGCACGTCGCTATTAAGTCGATCCAGACTTTCTATTGCTTTAGAGAGCCCGTGAAGCTGATGTGTACCAAACGCACCTCTATTGGAAAAAGCTTTTTTATTTTAGCTGGGTTCTAGTAAGCACAGCCTACACGAGGTATAAAGTAGTCAGTATCTACCAGTACGCTACTTGTTGCCTCATGAGACTTGATATTGCCTCGCTAGGCGTTTGTCCGATGACCTTACGTGGAATATCGAGCCTAAGTACACCTTAACTGGGAGCGAAAGTGGTTCACCAGGCGCAAAAGTTTTATACTCTCGCAGATTAGACATTTGCTAGTACCGCAAAGCGGATTGTAAGATAAGATTTTTTTCAGGCATGGCTAAG
>NW_020187756.1:0-1471 GCF_900000015.1 Plasmopara halstedii | reverse complement strand
CACAGGTCACTGCTCCTTAGGAATGTTTTAGCCCTTGGAGCAGCAAGGGTCGGCAAAGCTCGTAAAGGGGGCCGTATGTTAGAAAACAAATGCTGATGATCAAGAACTAAAGTCTGTGTTAGCTTTGGGTGAATAAGATGCATCGCTATACCCGTCTCGCAACTTTACAAGGTAGCTTCAGTGAACGGATATCCGGTAGGAGCGTCGCTGATGTTTGATAGTGCGAAACAAGAATTACGTCGAGAGACAACAAAAAACCTCGCACTTCCACCTCTTGCTTCAAGTCTTTATTCCTCTTTTTGAGACAGCAGATATAGCTACTGAGAAATATTTAGCGTGCAACTCGCTCGAGAGCATTAACTTGTGGGAGTATGCTGCAACGGACAACTCTGCCTCTTTTGTCATTAAGAAACGAATCGCTGTTACAGAAACTATAGATCGATGATAAAGTTGCGGCTTCGACTTCAACGGCGTCCCTATAATTAGACTGGCTCATTAGAGTAGGGTCTTACTTTGGTCTACAAAGCCGCGTAGAATACAGGCAGGATGTGTTTGCATTCTCTTCGGTATGCCAAGAGTGAAGATCATTCTCGATTGCGCGTTGACTGCAAATAGTCAAATGTTGCATGGTCGCGGCGTATTAATTTTGATTACAGTTGTTGAAGGATATGTTCTTTTCCGCTTCATAGGTATGTATGTAACGCCCGATTAAGCATCGGCATGTTGTTTCGAGCTATCCGGCCCCCAGACATCGCATTCTGATCCAGTGAACGAGATTGGGTCTCAGTATAATGAAATAGCTACCAAGTACTACCTTGCTGATGTCAACGAGGCGAATGATATCAACGGCCTCCTTACCTCCACCAATACAGGACATGGCGTCCTAAGAATCTGAAATTTAATCAAAGCATTCGTAAGAAAATGATGCAAAGGATGAAGAGGTATTGACTGCGCTAATTAACGCAAAGTCAATGAGTGAAGCCCCTAGCTTTAGCACAGCTGTCCTTTCGCACATTTTATCCCGGCTAATATATTTCTTTTGCGTAAATCGCGCGAGAAATATCTCGTCTGATTGGTTATATGCGGATAATATGCGGCTGCCATATCCAAGCTAGTGTCGCGAATTCTGAATAGTATCTGCCAAAACAGTGCTGTAAAGTATGATTAGCGATATCATGCCATGACAACTAGCCAGTCATGTCGGTAAAAAGAAATGGCGCGGAACAGCTCGGCTGTAATATCTCCGCTTATGAAATCTTTGACAACCGCATAGCGGTCTAATTTGTTCAGACTGTCCGCTAAGACGACATTGCCAGTATTACCGGACGCGACTTTGAAAGAGGAAAATCAATATGATGGTTGCTAGCGCTCTGCTGGAATAGGCAAAGTATCAGCACATGCTGCGGGGGATTGAAATTGTTGCCACCATTCATACGTGCGCGCATACGGGCTTATCCACTTACATTTGTTA
>NW_020187755.1:0-391 GCF_900000015.1 Plasmopara halstedii | reverse complement strand
CAGGCCCCACAGGGCGTATGCACAGACATACTTTGACGACATTTTTGTTCATAGTCGTGCGGAGCACGGGAGGATAGATGAGAAAACCACATCTTCCATTTCAGAGCGGTGCTCGAGTGCATGCGCACGAACAAACTGTACGCCAATGCAGATAAATGCATCTTCGGCGCAGAGGAGATTCCCTTAATAGGGTGCTTCATTGGAAGTCGTGGCCTAAGGTCAAGGCTATTGTAGACTGGCTGATTCCAAATAACCAGAAGGACTTGCGTAAGTGGCTTGGTCTCGCCAACTACTTACACCAGTATAGCGTAAATAACGCAGATATGGCCGGACCATTATCCAATCTCCTTAAAAAGGATGCGGAATGGTGTTGAAACACCGAACATCAGGA
>NW_020187754.1:0-669 GCF_900000015.1 Plasmopara halstedii | reverse complement strand
TGAAAAGTTGGGATATTTTTTTTATATATGGCAAAAGTTGGGGCATTTTTTTTATTCTTTCTTTATGTTATTACGAAACGCGTTGCTCTAATGTTGTGTGACGTAAAATGACGCTCGGGCTCCAAGTGTTCTTTTTTCAAAATTTTACAGTTAGTTTTATGAAAGGGTAGCGTGTCGGTGCCGAAATTTTCTGCCGGTAATGACCAGGTTTGAGTTGAAGCGGTCCAATAAACGGCGGCGACAGGACAAAAGCAATAACAAAATCAAGCTTGCAGATTCCCTTCACGGAATTTTCTCAGGCGTTGAAGATCTGTTGGTTGAAGGTAACAATGCGCTATCATTTTGCGTGAAGCGCCAAGCAACGTTGCTCGAAGATGCCCCAGGGAAAGTGAAACGCCTGAAAGATGAGGGCAATACGCTCGCAGAATCTGGTAGATTTCGCGTGGCGATGAGTAGGTGGCAAGAAGCTCTCGCTGTAGATCCAAGCAATGCGGCTCTGTATGATCTAATGGCGCAGGCGTCCATGGCGGTGTATGAAGACTTTCAAGCCGTGCAATACGCGCTTAAAACCACTAAGTTGGCGCCGACGTGGAGTGAAGGATTTCTGACTCTTGCTCGGTGCCAGTTGAATTTTGGCGAATTGACGCTAGCCCTCGAAGCTCTTAAGCA
>NW_020187753.1:0-346 GCF_900000015.1 Plasmopara halstedii | reverse complement strand
TTGTTTCTTCTTCCTGTTCACCGCAATACTCACGCGGCTTTTGGCGTTCATAGCGGCACTCATCTGCTGCTCCGAGATGTTTTCGAGCCAAGCCTCCTCTTGCAGCTTCTTGCTCTCTATATCCCATACGAAATTGCCGTCATCATCAAAGTGGCCCTCATCTTTCTCCTCATCCATATCAAACCTCGTTATCCCCGCCGAACCATAACGGCAAATCATGCTTACAACTTATTTCTTATTTTTGTGGGCCACAAATAAATTCAGCAAAAATTAAAGCATTTGGAAAACAGCCGACAAACCGACACCATGGTACGTAGTCTCTTGCCTCTTTGACTCACACATGAAA
>NW_020187752.1:0-522 GCF_900000015.1 Plasmopara halstedii | reverse complement strand
CTAACCCCGCAGTCTTCGTCCAGTGGATACCGTGCCACTCCACGCGCATCTGAAGGGCAGTGCCCAAGATGCCTCGGACTCTGTTCGACCACGCCATCAATGGCATGCAGAGACTGCTTCGCAACGAGAGCAGTGCTCAGTAGTTTCCGTGACACTTCAAGCGCATCACGAGGGCCTCGCCGTCGATACCTCGGCCCTTGGCCGACCATGTCACGCATGACATGCAGCGACTGCTTTGATTCTCGAGCAGTGCCTAGTATATTACGTGCCTCACGTGCATCACATGGGCCTCGCCCTCGATGCCACGGCCCTCGGCCGACCATTTCACGCATGGCATGCAGCGATTGCTCCGAAACTTGAGCATCGCTCAGTGTGTTACATGCGATCCACAATCAGCCCGCGAGCCACGCTCGGGACTCCTGTCTAATGCACCGTTGGTGTCTACCAACTCGGACATTCCAATGTCAAGCACGTTGACCGTTTTGGTCCAGTGCTCTCGCCAATAGCGCTTTTGTCTCCAAG
>NW_020187751.1:0-338 GCF_900000015.1 Plasmopara halstedii | reverse complement strand
TCAAACGAATGCGTCTGGTGTGATCAGAAGCGCTGTAGCATATCAGGAAGCGTCACAAGCGTATGTGACTTGATTTCGTAGCTCCTGGCAACGTGACGAACGTTTGAGTGCAATAACTGTTGCCTCCGCGTCAAAGAAATGCGTCTGGTGTGATCAGGAACGCCGTAGCATGTCAGGAAGCTTCACAAGCGTATGTGACTTGATATCTTAGCTCCTGGCAACATGACGAACATTTGAGTGCATTAACCGTTGCCTCCGCGGCAAACAAATGCTTATGGTGTGATCAGGAACGCTGTAGCATGTCAGGAAGCGTCACAAACGTATGCGACTTGGTATAT
>NW_020187750.1:0-588 GCF_900000015.1 Plasmopara halstedii | reverse complement strand
AAAGCACAGCCGACAAGAGGTTATTAAAAGACCACAGGGTCGTGTTTGTCAAGCTGAAGCAAAGCGTATATGTTACGAGGGCGCTTCGCGGGCTACTGATATCTCAAATGGAATTACAACTGTTACCAAGAAAGGATCTGAATCAGTTCAGACACACTCAACATTCGAGCCATCCAACCTTGAAAAACGCTGATTGATGAATACTCTGGACATTCCCAAATGTATTATCAACTTCAGAAGTGCATGTTAAACCGAGGATGGTAAATACTGGCGCCAAAGCAAAGTCCTCAGTAATTGATGTAGATGTACCAGCAAAGCCTATAGTAATTGATGCTGGTATCAACAACACTTCTATCACAAAGGATGCTATGGTTGCAAAATAAGTTGTGACGATAATGATAATGATAACGCTGAAATCAGAACGTGATCAGAACCAGCGGATGTCAAATGTATGAGTTTTATCCAAATCTTGTAGATTTGTACTTTCATCTTCTTGCGTCCAATGTACTACATCGGCAAATGTTGAGATTAAGTCGCTCAATTCTGTCTCAAAAGTATTACATTTTATTCATACACATTACCAAAAAA
>NW_020187749.1:0-922 GCF_900000015.1 Plasmopara halstedii | reverse complement strand
TCAGTTTTTTCAGTTGTCAACAGCTCAATTCGGTGTTCCAGCTCCACTTGTTCGTCTTCAAAGTCATATTTAGACGAAGTAACGAAACTTCGAAAGGTGTTTACAGATGAGATTGAAGAGCTAAAGAGCCAAATTGAACGTATGACAGCTTCTTTTAAAATGAATGAGAAGACCATCGTGAAAAATAACGAACTACAGGCGCTACGAGATGAGGTGAAAGACTTACATGTGAGAAACGAACGCCTCAAACAGAGTCATGTGGACGAACTGGAGCAACTGCGGCAAAATCACTTAAATGAACTGGAAGATCTTCGACTTCAGCTCGATCAAATGACAGTTGACAGCACTTTAAGCACGAGCTTAGTCGGTAATGAGCTGCAGCAGTTGCAAGCTGAAATTGGAGCTTTGACGATTGAAAAAGATCGTTTGGTCAAAGAACACACAGATACGATCGAGAATTTGAATTCCCAGGTTAAAGACAACAGGGCAGAACAAAGTCAAAATGAGCATCTCGAGTCTAGTGATGAGGAAGTTGGTGATATGAACGATCACATTGATGTCCCAATACTGGAACTTGATGAAGATGAGATACAGTACCCGAATCTTCCTGCAGAAGACGAGGTAGATCGAAGCTGTAGTATTCAGGATGATTCTGGCTTGGAGCTGTCAAATCCGAATGAGTTAGATACTCAAAGTGCTAATTACGACGAGCACCTGCGAGCTCAAATCTTGAGATTAAATGCAGAAGTCCAGCTGACTACTGAAAGTCTACTAAAAGAAAAGCGTGAGGCATTGGATGAAGTACAGCATACACACAAAGTGGAGATATGTCGACTTGAAGCCAGCTTTAATACACTTCAGGCTCAAATTTCCGAGTTTGAGGCACGTTGTCAACGCCAGCAAAGTACTATCTTGACACTAC
>NW_020187748.1:0-961 GCF_900000015.1 Plasmopara halstedii | reverse complement strand
GATCACGCTATTCCTCCTACTCCGGTGCCATAGCGCAACATTGTACTTTAGACCTTTTCAGCGTAGCTTGCCTTTTGAGAAGTCCAGCTGTCTTATTTGACAGCCGTTAAGTTAAACATAGCCTTAACTCCCCCCCCTTATATGCTTGGTAAAGCTATATGGTAAATTGATCACTCCGAATGTGAGTCCAAAATACAACTACTGCAAAATTTTTCTGGTACCGTTGCCGCTTACGATTTGATGCACCCCCTGTCTTTACCTAACCAGGTAAAGAGAGACCTGCGAGGCTCAACGCGCTTTGATATTTACAAGTCGAGCTTGGTCATGCTTCAAGTTCGAGACTTGATCGGTAGCTGTCCCAGCCACTTCATGGAATCAGCAGTGCACTTAAAGATAAGGACGAAGGTAAGGCGGGTGCCCAATTCGACTATGTACAAAGCAAAGTCAAGTGATAATGTCAGACATCCATTCCACTAAATCTGGTATGGAGAGCCGCAAAACGGTAATTCAACGTGACTTTTCACTACCCGAACTGAATCAGATACGCTTTCGCGGGTTTGTCAAAGCCAAATATCAAAGTTATGGCTTTCTTTGCTAGTACAGAATTTCCCACTCGCTGCTGGTCCAGCATTAAGCGAGTATGGAAGCGCTCTTAGAGGAACGTTAAAGCGCATTTTGTGTTTCTCACTTAGATTCTTATCAAAGTGTTTCGCCACGGCGCGGTCGACGGTGCCGATCGATCAAGTTCACAATCGCTGCATACTTTGGTTTCGAGTGACTACATTGAAAGATTCTACAACATTCATACTTGCTGATCCAGGTCTAACTTCTTAGTGACAATTTGAACTCTGTCGTGAGCTTCGCGGCGGTGTAGTTACACTTCCTGCTATAGGGAACGGACTTAGTGTGACGGGTCACACGGCACCTTGCACAGAGGAAGCTTGACTTCCAAGAGTATACA
>NW_020187747.1:0-598 GCF_900000015.1 Plasmopara halstedii | reverse complement strand
ATCCCTCGACTATATTCGCTTGTCGTTTGCATAGTTTCTTGTTTGCTTTCAGTGCCCTCGAAAAGGATGATGCCTCCGAAAACGAACATTACCAGCATCCGAAATGGAGAAGTATAAAGTTTTGTATTCAGATAATAAAATGGGTCATAGGTTCGTGCACTTGCTACCACAAACGACCATCCTGCCACTCAAACTCAATTCTTGTGCAGGTAAGAAGCATGTGGTCTCGCATCCCAGTGCACTACAAAGCTACAATCGAAGCCAACAAATCATTAACTGGTAAAATAAAACGCCTTAATGTTCAGTGTGTTTCTTACGTAGCAATACGATTGGCTGAAACGCATAAAAAATGATGTGCACGTTACTGTGTTCTTGGAGGACGATTTGGTAGCAGATCATCAGTACAGTAAGGTAGGATTAGATATTTCCACTCGTGAGACACTCAGGTATAGAGTGACTCGATATCAATCTCTTGAATCACGCGCAATTTTAGTGAAACGCACGAGGATTCTCGAGTATATGATCTGAAAGCTATAGGCGTGCTCACTAGGGGCCTGAAGAATATCTGGAGTCGCGAGTAGCATCACCCCCCATTTTT
>NW_020187746.1:0-379 GCF_900000015.1 Plasmopara halstedii | reverse complement strand
TGAAGTCTATCACGATATGTCATGGTCATCGTGTGGATGGTATTGGCATTAGTTTCGTGCCTCCGAATGGCATGAGCCAAGATCCGTTTCACGGTAGAAAAAATAAATGTAGTTCTTATGACTTTGCATCTGACGAATACATCACACACTGGGAAGCGCAAACTGTAAAAGCCGACGATAAAACAAAAGTTAGCTACGTCAGATTCATGAGCAACAAGGGGACTTATTACGAAGGCGGTCGTGAGACATCGAATGAAAACAACAAGGCGGGTTGTGATGCTCCCCCAGGATATCAACTTGGTGGATTATTTGGGCGCGAAGGACAGGAGATTGATGCGCTTGGTCCAATTTGGGTAAAGTTAGACGCTCCTCAATCGAA
>NW_020187745.1:0-594 GCF_900000015.1 Plasmopara halstedii | reverse complement strand
GCTGCTAACCCCGCAGTCTTCGTCCAGTGGATAACGTGCCACTCCACGCGCATCTGAATGGCCGTGCCCAAGATGCCTTGGACTCTGTCCGACCACGCCATCAATGGCATGCAGCAACTGCTTCGAAACGAGAGCAGTGCTCAGTGGTTTACGTGCCACTTCACGCGCATCTGAAAGGCCGTGCCGAAGATGCCACGGCACATGGCTGACCATGTCACGCATGACATGCAGCGACTGCTTCAATACTCGAGCAGCGCTCAGTGGTTTAAGTGCCACTTCACGTGCGTCACATTGGCCTCGCACTCGATGCCTCGGCTCTCGGCCGACCATGTCACGCATATCATGCAGCGACTGCTTCGATACTCGAACAGCGCTCAGTGGTTTAAGTACCACTCCACGATCAGCCCGCGAGCCACGCTCGGGACTCTTGTCCAATGCACCGTTGGTGTCTACCAACTCGGACATTCAATTTCCAGTACGTTGACCGTCTCAATCCAGTGCTCTCGGCAATAGCGTTTTTGTCTCCTAACAGAGGCGGGTTCACGACTCGCCAAAGCTCCACCAGGAGACGCGCGCGTAGCGCCCAAGGTCTTT
>NW_020187744.1:0-331 GCF_900000015.1 Plasmopara halstedii | reverse complement strand
GTGACTTTTCTGGAATGGAAATCAATGTCATTACACATGTTGTGTGAATTACATACACCTCTGTATGGTAAACATTAACTATATATTTTGTATAGTTGAATATCCCTCAATTCTGTTATATTAGGATTGAAGGTAGTTATCGGTTCAGGGAAGGCTTAAGACATGTTGGACATAATCAACGTAACTTCATCTTTTCTCCTCGTTCGCATAAATTGGCGAGTATCCAGTAGACGCAGGGCCGTCTACTGGGGCAGTTATCAACTCTTGTGAGTTTTGTAGTAGAATCGCTCATAACATTTTAGCCCTTGAAAGATCTCTATCCTTTGTCGAT
>NW_020187743.1:0-347 GCF_900000015.1 Plasmopara halstedii | reverse complement strand
ATATCAAGTCACATACGTTTGTGACACTTTGAGACGTGCTACAGCGTATCTCATTACAGCAGATACATCCGTTTGAAACCGCGTCAACAGTGAACGCACTCAAACGTTCGTCACGCTTTCAGCAGCTGATATATGAAGTCACATACGTTTGTGATACTTCCAGACGTGCTACAGCGTATCTGATTACGCCAGACGCATCCGTTTGGAGCTGTGTCAACAATGAACGCACTCAAACGTTCGTCACGCTATCAGCATCTGATATGAAGTCACATAGGTTTGGGACAGTTACAGACGTGCTACAGCGTATCTGATTACATTAGACGCATCCGTTTGAAGCTGCGTCAACA
>NW_020187742.1:0-117 GCF_900000015.1 Plasmopara halstedii | reverse complement strand
GTTTCTGCACATCAGCACCATCTATCGCTGCACTTTTGATAGCTGCAAAGTCACTATACCAGATGCAAGATCTATTGCTAATGAGCATCATTTCATTCGATGTAGATCGCTTTGTTG
>NW_020187741.1:0-2175 GCF_900000015.1 Plasmopara halstedii | reverse complement strand
CAGGAAAGAGTTAGTAGACTTTGTCCAAGAGTTACATACTCTCATTGCCGGGATGGCAGGCGACCCTTCCCCTCGAGGCGGTCACAGTGACCATCTTTATGGAAGGCTTCTCACTGCTTGGCCAGAATGGAATGCTTACATGTGCACCCGTCATCTTTTGAAGAAGCAGTGGATGTAGCATTGAATGCTGAAATCAACTTTAAGATGGCACGACTTGGTTGGAATGCACACCCCCAGAGCTCGTCAAACGGGCATGATCCAATTGATCTCAGCTATACCTCGAATGAGGGGGGAGAGCTCCGAGCTGCCAGACAGCGGTCTGTTGTTTTGTGGAGAAACCCGTCACGTTCGTCTTGTTGCCCCCTGCGCAAGGCGCGTCAAGGATCATCTTATCGGCATTCCGCTTCATTTCAGTCTGGTTTGTCGCGGGGAAACGACAACACCAACTAGGCGCAGGGTGCCCTACTGGGGAAGAAATGAGTTTTGTTGAGCCTTAAAGAAGTAGAGGGCAGCAGGGCCCAGCTTCGAAGAGCTCTGTGCTCTTGACCACAGAGCTTGTATGCAAGCCGGGCTTGCTGATCTCAAAAACGGCCGTGAAGGGCTTTGAGAAGCGATGGAAGATCCTGATCATTGCTGGGGTGTTGAGTTATAATGCTCGACACTCCATGATCGAATGAAGTCAGCTATATGCTGAGGCGATGAACGCGAGGTTGAGTGACGCCGTCACTGCTCGCTTAGCGACGAGTATTTGTGCCATGGTGCCGAAAGTTCCAGCGGACCTCGGTGTCAAGTTTCTTGACTTCAAAAGCGTGGAACGCTGCTCCGGTCTAGACTTATATTCAAGGCATGACCTTATCTTAGGTATAGAATGGCTTGAATACCATGAGCCATGGATTGATTGGAGGTCAAAGAACTTGGGCGCTACGCGCACGTATTCTGATGAAGCTTTGGTGAGTTATAAACCCACATCTGCTACTAATCAAAAGTGCTATTGGCGTGGGCACTAGACCGGAACGGTCAATGTGCTGGATATCGGAGTATCTGAGTTGTCGAACACCCGAGGAGTATTGGACAAGCGTCCCGAGCATGGCTTGCGGGCTGAACGTGAACTGATACGGAACCCACTGAGCGCTGCTCAAGTATCAAAGCAGTTGCTGCATGCCACTCTGGAAATGGATGGACGAGTTCCGAGGCATCTTGGTCAAGGATCTTCAGATGAGTGGAGTGGTACGTATCGTACTGAGCGCTACTCGAGTATCGAAGCAGTTGCTGCATGCCAAGAGTGACATGGTCGGACGAGGTCCGAGGCATCTTAAGCAAGGCCCTTCAGATGCGTAAAGTGGCACGTAATCCACTGAGCACTGCTCACGTTTTGAAGTAGTTGCTGAATGCCCAGAGTGGCATAGTCGGACGAGGTCCGAGGCATCTTGGGCAAGGCCCTTCAGATGCGCGTGGAGCGGCACATTATCCACTGGACGAAGACTGCGGAACTAGCAGCTTATCGTCGGATGTTGTTAATAACATCAAGGCTTCGATAGAGCAGGGAGAGGGGTAGCTGGACGACACTGAGTGCGTGTTCCTACTGGTCTCACCGAGACGTAAAGGCCCCCGGGGAGTCAACGGCAACGTCATATTTCCGCGGTAGATGCTCTTCTTGAGCCGGACGAGATGTTCCTCGAAAGGTTCGGCGGTGCCTTGAAGGCAGGCAATTTTGAGGTGGTCATTATACAACCGAACGAGGAGATTAATTCGTCGTCGTTTCGGGGTAAAATTGTCCTGGAAGACACCAAGAGAGTGCTCAACGCACGAAGCGGATCGTCGATCCTGAAGAAATTCTCGGACTCGTACTATCCTTTCGTGAAGGAATTTCAAGACGTTGTCTCCAAAGACCCGCCGTCAATTCTACCTCCGGACCGAGTTGTGCGTCATGAAGTTGACCGGTTGGGGAAACCAAATACTGCGTTACACGCCAATGGCCTTTACCCAAGAAGCAGTGCGACGTCATTGACGTCTTCTCACGTGCGCAGCACGACGCAGGGATGATACGTGAGAGCAAGTCTTTCCATTCACCGCCCACGTTTGTGTCCGGAAGCCGAACGGCAAGTGTCGTATCGTTCATGTTTCCAATAAGCCAAACGCTGCCACGATTCCGGTACATACACCGACTCCTAGGAA
>NW_020187740.1:0-1644 GCF_900000015.1 Plasmopara halstedii | reverse complement strand
AGCAGACTTAATCTTTCTCGAAAAAGTTGCTAAGGCCCCACCATAACTTATTGAATGGACACATGACCGTAGAATTTGTGGGTCTTTGAAAGATCCCCGTAGTATGGCCAACGCACGTTCGGGGACAGCGTTTAAGATAGAGGCCTCTTGAAACCAGGTGTCGAGAAAAGATTCGTCAGAGGTCACTCTTTCTGACTTATAATTCTTCAACAGTATCGATAGTTTGTAATGTACCAAATCGTCCATCGCGTTTCCAGTGAGAATGTCAGGATCTTGGCTAACCGCTTCACCAATTTGTTTGCTTGTGAGAATGTCAGGATCATGGCTGAACGCTTCACCTATTTGTTTGCTTGTGATCCCTTGCATCTTCAACCTTCGGTCTAATACGCTGAATGCTTCCTCCTTATCTTTCTGAGACTTGTCAAGGTACCAAGTCTGTACGCTCGATTCTTTAAACAAGTCAACAAGATTTTTGTTGTTCTTATTCATGCTAGAAACAAGCAATTCTCCTTTCAAAATATCAGCACTTTTGTCTCCGTGTAGCTGATTGATGAGAGCTAGTAGTGACTTTTCAAGTTCTTCGGCGAAACCTTTTAGGTCGTCAGTATCCTTAGCTATGGCGATGTAGTCCATCATCGCAGCTCTGAAGTTATCACCAAAAGCTAATTTGCCGTCGACAACTTTAGTAGTCGAAATGGAAGCCAAAAGTTTTTTCTTGTCTAGTTTTGCCAATGTCGTCAGCATAATTCCAGCCCCATCGTATTCTTCAGAATTGAAGTGAATTGCCATAGTCTTCGACCAACGTACGAAATTAACGCTGTTGAAGGTATATGTCTCGACTTTGTCAAGTCCGGATGCCGCCAGTAAATTAAACGCTATTTTCTCTTGTTCGTTGAGGGTGGAAGTCACCGAATTCACTGGCTTGCTGATCACCTTCTGTTGTGAGGACAGCTTGTGCACTGGTTGTACATTATCAGCATTAACCAGTTTCTCCTCGTCGGTCATCTCCTGTTGTGAGGACAACTTGAGCACTGGTTGTACATCATCAGCGTTAACCAGTTTCTCCTCGGCGGTCATCTCCTGGAGTAAGGACAACTTGTGCACTGGTTGTACATTATCAGCGTTAACCAATTTCACCTCGTTGCCGAACGCACGATCGATTTGTTCTTGCAACTGCACACCAATGAGCTTTGAACTCTCGTCTTTCTGCAGTCTATCACTAAGAGCGCGCAGTGACTTTTTAAGATCATCAACAAACGCCTCGGACTTCGCATTATCCTGAGCTTTGACGCCATATTCTATCAGCGCGGCTCCGAAAAGATCACCAAAAGCTAATTTGTCGCCAACTACCTTGGTATTCGAAATGGATTCGATCAGTAAATCTTGTTGGTGCTCAGCCATTGTCGACACCATTAGACCAGCAGCATCTTTTGGATTATCAGGGAAGGCAGCCGTAAAGTATTTCGACCACTTTCGAAACTCATCACTGCTGAAGAGGTCCTTCGCCTTGTCAGCATGCACTTTGATAAAAAGCTTGTTGCCTGCTGCCAGTCTGTCAGAGGAATACCTCAGGTAGATATGTGGCTTGAAGAACCTCATGATCCAAGACGATGCGAGCTTCTTCCACAGATTCGAAGGTTTGAA